>NC_068550.1:22011291-22363791 GCF_026212275.2 Microplitis demolitor | reverse complement strand
CAATGTCAAAAATTTCTTGGGATAAGTAAAAATTTTCTTAGGTGAGTAAAGGTTTCTTGCATTGAATTAAGATTAGCTGACTCTCCCTGATTAAAAACTCTGATTGAATCTGATTGGAACTCAATCAGAATTCTATCAGTTTCAATCGGAAACGAATTTTCAATCAGAAATTTTCGGGAGCGCTTGAGGCCTCCGATTGAATTTCAATCAGATTCAATCGAAAAAAATTATTTTTTATTTTCTGATTGAATCTGATTGAAATATTTTAATTAGATTCAATCAGAAAATAATAATTTTAATCTTCGATTATTTTCCGATTGAATTCAATTAAATCCGATTGAAATATCTCAATCAGATTCAATCGGAAAATAATAATTTTTTAAAAATTACTTTACGATGGAAACCGATTAAAACTGATTCAGAAGAATTCAATCTCTTTTAATCAGATTCAATCGGAAAATTATAATTTATTTTTCGATTTTATCCTGATTGATCAATTTTTTATTTCTCCGTGTAGAATGTTCTAATTAATTTTAATCTATCTTCCTAATGAGCTAGATATATAGCTAAAATCCTTAGCAAAAATGAAACGAGGCACTGGCTAGCGTTTCGCTAGCATCGCTAGAATCAATGCTAACGGTAGATGACAAACGAGGCGGCCCTCGTTTATTTTTAATAGGGGTGTGCGTATTATCTATGAGATACGAGTAGTTTAACATTAGACAGTATAAAAATTGTAAGCTTTATATAGTATAAATCCTTTTTACTGTAGAATTTTCTACTGATTGTATCTTATAAACAGTGCACTTTAGCAATATCACCCTGTTTAGAAAATCTCATAGATTCTCATACATTCCCACTGAGATTTTATGAGAATGAATGAGTTCTATGAGAAGTGCTATATGGTTAAGTATAGGGCCTTATACATACAGCTATAAGAATCTCTCAGATTTTTTTAGCAGAGAAGTATAATAAACAATTCCGTAGAGGACGAAATTTTCTAAAAGATTGGTGCCACGCATCTTTTTCGTACGATGAGCCGTTTTTTTTTTACTATTAACAAAATTATATGAAACAAGTGAAAAAAAACTTCGTAAAGTTTTAGAAAATTTTATGAAATGTTGCAAAATTTTCTGAAATTTCATAAGTTTTTTTCAAATTTTGTAAACTTTTATAAAATTGTGTAAAACTGTAAAATTTTACAAAAATATGTAAAATTTCATGCCAATAACTCCTTAGGATCTCAATAACAATTGCGGTAACTTTATTAATTTTTATAAAATTTTATAAAGTTATATATAATTTTATAATATTAAGTTTACAAGGGGGCTATGATTCGATCTTCTATATTCGAGCTAGGTATTGACAGGATTAACCCTACTGTGAATTATTCTAATTGTTCAATATGAACCTAACATCGAACTGTAATATTTAATTAAACTCTAACACTATTCTCATATAGGTACCAGGCACAGTTGTCTATTTTTAGTATAATTTGATAAAATTTTTCTGTTGATTATGAGTAAAATTTAATAATTTAATAATTGTTTTTTGAATAGATAAATAAAAAATTAAACTGCCGAATTATAAATATGATCGATAATTTAATATAATAATTTTATTGAACATAATGTTTCGGTCAATTGTATGGCAAACGAATTAAGTTTTAATGTAATGCTATTTTTTCTTGTGCGTTAGTGTGACCTAGAAGCTTCCATAAGTACGCTGAACAATATTGATTAGCATAAAAAAAAATTCTCTTATTTTGCAAGAGAACAAAACAAAAAATATATAAATTTTTGTCACTTACCTTGAAAAAAAAAAAACGATAATGTTAACAACACAAAATTCAGAACAATATATAGATTTATTAAATCAAGCTCCTTAAAAATTTGATGTTGAAATAATTGTATAAATGAAATGCGTACAATCTAAATCATTAGAATTTATTTATAACATATAAATCAATGTAATTAAAAACAGAGTATTTCTAAGTGAATTGCCAATTTAAAATTGTTTTGAATACAATAAACTCTATCTATGTCTGTTAGGGTGTTTCAAAAAACCAACAATTTTTTTTTATGGTGTACCAAAATTGAAAGTATAACTAAAAATAAAAATTTTGGCACCAATTCGGGCTCTTTTCTATTTTCCATTTAAATAACACGGGAAAAAATTGTTTTTTTTTTTTAGAATTTTCTAGCTCCCAAACTAATTAACGGATTTTTATGCACAATGCATTAATTTGTAGGAAATTGAACGCTCTACAAAAAAAGTCTCTTATCATTTTTTGATAAATCCCACTGTTCAAAAGTTATTTAAGCTACAAGTCAAATTTATAGTAAATTTTGAGATTTTTTTACTTTTCTGGTGAAACTATCAGTCTTATCAAAAAATGTGATAACAACTTTCTGTAGATAATTTTATTCCTTACAAATTATCATAAATAAAGTTTTTCGAAATTCCGCATTGTTGCCAAGTTATTTTTATTTCAATGTCAAGCTCTTAAAATCAATCAGAAATCTATTTTTTTAAGAGCTTAAAATTTAAATAAGAATAACTTGTCAACAATGCGGAATTTCGAAAAACTTTACTCATAATAATTTGTAAGGAATAAAATTATCTACAAAAAGTTCCAATGACATTTTTCGTAAAGACTGATAGCTTCGCCGGAAAAGTAAAAAAATCTTAAAATTTACTATAAATTTGACTTAAGGCTTAAATAACTTCCAAACAATGGGATTTATCAAAAAATGATAAGAGACTTTTTTTGTAGAGCGTTCAATTTCCTACAAAAAAAATCCATTGTGCATAAAAATCCGTTAATTAGTTTGGGAGCTAGAAAATTCAAAAAAAAAAAAAAAAAAATTTTTCCCGTGTTATTTAAATGGAAATAGAAAAATGGATTGAAGTAAACCTTAATATCATTACTAAGAGCCCGGATTGGTGCCAAAATTTTTATTTTTAGTTATACTTTCAATTTTTGTACACCATAAAAAAAAAAAAAAATTGTTGGTTTTTTTGAAACACCCTAATGCCTGTAGAACCTAAGAAAGCAGTCAGATTCAGTATGCCTGAAATGGATTAAATTTTATTTTAATATTGAATATTTTTATCAAGTGATTGTTACATTGTACATGCTGGTTAATATTATTTTCAAATGAAATTAAAATTTATTGTTTATAGTCGTGGGTGCAGCCATCGAGCAATGATGTGTTCAATACCGAATATAATAATCGCAAGAAGCTGGATAAATGCAAAAAATATGTAAGCATATTCTAAATCTATTGCGTCTACTTCGTCATAGTTTAAAATTTTTTTCAATCTTTCCTTAGTTTTCATTTTTTTTAATGTATTCCGACTACGTCGAGCTATAATTTCACCAAAACCTGATTCAATCGCTCTTAAGGTTTGCTGATCAATCCTTTTTTTGAGGGGCCACTCTTTCCTAGCCCAGTGGACGTAATTAACTTTAAATAAAAATTTTTTTAAAACTCGTAAATTTACTTTTAGATCAGTACGTAGTACATACGGAGTGTTGTAAATGCACGCAACTGTATTATTTACACTAGCTCGTTCGAAACAGCGGCCTGGAAGTACTTCAGCATCGGGATGTAAATATTTAATCTCCTCAACAGTCGTCCAAATTTCGGTTCTCATCATATCATCATGTAATGAGGAATGGTAATATACATGGTATTGATAGTCATGCAAATCTTGAAGTGTTTCTACGTCATAAGATGACGGGCGAGTCAATATCGCAAATAATTGTGCGTCAATAGCTGGACCGAACATAAAAACGAACAACAATGCAGCAAAAAAATTAATTTTCATGAACAGTCGGTCAAGAGGTGAATCCATACCCATTCTTAATAGCAATTTGAAGACATCCATAAATGCCGGGACGATCTGATACTCATTGCCCAACATAATTACTATTATGAATAGTATGAGAATGATAAATAGTGCATTAATATCGTTAACATCAAACACACTGAGAATTTGATTAAACAATGATAAAAAACTTCTTTTTTGTGTTACTATAGCATAACTACTTTCAACAAATCCCGGTACTATATCAACAAACCTATTATCAGTTGCATCGAGACATACCAGCGTTCCACTGATATCATAAAACCGATTCGCCAATAAAAATTTCTCTGAATCATCTCCATAACTTATAATCGGAGTTATGTTTAATCTTGGAAAAACGTACTCATCAAAAAAATCCTTACCTGGCACCCTTTTATGTAATTTTACGTTATAACCGTCTAAAAACTGCGTCTTATCGAAGTTAAGAACATCACATAATTGTTTATCTGGAACAAAAAGAAAAAAATAGACCTTAAATACTAGAACAACATTTCTTGTTTTAACAAATAATTATTTACCATTTATGAAAAGTTGTCCGTATAAGGACAATCTTGAATTTGGAACTTTAACTCCATGTTTTACCCATGGATATGGTGCTCGATCGGTGAATGGATTTAAAGTAAACAAAAATGATCTATCGGTCATTGCTTGACATATTACAAACGATGATAAACATTTAAATTGCCATAATGTGTAAGTCATTTGTAACGCTTTTCTGCATGATTGGTCAGTGTTGCCGATGATGTAAAACACTGATGCAGTATTCCATAATGGTGATTTCCTTATTTTTGTAATAAGATTGACCAATTGCTCTTGAGTATCTGCTGATAGAACGTATGTCGGGTAAGCTGGATAATACAGTTGGATGTCTTTTGCGAGAAAGGCGTCGTCAAGAATAATAATTGGTGCTGTCAAGTTGTTAAATGGATTACGATAAACAGTGTCAACGAGGTTTGGAGTCATTACAATTGGATTCGATACATTTGAATAACAGAGCTCGAGTAGTTGATTCTGTTCAAAAATAAAGAAACACACAATCAGTTAATAATTGTAATTTGAAAATTTTTATGAGCGTTCAATTTACCCAGTTGAAATATTTTAATTTTATCTAAAAAATTTTCAATGAAAAAGACTTTTCGAGTATTTAAGGCATATTTAATTGTTCTAAATAATCCCGATGAAAAAAGTTTTTGTCTAATTATATATAATTATATATGTTCATATATATAATCATATATGATTATATATAATTATATATAATCATATATATAATCATATATGATTATATATAATTATATATGTTCATATATATAATCATGCATGATTATATATAATTATATATGACCCCATACATAATTAGATCTGATCATACCTGGCTGTTATTAGCCCATATATAAGTCTATATATGATCAGATCTAATTATATATAAGTCTATATATAATTAGATCTGATCAGATTTGATTATATATGAGTCTATATATAGTTAGATATGTTCATACTTGGCTGGTATAACTCCATATATAACCATATAAAAGTCTATATATGATCAGATCTAATTATATATGACTCTATATATAATTAGACATGATAATACTTGGCTGTCAACTCCATTTACTACCATATATAAGTCTATATATGATCAGATCTAAGTATATATAAGTCTATATATAATTAGATCTGTTTAGACATGACTGATACAAATCCATATACAATTAGATCTGATCAGGCATGGCTGCTATAAATTCATGTATGCTTGTGCATAAGTTTATATATAATTGGATCTGATCAGACATAACTGATATAAAGTTATATGTAGTTATATATATATATATATATTACATAATATGACAATTTTTTAATATAAATGTTATTAAATTTTTATTTTGTCAACTATCAAATAAACTTAAATTCCCAATACTTAAAAAATGATCAAAGGTTTCGGCAGCAATTTAAAAATATTAATCGACATCGATTTATATACGAATATTTATGAGTTTATAGATAAATAGATTTGATTATATGTATCTATTGAATTCTATTGTAATTTATGTACAAAATCAAATTCATTATTAGGTGCATTATTTACGTATGATGTATCGACTTGATTATTTGAGTTAAGTAATGCCATAAACTTTTCTTTATTGTAAGTTCATAACAGACTAGAGGATCAGAGTACAATCCAGCGATCACTAAAGTTAAGCAGCATCGGCGTAGGTCATTGATTGGGTGGGTGACCTCGTAGTAAAGTGGTGGTCAACGAATAGAAATTTTTTTTTTTTTATTTAAATTTAATCGATATTTATATCGATGAAATCAATAAATCCTAATTAAATTACTTAATTAATAATTTAAAGGTATTCTAAATGAGATTCTAAAAATGACTATATTCATTTATGCATGATCATGTATAAACAGATCTGATTATATATAATTAGACCTGGCCAATTTTTGGATCCAATCATATATAGACGATTATGCATAATTATATATGATTAGACAAAAATTTTTTTCATCGGGATGTTACAGTTACCACAACACTAATCGTAATGAAAAATAAAAAATGATTCAATTTGATGAGAAATCACTGATAGTAAACTTCTATCCTGGCCGAAAATATTTCAAACTGAAAAAATAATAATTTTTTTTCTCGGCCGAAAAAAGGCCCAGGTAGTGATCACAAGGCCGAAACTCGTTAGACCTAAAAATGGCCGACAATGAAGCTTAAAAATGTTTGACGTTGGAGAAGAGGATTTATACTATTATTATTATTATTATTCCATTTGATTGAATAGAATAGAAATAATTGTATTCATCGAATAATTATTTAATGGTCCGGGAAAGTGAATTATAATTGGCTGTATATGAAAATTTTAAATATACACATAGGTATGTCTAAAAACTTCAACTAAATTAAAAAAAAAAAGACTTATTCAATTTCAGCTTTTTTTTGTTCAATCATTTTGGTGACGCGAGAATTATCAGACCTCTGATCAATTTCATTTCTTATCAAGCAGAAATTTTTACTACAGAGAAAAAACGCTAAACTTATCAACCAACCGCACGCGATTTAGTGGGATTCGAACCTGGGACCTTACGAGCGAAAGACTGACGCTTCAATGACTAGGCTACGCTACCGACAGTGACTACTCAGTTTACTTGTGCTCTATGAGATTGAAAGAATACATCACTTTTAAAACATAAAAATGTATCTGAAAACCTATTATTTTAGTAATCAAAAATATTTCTTTTTTTTTTTTTGTGCTCTAGAAAATCCTGTATGTAAGTAATTGTGATGGGCGTAATTTTGGTTATGTAGTTATGTATGAAATTGTTTAAAAAGTATATGGGCTCTATGTATAGCCATGTATGGTCATATGTACCTTACATGTCGTATATGTAACATATTGTAATATAAATCATAAATCAGACATCAATAATTGTAAAAAAATTATTCACCATATGCATGTGTATGACTGAAGGGTTCGGTGATTCCGAATGCTTCGAGGAATCATTCTCACCACACGTCACACTGACAAAAATTAAACTCAAAAGAATAATATAAGTCAACATAATTCTCGTTATATTTAAAAAAAAAATCTATCCGCTATCGAAGCTAATGAAAAAAAAGAAATTTAATTTGACATATTTTAGTAAAATATGAATCAATGTTATTGTTGTTAATTTTATAATATTATCAGAATAATTATCTTCCAAACATTTAGACATAAACGTTTATTTTATTTACCAGATAATTTGATACTGATACATTTCAATGTTTTTACTTCTTTATAAAGGTAATGAAATGTCGCTGATGCCACATTTTCGAATACCTGATAGGTCGTTACAATATAGGAAAGGGATCGTGTGCGCAAATAGTTATTTAGCTCTAATATTATATAATATATGGCAACTTTTATGAATATTTCGATTGGTTATTCCTACCATAGAGTCGTATGAATAACCAATCCGCAAACGCCACAAATCATAAATTTTATCATTTGTTACACGACGAACATTTGATTCAATGCATTAACATTTCTCCTTTTATTGATTCAGCTCGGAAGTGACAACCTCAGATATGCGCTCATCATAATCTAATCTTCCGAATCCACATAATAGACATGACTAACGTATGAAGCTCATTTTCCAGTGATCATAAATCAAATTTTTAATTGTTTTTGTTATCAAAATTTTCCTAATCAATAGTTTTATTTAAACTTATTTAATTAAATGTTCGGATCGATTCTATGACAAGTGAAAGCTTTTATTTAATGTCATGACATTCCTTATTGTTCGTGACTGTGACCTCAAAGCTATAGTAATTAGTATCGATATGGATTTATTCAGAAAAAATGAATTTTCCGTTTTTATAATAATGTAACAAAATATTATTTGTAAAATAAGCAATGATTAATTATAAATAATAATGTGCATATTTGGACAAATTATATTTCTAATTTTGTAAATTTTAGGGTTTCGCTGATCCCAAATAGAATCTTTCACAAATGAGGTTTTAAATTTTTAATTTTAGGTATTTTTTTTTTAGAGCCAGACCATAGGAAAAAATCACTCGGGAGTTTATATAGAAATTCAAGGGGTTCTAATAAAATAATTATAATTTGTGGGGCTCTGACTGTCGGTGACATCTGCAGGCACAGAAGTAAACGTAGACCAAAACAATTGACAGCAGCCATTATGTAAGCAATTGTTGGTACCGAGAAGAGAGTAGAGAGAGACACGATTACAAAGGTAACCCTTGAATGCATGATTTTTTGGGTGCCATTAGATAGACCTAACGAACATGCTAGACAACTATGAAGGATAGAGGTAAGAAGCACTCTCTCTCTCTGCATTAAAAGTGTCTATAAAATCAAGTAAAATTAAGGTGGCGCTACTTTAGCAAAATGACCTAAATTGAAAGAAAGCACTATGGAGGCTAGATAACGGATATCTTGAGCGTGTCTTGCTCCAGAAATTACTTGTAGACACTAACGTAGTCTTGCGCCGGATCTGCGCAAGAAGTGTCATGTTACACTATTTATATATTTCACTTCTATCTCTGTCACTTTACCCCAGGATCCTATTTTGTATGCCAATGGAGGCAATAAAGAGACAAAGACAGATCTTGTAGTATGACACTTCTTGCGCAGATCTGTCACAAGACATGCGTTAGTATATGCAAGTAATTTCTAGTACAAGTTTAGCTCAAGGCACTGTACCAAAGTACCTTGAGCAAGATATCTTCAATATTCTTACGCGATTCTTGAAGTACAACATAACACAAAGTTTATTGTTAAGTTTTGAACAAGATTTGCAATCTAAAACTTTGTATCAGTTTCTGCTGGAAGCTCCATAATTATGTATACAGACGTAGGCAGCTCAAATGCTGGTGACAAGGTTTGGGCAAGATTGCTATGTTCGTTATATGAATGTCGAACACTAAATGGATAATTAAGTTCTTTCTCAAGGTTTTAAAAATAACTAATGTATCAACATATTGATAAATTTCGCTATGTATCTTTACATTTACATAAACAAAAAATGTAATACTAATGTTTACATATTTCGATAAATACGAATAAAATTTTTCTATCAGAATTAATCAGAAAAACGGTAGAGTCGAGGTAATGTTTTTGGCCAATTTCGGGCACTTGAATAATTAAAATAAGATAACTTGTAAAATACGCAAATACACTTTTATCTTTATTATAATCTAAATATTTTTTTATACTTATTCATTAATCAAAATAAAATATTAAATGTCGAAAAATGGACCAATTGGAAATTTATTTAATTATGGGAGGTCATCCAATTATCGGTTGAGTCACCGAGGTTTTTTTAAGTCAAGCAGTCTCTTTAAATCTCCAAATTTTTAATTTCCGTTTCAGTGTCATATATATCATGATCGAATCGAAAACATAATATATTAGGTATTGATATCAAAGCAATTTAAATAATTAACTTTCTTATGTATTCATTTTTATATAACTTTTATTGGCATGTATTTAATATGACCTTTTCATCTTAAGTTTATCAACAAACGATAGAGCGTTGAAAAAAATGGCCAATTAAGTAAAAAAGAACACTATCAAATGCCTCAAAGCTTTCTTTCTTCTACGTTCAATAAATAGTTTCAGTTTATATCTATATGTATCAGTTTCATTAAAATTAAACGGGAGTCTTGTTTCACTTGGAGATATATTAATGCTCACGGTAAAGAAAGCTGTTGATACAACTATCGTAAATTCTAGTGCTTTCGTTGTATGTTACCAGTAATTTTCAATATTAATTCATTACAATAGTACTTAACGTTATTACTTATGGGCGTAAATTTCTGTGCAGAATTCATAAATTAATCATCTACTCGTAAACTGCGGAATACAACTATAACACTATAAAATCAGTATTAGTCACAGGAATAGCATAATGATGTACAGACCAATAAAGAAATCTTCATTTTTGGTGTGGGGTCATAAAAATAGTAAAGTTTTAAAAGTTGTGATATTGATTTTGATGCTATCAAAGATTTGTAATTGTAACAGTGATGGAAATTTTCAATCTGTATTATCTGACCAAGCTGAAAATGAAATTGAAAACCGATTCCCGGATGGTTTTATATTTGGTGTAGGGACATCATCTTATCAAAGTGAAGGTGCTTGGAACATATCGAGTAAGTAATTATCGTGTTGTTCCCTCGTAGCATTGTCTTAAGCAAGTTATCTGAAGCGTCCTTCAGCAAGACTGATCATGCAGACTTGATCAAGACTTAAGATACATATTTACTCGTAACATCCATAAGAATGCTACTAGGGTTTGTCAATGAAAAATAAAAAAACAATTTAATACCATAATATTTTATAAAGACAAAGGTGAATCTATTTGGGATACTTTGACTCATGAAAAGCCATACGTTGTGGCAGATCAGACCAATGCTGATGTAGCTGCAAATTCTTACTACATGTACAAAACTGACATTGATCTTGTTACACAACTCGGTGTTAGTTCTATCAATTTCAACTGTAGTAAATTCTAGCATTAATCAGAATAATCTGCAAAGATAAACCGAAATATTTTTCTAGGCTAATGCTTTCAAAATATCTATTTCATGGCCGCGAATTTTACCAACTGGGTTCGACAATGAAATCAATGATGATGGGATTCAACACTATAATGATGTAATCGATGAAATATTAAGTAAGAATCTAACACCATTTATCACAATATACCACTGGGATTTGCCTACAAGGTTACAAGAATTAGGTGGTTTAACGAACCCGTTGTTCGTAAATTGGTTTGTTGATTATGCTAACGTCTTATTCACAGCATTTGGAGATAAAGTACTATGCTGATATTAATTAGTGCAACTTTTATTACAACATTTTTATTAAGTACTAATATTATGCTATTGTTTAATGTTCAGGTAAAATATTGGACGACATTTAATGAGCCAGGTTTTAATTGTGTCGTTGGTTACCAAAGAATATACGCACCTCTGATTAATCAATCGGGTATTGGCGAATATCTTTGCGCTCATCATACGTTATTAGCTCATGCTAAAACTTATAAAATGTATAATGAGAAGTTCCGCGAAAAACAACAAGGTTTGTTAATTTTACACGTAGCTTAACTTTTCCATGACTATTCGCTACTATGATCAGATACACATCATAGCTTAGCCCTTTAGCGTTTGGCTTTGAAACCCTGTTCGATGTTCAGGTGAGTCGTGGTGAAACTAGAGTAAGCAGTGTAAGCACGTAGCACCTGCAGCAGGGTGATAGCAGCAGGGTGCAGCAACTTAACCATACGTTAGTGGATTTGAATCACGGCGAAAACACCGTGAAAGTGTTAACACCGTGTTTCCACTATGATAACGCTGTGTGCCATTTCACCAACGTGGTTCCACGGTGTAACTGATTTTCTGAGTACACCGTGAAACCACGGTGGCAACACCTTGTAATCTCGATCGTAAAATGGCACAAACCCACCGTATTTTCACCGTGATTCTAAACCACCAGGGTGTAAACAATTCTAACTATGGTACTGTTAATATACAAAAAGTAGAGTTAAAGTAAGTGAAAAGGGATACACAGTAACACTACGACTCTCATATCGCACGCGTATAAATCAACGACGCTTTTTGATTCGCGCTCCTCCCAATCGACACACTAAGATGTTTCGGAATTCTCAAGGACAAAAAAGCTGTGTCCTTGAGAAACATGATTTAAAATGATGTGAATTATTGTAAATCATTCGAAACAATCTAAGTTCAATGTATTTCAAATGAGCTTTCTTAATCAGGGATAATAATTAAGAAAAATGAAAAAGGTTTATTGACAAGAAAAATTGAAATGTTTTCAGGTAAAATAATGATTGCGTTAGCCCTGGTGTGGCCAGTTTTGAAAAATATAGAAGATGCAAATGAGTTAGAAGCAGGTGAACAATATATTAATTTTCAAAATGGATGGTTTTTGCATCCGCTATTTTCAACTGATGGTGATTATTCAAAAATGATCAAAGATAAAATTGGATCATATAGTTCAATTCAAGGCTTTTCTCGTTCACGTTTACCACAGTTTACGAGAGAAGAAATTGAACTAATTAAAAACTCAGCAGATTTATTGAGTGTTAATTTTTATCATGGTTTGGAGTTCAAAAAGTATACGAATTATGACATAAAAAATACTATATCTCACGATGTAGATGTTGGCGTACTATCTCAATTTCCAGCTAGTGCTTATGAAACCGGAAATGATACATGCAATATCGAAAGAGTGAGTATACAATTATTCCACTTATACATGGTGATAAATTTGTGGTAATGGTTCTCATATCGTATGGTGATTGATCTTTAAAATATCGATTATATTAATGGCAGCCATACAAATTATGGTGACCATTCCTATCTGTATGAGTTTCATTCCTATATGATATGGGAATAGCTCCTAGAAAATTATAGTAATATTTCTACTGTCATAGAAATCGTTCCTGTGCTACTATGGCAATGGTTCCCATACTACTATGGAAATGGTTCCACTATTACTATGGCAATTCTTCTCATACTACTATGGTAATTATTACCATATTATATAGTAATGATTACCACAGCATTCAGAAATCTTTCATATCATAGGGATCATTACCATATCATTATGATAATGGTCATCATACTATCAATTTAATCATTACCATACTATTATCGTAACCACTCTCATTATATATGTAAAGTATGCCCATAACTCTATGGTAATCATTCCCATGCTACTTTTGTAAACGTTACCATACATAATAGTTATCATGATAATATGGTAATAGTTATCGTAATAGCATGGTAATAATTACCATAAACTATGGGAATCATTACCATAAAGTTATGGTAAAAGTTACTATACATTATGGGAATCATTACCATATTGTATGGTATCGTTTACTGTTGTAGTATACGAATGATTACCATAATATTGTATGAATTCTTTAAATATATCACGTATACGCACCTAGGAACCACTCCAATGTGGATATAAGACATTACTGCTTGACTATGGGAATTATTCCCATGAGTATGGTAATTATTACCATAATTCAATTACTATACGATATAAGGACTATTAATATAAATATAGAAATTGTTCCCATAGTTATGATAAGCTTTCCCACATATTATGAGCGTACACCCCATAACTCCAAGTAATTATTACCATAACATATGAATTGGTATTTCATAAACGTAGTAAAAATGAATAGAATAATTTTCTCCCCGTGTACACTCCACAATAAATTTCTTAATTATAAAGTTTAAGAAATAATGTCTTTTAGTGTCACCCATGGGCACTTTCTGCGATTATCAATCGTATCACTACAGAGTATAATATACCAGCGATAATTATTGGCGAAAATGGTTATAGGGATGAAGGTCAATTAGATGATTTACACAGAGGCCAATTTTTTTATTATCATCTTAAAGAAGTTCTGAAGTTGATAAAAGAGGGTTTCAACATTAAAGGATATTTCGCTTGGACACTCTTTGATGTTTTTGAATGGACACAAGGTTATACACATTCATATGGGATTTTTTCGGTAAATATGACCGATCCTCAACGTCCTAGAACACCTAAATTGTGGTCAGCAAAAATAATAAGCCAAATTTACAAAGCGAAATCGATACCAAAATCTTTTTCATCATTTGAAAACAAATAAAAGTAAGACATAGTAGTAATTGAGAGTTTTCAATTACTGTACGGCCAATCGTAGATAATTGGTACTGATAAAAAGTAATTTATAGTCTAGCGACGTTAATATTTCAACAAAAAATATTGAAAATTGAAATAAAAAATAGCAATTTTTTTGGAACGGCCCAGGGTTACTAGAAAATACCGAATCATTTTTATCAAAAAATTCTCTCCATGTAATAAAAAAAATTTTATTAGACAGAAAAAAAAACAAATAGCCTTAAGAATTCAAGAAAATATTTATGTGAAAGACGATACTTTACAGTGTATTATTGCAGACGATAATCAAGTTTAAGTATGGATGTAAAATAACACGTGAATGATGCATAGTGAGTACTTGAGTTGATGAAAATAGAGAACGTGAAATAAACTTCTACTTATTATTGCTTATTTTTTCTATTGTTATAATGTGTAATGTTAAAAAAAAATGTTATCGTCGTATATAATTGTAAAAAATATAAATTTTATGATTATTTATATGAATATATAGAAAACCAAACAAAAAAAAATTTCTTTTATAATCGTCATATTTTCATATTTGATATATTTACAATTTCGAAACATGACGAGAGAGGTGAGGTAAAATGGGTACTTCAAAAAAAAAAATTATTTCTGTAGTCTACGCAGAAATAAAGGATCGCTTGGAGCAAAAGTTATTTTGCATTATGAATTGAAGGCAAAAATTTTCGGACGGTGTAAAAAATTTCTTGGCTCAATAATTTTTTTCTTGTTTCAAAAAATCTTTTCGCGCTCGAAGAGAAGTTTTGTTTTCAATTTATTATGCAAAAAAATTTCTAGGGCAGGTAAAAATTTTCTTGGGGAAAGTAAATATTTTTTGTGTCAAAAAATCCTTTTTTTCTCAGAACAATTAAGAGTTTGAAGTAATTTACGAATTTCTCCTCAGATAAAAATATTAATCTTTTGTAATTCGGAGCTCATAAAAAATTTATAAACACAAAAAAATATTTCGGCTAAAATGGGATATTTCGAAAGTTTTAAAAAATACAATTTTTTTTTTATTTGACAGATTAAAAATAAAACCTCCGGTTTTCCCAATTATCATAGGTAAATTCAAATAATTTTTTTTTACATCTGTCAATTTAAAAGTATTTTTAAATAAAATATTTATTTTATGTTTCAAATAAAAAATTTACAAACGTGATTTTTTAACAAAATATTGTCTATAGTCATTATCATAGTAAGGTAAATGTCCCAATACCGGAACAAGGCCCAATACCGGAATGATTTGATAAACATTATATTATATTTCAACTCGTATGCGATGAAACTAAATAAAACTTTCTTTATTTGAAACCTTAATCTTTCAGTTAAAAAATAAGATGTAAAATAGATTTTAGAAAATATTTAAAATATGAAAAAAAAAAATGTTAATTAGAGCATTAGTCTCGGATTCATGACTTTTGCATGTCTCCTAATGGTTTTGCTAAGAAATCAGTCAATGGTCTTAAGCTTAGAGAAAATGCATAGAATTACTTTTCAATAATTTTTGTTTGGTACATGAATCTTGAATGAGATAAAATTCAAGAAAACATATTAAAAATATGAAAAAAATAGTATTATTATATTAATTTTACTGTTCGTCTATTGGTACACCAAAATGAACCCGTGCCCAGTACCGGAACAGCCAATCATATTAATGTTATCGATAGACATTAACGGTGAGTTTTATTGACTGGCTAAATCAAGTACAATATTAATTATTACTGGAGCCTTAAAATTTAATGCAGTATGTATAATTGTTATAAAAAATAGATTAAGTATAGATAAACTCTAATTTAAATCATAAAAAATAAATTTTTGTTTTGAGTTTTTTTTTTTTTAATTATTTTTCTAGTATAACCTCAAATTATTTATTTTGTTTCTATTCTTTAGTTCAAAATATTTATTTTCATTGAATATTCAATCATTTTTAAATTTTAAATACATTTTACATTATGGGTGTGATATAGCAGACATCAGACAAATTTAAAATTATTAATAAATCGAGTAAATAATTAATAATATAAAATTTAAAAAAATACAAATTCAAAAAATTTTGAAATTAATAGTGCTTTTTTTGTAAATATTATTTTTTTAATTATTTATCTTATTTATTTATAATTCTAAAGTTCTCTGATGTCTGCTACATTCATACTCGTTTTACATTAATATTATTTAATAATTATTAATATTTTCACCATGAATAAATGCAAAAAATAACTTATTTTATTTACTGTTCCGGTATTAGGACAACCGAATTCCCGTATTGGGACAAGGCTATTTCAGCGTTCCGGCATGGGTCTTTTGGGTGTCCTAGAAAAAAATTTTTTTTTTATATTAAATTTAAGAAAAATGAACTAATTTGATTATTTTTTAATTGGTAAATGTCTATTCTATATGATGTAATAGATTATTTTGGTTTATAATTTATTTGAATATTTTTAAAACGATAAAAATCAGTCATATACCCTTCGTCGTTCCGGTATTGGGACATTTACCTTATTACAGAAATCTTGAGTCATTATTCTTGAAAAACATCAATTAATCTGCGTAAAAGTGCTGCTTACTTGAACTATTAAGGAGAGATTTGTGATATAAAAAAAATTTTGAATTTTATCATTTTCCATGATCACAAAATTTCAGTATTGGCTCAGGACAAAAACAAACTTATACTAATCGATATATAAATACGTCTCCAAACATGTTTATACTTCTATACAAGAGAAATTTCAATGAAAAATAAATTTATCGTCAATAAATATCGTCTAGAAAATTGAAAAATCTACACGAACATTTTTTTCTAATTTGAAAAAAATTTTTTTTTTCTAAAGTTATAAGGTTTTTTATTTTAAAAATGGTGGATGTTGGCTAACTTTAGGGTCGTGAGTACTGTGTCTTGATGAAAATGAAGACTCTCCGATAATTTAAGAAAATTAATAACAACATATAAAATATTTCGGATCAAATGTAAGTAAAAAAAAGGTTCATGATAACTACAATCTAGTATTCAAAAATTTTACAGCCAATGATCTTCGGAAACACTTATGACTCATACGTATACATTTTATTTTATTTGTGTTTTTTACAGGGAACTCAAGACGTAAAATTTGTGGTGGGGATTCAGGACTTCAAGATTAAGATATAGAATCGAAATGAGTCAGTTGAGTTTCTTCAGCCCTTTTAAGAAGGTTGTGTAATAAAGTAGAAATTTTTTTTTTACAATATATTATTAAATTGAAAAATTTCCACTTTTATATTATCAATTGTTTTAAATATAAATATTAAAAAAATATTTAATAAGTTTTTAACATGGAGAAAAATATGAAGAAGGAAGTTATAGTCTTAAGCAAATGTTGCTGTTTTAGTCTTAAAACCGGGACATTAGTGCTTTCTATCATTGACATTGTAAGTAAATTTAAAAATATTTTTTTTTCCAATATTTGGATCCCTCTTTTGGTTAGTTTATCTATTTTTCTAATATGATTCAAGTTTTAAAGTATCTCATATGAAAAAACAATATATGGTTAAAATATATAAAATCATATATGTTTGCAACAAAAATATATATGACATAACATATTGTATATTATAAAAAATCATATAGAGAATTTTGCCGAGTTAATATAAAATTATATACAATAAATATATGTATTTCATATATGTAACTTACATGTTTTTTATATTAAGCTATATATACATTTACATTTACGATATAATATATTGTATTGATATATTTCCTTTTATATTCAAAAAATATAAAATTTTTATTTGAAATGAAATATATGGTAGCATATAATTTATATTATATATGGCACCATATATTTTCTTTATTATATTTAAACATATAGTTTATTCGGTGTATGTATATGTATATGGATATATTATATATTCGCATCAAATTAACTAATTTTGATAATTTTAACTGCAATTGAAAGAGAATATTAAAATTTAGATCTAATTTAATTGGAGTGGGTCAGACGAATAAGAAACTTTTTTTTCCATACACAATATAAATATATGTTTTTATATATGATCAGAATATATTTTTCGTATATGATAGAAGTATATATATTTATGTATGATAAAAATATAGTTTTCGTAAATGACAAGAATTTATATTTTCATATATGATAAAAATATATTTTTTGTATATGATTGACATATATATTTTATATATGCTAAACATATACGGACTCGTATATGATGAATATTATATTTTTTAATACAAAAAAAAAATATAGAAAATATAGTTAAATTAGCCTTTATATATATTCTGATATTCATTCAATAGTTTTACATATATTTCGACTACATGGAAAGAAAATTCTAGCAAAATTTACGATGTTATCGTAATCGTGGACTAGGCTTTTATTAGCGTCAATTTTTAAATATCTTATTTAAAAGTTTACTATATGAGTTATATTTTGTTACTATTCAACATCGTAATTTTAACAAAGACTTTTAGGATTAAAAATTACTTCAAAAATTAAAATTTAATATCGTAAAAAAAAAAAAAAAAAGAAAATTACAATTCAAAAACTATATTTATTCCTAGATTTATCTTTCTATGTACTTTTGGAGAAAATAAATATTACAGTGCTGCCTCTGTTACAATACGATGTAAGCTTGAAAAATTACGATAATTTATCGTAATTTTTAAATATTAACTGCATCCTCCGCAAGAGGCGCTCTCATGACATGAATGTATATTCAAATCACTTACATGGACCTTAAAAATACGTTAAAATTTAAACCTTCAGTTACCGAGTGGTCCAAGGTGTTCGACGCTTCGAACTCAAAGGACTTGGGTAATTTAAAGTAAAGGGACAATATTATAAAAAAAAATTAGTAATCTGTGATCTACTTAAAAAATTTTTTTAAAAACTCAAACTTAACTTAGACATGATTTTGTTGCCAATAAAACTCTTTTTCACATTATTAGCAATTATCAAACAAAAATTGTTTGAGTTTTTTTTTTTTTTTGTATGAAAAATGTCACATATCACACATACACACAATTCTAAGATAATTTTTGTTTTCAGTTCATAATGCGAAATTTCTCTTGTACCTAAAATTACTTTTGTTCTGTACTTGATTTTTTATTTTTACAAAAAGTTATTTAAGTAATATTATTAATTTTTCTTACAGATATTGAATATTTTGGTAGCTTTTATGCTGATAATGGTTTATTATACAATATATAATAATGCTAGCAATACCGGAAACGAAGAACTAAGACCACGTAATGATTTTGGTCGTTATTTGATCGGCATTCTCATCATTAAACAAATTGCAGAAATTTTTATAAATTTCGGTGTGATCTTCGGTTCTCACAAGGTACTGTTTTAACTCTATAATAATCATATTTTTTATTTAAATATTTTGTGAATACTCCATTCATATAAAAAAATAGATGCTTCATAAATTTTTAAATAATTTTGATTAATTTCTTAATTGGTTTATTTAGAAATCCATTAATGGTACAGTGATGAAAATGATGGCAAACTTGATTTCTTTTAAAAAAAACTTATTAGCTGCATCAACATTATGGGTTTGGATGTGTATTATCAGAAGCTTTCGTGTTTCTGTAGGATTCGGATTAATAATGTTATTTAGTGGAAGTTTATACTCAAGTACGTATATTTTTACAAACCATTTTAATTATGAGTGATATATTTCTGTATTATTTTTTTGTGAGGGGGGGAGGGTACTTAAATAAATATTACACGGAGAAAAAAAGTATAGTAAAAATTACAATGCTCTAGTAAAATTTACTAACAGGTATGAAAAAATACATTCTGTATCGTAATTATTACTAAACGTTTAGTAAAATTTACTAGTTAGTAATAATTACATAATAAGATATTAAAAATTACTATGCGTAATGTATTTTTTGCTAACATGATTAAATCTTTTACTATTTGTATAGTAAATTTTACTATAAGTACTGTTAATAAATACAAATTTAAAAAAGTTAATTTTCTAATACAATATAGGATTTGTTACTATACAAAATATTAAAAATTACTATGCAATGTATGTTTTGCTAACACTATTATATTTTTTTTACTATCCGTATAGTAAATTCTACTATGCATAGATAAAATTAAAAGTTGCTGGGGATAGGATATACAAATATGTATTAAATGTCTAAAACTTTTGTCCAAAGTGGACACCGGGCCGTCAGACATAGGAAAAGACTCGCACGCGGGAGATCAGGGTTCGAATCTCGGTTGAAACAAGTGATTTTTTAAAAAACAAAAATCGACATCAACACCAATACAGATGACATAAATAACAATAATAATCAAAATGACAGAAACAATAATAAAAAATTAAAAGCTAATAAAAACTTTAATTTATTTTTTTGCATTCTAATATAGTAAAATTTACTAAACGGGATAGTAAAATTTACGGAACAGGGATAGTAAAATTTACTAAATATAACTAAAAATTAATATGCAATGCATTGTAAATTGGTAAGAAAAAAAATCAAATTGATTTCATACTATTTTTTTACAAAAACGAAATTATTTGAAAACGTTTAAAAAAAATTCAAAATAATGCTCAACTGTATTCACAAGCGTGATTTTGAGATTTCAAAAAAAAAAAACTTTTTTGTAAAATTTTGAGGGTACGCCATTTCCCCCCTCCCTCCCCTTTTATATTTTAATTTAATGAATGACAAATAATGAATAATGACACATTCCGTTACTTTTTTTTCAGTTGGTTGTTATTGCGCCTGGTTAGTTATTTACAATCGATTCAAAGAAATACAAGATAAAGAAAAGCTTCCCATTACTTACAATCCGTAAATGAAAAATATATATTGAATATTTATTAATGAGCTTATATGGTGGTATCGAGTCGAAAATGTTCCCGAAATTTTCAACTCCAAATTTTTATACCCTAGCCTATAAATTTTAAGCTCTAAAAATCTGAACAGCCATTAAGATATAAAATCTTGCGCCTCATTTCCCAAAATACATAAGTATAGTTTTTATAAGGTTCAACTCTGATGTTTCACAAAAAGATTTGGATAATAAAAATTTAAAACTAAAAAATTTATATCTATTTTTATTAAAATTGCTCTTTAAGCTCGAATGGTGAACGTAAGTCTTAGTAGAATATCCTTGTTTTTAAATACTAATCAACATATTTAAAACAACTGTAATATAATAAACAGACGTTGCTACAAAAGGACGCGGTTTCACATATAGGGAAGGCTGGGTTAAAATAAAAAATTTAAACGTCAGTAACTACCTCACGTATCTGGGGTCTCTTTTAGAGAATCTTATAGAATTTGATAAATTCTCATAAATTTCCATAGAGATTTTATAAGAATGAATGAATTCTATGCGAATTGTTATAAGGTAAAAGCCCTCATTATTGACACTATAAGAATATCTGTGATTGTTCAACCTACACAGTGAAATTAAATACATAAGTAAAAATTAATTTTTAACAAATCATCTAAACGTACTTCATATTTTAATCCCATATGAGTAGAAGATACTGCTGCTAATTTATAAATTATATTACTCGTTCGATTAATCTGCAATTGTGTGATAAAAAATTCAAGTTATCATATATTTATTGATTTTCGGGAATTCTAAAACGGCATTATCTCTGGTAGCAATATTGAGCGTTGGTTGGCCAGAATTTTTGACAATTTATAGTCATTATTGATTGAAATTTGATACACAAGACTTAAAACAGATTTCTTGTGCTAAAATTTGACAGTTTTCGCTTTAGATTTTTACTACGAACACTTATGCCAGAGTATAGCGAGAAAACAAGAGCTACTCCGTTTCTGGAGCAATTCTTGCTTACGATTCTTACGCAAGTTTTTGGCGCCAACGTTACAGCATTATACACTCACAGATTTTGACAAATAAGGTAAAAGCCCCCATTATTGACACTATAAGAATGTCTGTGATTGTTTGAATTTTATAATCGTATTTAAAATTAATATAATCAACTTTTTTTGCATTGGACGTTTTAATTGATGTCTCTACTTGTATATTTGAATTAATTTACCTAAATAGCAATAAGTCAAATTAAAAATATATTAATGTAAAGCCAAAAAGTCGAGTGTAGGTATTATTATCGAGGTAAAATAGTGTTAGAGCCAACTATTGACATACCATGGACCCCATTATTGACAGGTCTAATGCGCATGTGCAGCAGTTTATTAAAAATGATTAAAGACCACCATCAATTAGGTTCAAATTAATTACAAATATTTTAATTAAAAACGACAAAATACGATAATTACAATGAAAAATTCATCTAGGACACAGTTTTATTTTTTTATAAATTCGACGACACTATTCTTGCTTCGACAATTTTTTATTCAATGTTTTGTTTATTATGAAATTACTAGACAGCGTGTTAACATAAATATATCGATTTGTATGTTAAGGAGGTTAAATTACTTGAGTTTGTGGCCTGTCGCTAGTTGACACACGTAAATTTGTATGTACCGACTATTAACACCCGCTATTTTTAAATGATAATTAAGATTTATCAGTCTAAATCAATGATTCTGGGGTTATTTAGACTATAAATAACCTAAAACAATTTTTAATAATACACTTACATTAGAACTGTATAGGGAAATTCGTTTCTAAAAATCCGATCTCTCTAAACGAAATTGTTAAGAAATTTAAAACATTCTAGCGATGGTGGTCTACTCGGGAAATAATTTTTTTTTACAGCGAATAGTTTATACCCAGAAATAAAATTGAATTATTTTTTTATTTAAAAATATCTAAAAATTGATACGAAGTATTAATCAATGTGATTATTTATACAGTTAATTAAAAAATTAATAAATTAGAACAATATGTCAATAGTAGGGGCCTTTCCAATAATGGGGGCTTTTACCTTGGTTAAGTATAAGGCCTTATACATACAACTATAAGAATCGGTGAAACTTTTGAATTACCACTTCCGGTGGTTTCATTATAACAAAAAATATCATTACAAAGAATTTTTTAATTTCTTTTCATTTTTATTCAAATACAAAATTACATTTCAATTGACCACTGAATTGCAATTATTATTGTTTTCTTTATCGTCATATTTAAAAAAATTTGATTGTTTCGTTTAGTGCTGATTGTTCTGGTTCCCAGCTGTGCCAGAGCTTAGCACTAAATACTGGGGAAGCAGTCTATGTTCATTTTGAAGGCGTTTTAATTCAATGTGCGCTATGTATGTATAATACCCAATGTAACCAAAAACGACACTATATAGTGCAATAACAATTAGCGTGATTAAAGTTCTTATGCAAAAATAGCCATCACATACGTCCTCAGGATAAATCATATTGTCTATTGGCAAATAATGTTAAGGAATAACAAATAATCTCAGAAGATTTGAGGGCAGCGAAGAGAATCTTTCGGTCGAATTTATTTCGTTTATACTACTTTCCACGTATAGAAAGCATTTAATGGTAAGCCATCTAGCGGTGATATCGGAACTAAACAAATACAATGAACAAATTTTTTTTATAACGTGGCAATTTCAAGATTGAATACTAAAGTAAACTGAAAAGAAAAGAAAAATTTTATAAGTTAATCTAGAAATTTATTTCTGTAAGAATGTAAATTTTGAGGATAAAATTAATTTGATGAATAATGAAACGACAATCATAAATTATTTTAAGTGCACAATCTGCTAAGTCTTTGTAATAAGTAAAATTTTGAATGTTAATTATTTGTTTCAAAAGTTTTCGATACATTGTCAGCAAAATAATTATTTTTGTTTTGGTTATTTAATTAGGAAAATTTAGGCGTGAAATAATATCAAACAAAATTTATGTATGCGTGAACATTATTATTCTTTTATCAGTTATTTTTATGGTTATGCGACTGGACTAAGTGTCAATATTATATAAATTTTTGGGATAGACATTTTTTTTTTTAAGTTTAAAATGTCAAGAACTTAAAGTTCTGGTGCTCTGACTGACCAGAACTAAGTTTAAAATACTATTCTTCATTTGGATACTCGTAACTTGAGGATTCTTCATCATCATCAGAAATTTCTACGCTATGAGAATAGTTACGAGCAGGAAAGAATGTACGATTTATTTTATATGCCATCTAAATACTAGTAAATATTAAAATGTATGGCTTAATTAGATTCAAACGGATAAACAGATACAAAAGTCCATTTGTAGAGTTATAGTCTCGAGTCTAATAAAAACAAGGAGAGAAAATTGTTGGATGCCATCGATAATTTTTGATTTAATTCAATTTATTTTAATTTATGGTACGTTCTAAGATGGAAAACGATCAATGATAAAAAGCCATCTAAGGTGGAATTGGAACTAAATTAATAAATTAACTTTATCTACGAAATTTTTTTTTATTTATTACATTGTCAAATCCTTATTTTTGTTTAACTATCAGTTTAGAAATTTCTTGCTCATCTTTGCTGAGTGAAATTTAAACTCACTCTCGAAATTCAAAGTTTAAAATTTAATATTTATTATCAAGTTTATAGTCGTTAAGTATATGAGTAAATTTATTCAAATTTTTCATGAAGGATTTTGATTGAATTATTTTGTCATTTGAAATATTTTTTTTTTTTTTCAGTTTGTAATGCTAAGTTATGGTAGCCAGCTCTACCATAACTTAGCACTGAATGTTACTTGTTAGTAACATTTATACCGCTTTATTTAGCACTTTCATTTGCAGTTGCTAACCTCAAAAAACCAACGATACATAATGAATGCGACAAAAATCAAATATAAGTAGAAAAGAACAATCTTAAAAAAAGACTGAGGTGACATACAACCTTCCATATTGCGAAGTAAAGTCAAATAGTGTCAAATAATATAAAAGAACGACGGATGATTTGGGAGTATTAATGAAAACATGTCAATCGAATTTATTTAGTTTCTATACCTTTCTATGCGTGGAAATTTATTTAAATGTAAGCCATCTAGTGGCGACTTTAGAACTAAATAAATTAATTAACCCAATCCCATAGATAAATTTTATTATTATATAAATTAACTTATAAAATTTTTATGGGTAGATAAAATTGAAAAAAAAAAAAAATCAGAAAATAATAAACAAAAAAATTTTTATTTTACTTAGCCAGATGTAAATGATAAATTTATTACTATTATATCGGGGTCTTTATAATTTCATCTAGCTGATATATAATATATAAAATTGTCTCCAGGAAAAAAATTTATAAAATATAACAAATATATGTTGTAGTATAAAAAAAGCATATTATAAATACATAAGAAATATATATATATATACACATATGTAGTGACTGGGATGAGGTTCATGGAACAATCACTACGCTAAAAAAATTATCTGACTCCAATTATTAGTGTTAACAAAATAGTAAATAATTAGTTTTATTTAATGAATTATATAGCAAGAATAATGCTGGTCGCATTAGATATGTGTTTAGTTAGTTGCCGTGTATCTCTCTAGTGTATGTGTGTACTGTACTGTGTAGTGGGTCGCTCTGTTGCTACCGAATATCGTATTCACGTGGGGGAAAATATTTGGCGATCGATGACAATCGATGATTGACGGACTTATCCGAAATTACGAATATCAATAGTATAAGTAGTGACGTAGTCGCTACCTATATACATATATGGGTCATTCAATGTCAAATCGACCCCTTCTCGTTTGGATGAAATTTGATTTTTCGAATCTTCCAAGTTTATTTTTTGAATATCTCAATAACTATCATAGTTACAAGAATCAGCCTTGGTTCATTTTAAACAGGATACTTAAGGCTACGAACAAAAATACACCCAAAAAAAAGTTTTGACAAATCTAAGAATTGCAAAATTTTGAAATGTTAAAAGTTGAATAATTTATAAACTTATTTTTTTGGTTCAAATTTTTGCACGAACTACCTTTATCTGTTCTCAAAAGATCCTGAAACTCTCAGAGATGTTTTTTTTTTTCGAAGGTGTAAATTTTTGAAATTAGAAATTTTTTTTTTTTCGCAACCTCTTAATGAAATAATTAGCTGAAGATTAATTTGTGGAATTGTTCAAAATAATGTAAATAACGAAAAAATCCAACATTACCGGAAACAAATCCTGTGCAGCTATTCTTTATCATTAAAAAACGATTTTCATTCCATGACCGCGTAAACAAACTGCTCTACAATGAAAACTATTCATCCGATCAGATCGTCAAAACTTACATTTTGAAGGAGAAGAAACATAGAAACTGTGTACCAAATTTCAATATAAAATATTAAATACTTTTTAAGTAATAAATTTTTAAAGTCAAAATGGCAAATTGATAAACAATTGTTTACATCTAATTTTGACTTTAAATATTCAATGTTATAAAAATTTAAATTTGAATGAATTTGTTGCTTTAATCAGAAGGACTAATCATAACATGTTTAAAATTTAAATTAATTTTATTGGTTAATTTGAATATTTTGATCCGTAAAAACTGTGCGCAGTGACAAGTTTGTATCGGGGTTGAGTCAATCAAACATAACCTCAAATGATTTAAATGTAAATTTGTAAACAACTTCAATAAGTTCGAAGAAGGTCATCGTAATTAAATCATATTTTCTTCAAGGATATTAAACTTTGCAGTAAGTATGACTTTATTTTTAATACTGTGATTTTATCGGTGATAATAGAATATTTAGAACTGAAATTTTTTTCGTAATTATTTTTTAGATTGTCCTAGAAGTTGAGAAGGGAATTAAACATCATGACCGATGATACTAACATTCCCCTTGGCTCCATAATAAATAATATTTATATCCTTATGACTAAAATGAAAGTATAAAATCGTTTTTAACTCGAGATCACGGTGGAATTAGTATTTTGAATGACTTTTTGATTAGAGGAGTTTTATCACCATCTTCGAAAAATTTATTAGCAAAAAAGTTAATATCACGGGAAATAGACGTAGTGTTACGTCAAAAACAATACAAATGTGGAGATTAAATTTATAAGTTTGAGTGTGTTTTTATATCTTTTCTTCAGCATGACCTCAAAAAATATCTCTTGAATGATAATATTTTATTTAATCACTTTTTTGCTTTCTGTTTATAGAATTTCATCTCAACGATTAACGGAACTTGCAGAGCAGATTTTTAAAACATTCAACGAAAGTGCTAGAGTGTATTATACTCCGTTTGTAAAAACAGATAAAAAATCTGTTAATGCATTAGGGAAACTTTGGGAGCGTTATAAAACAGAAAAAAAAGAATTTCAGAAATTGTGGAATTTTAATATTAGCTGACAGTCTCTCGATTTCTATAGAAGTATCTACAAGTATTAAAAATTCTTAAGTTATTTTCGTTCAACCATGGAAAAAGGGTTGAGAAATTTTGGGCCGATACAATTGAAATTCGATTGAATGATATGAGAAAAAATATTGATACGGATAAAGTACTTTCAGTATCCCTGTGTTGTTTTGTAAAACAGAATCTTTCTGGTAACAAATAATACTATTCAATTTAAAAATTTTTCTCTATTTATTTTAAAACTCAACTGTCATGGGAATTGAAAAAAATTTTCAAAAAATTTAATACATTGGAACATATAATTTTCAAAAAACGATATGAGAGAGCCATCAAATTTTTCTCAATCTGATACAAGGATCGTTATGGCAAGAAATATCTTCTAAATTTGAAAAAAAGTTCGTTTTGCCACTGAAATTTCTTTCGATGAATACGAACCGAATAATCCATTAGGTAGTCATCGTGGCATTGGTGCAGGTTATGCTAGAATCTTGTGTTTACCTGCATTCATGCAATCTAAATTGGAAAACATATACATTCTAGCACTATTCAATTACCTCGATGTAAAATCATTAGGTTTTGGACCTATTTTACGAAACGTAATTGATGAATTGAAAGTCTTACAGAATGATGGGATTCCAGTTTACTATAATGGAAAAGAAGAGGCAATCTATTTTACTGTAGTTACGATTCTGGGTGATACGATTCTAGGAGTACATACTATAAATAGAGTTTCTGAGTCTTTCAAAGCAAATTTTCCATGTAGATTTTGTTATCCGAGTCGAAATGATTAGGACCTTATAAATAATAAAGAGTTTTGTCCCATGCGACAAAAAGAAACTTATAAAGATGATCTTAAAACCAATAATGTATCTTTAACATCTTACAAAGAATCTTGTAGCTTCAATGATCTTCATGCATTTCATGTGTATATGGGAAAAAATTTCACAGATTTATGGAATTCAAACTTGAAATAATCTCTGGCAGAACCGGATTACGGTTAATTACAGTAATTTGCCATATTTACGGTAAAATATGGTGTTCGACGGTAACATATGGTACTTTGCAGTTAACGCACGATATTTTACAAAAAAAAAAAAACAATGGCATTTTTATCGTAAATTTGTGGCAAGAAGACGTTAATTTACTATCAAATTGCAACAAGTCAGCGTTATTCTACCGTAAAGTGAAATATTGCCATGTAAAAATAAAAAAATATATGGTGCTTACGGTAAAAATGCCGAAAATTACAGTAAACTGTCGTATTTTTACCGAAACCCATTGTAGGATACCGTAAATTACCGCAGGTTAATGTATATTGCCGTAAATTACCGTAAATTGCGGTGATTTTGCGGCATTAATACCGTATTTTACGGTAAATTACCGTAATTCTGATCCACCAGGAATTTATACAATCTCAAATACAATTTCACTGTATCATAGATTAAATTACCCTTATAATAAACAAAATTTAATTTTCGACCCAGATAGAATAAAAAACATCTTACTTAACTGTTTGTAGTGTAATTTTATAATCATTATCGCAAAAATAAATTATTTATAAATATAAGTAATGAATAAAACATTCGTTGATAAAGAAGATATTTGTGATTATAAATAATTATGCAAACTAAAAAAAAACTTTGTGAGATAATGAATAATGCTTGAAGCAATTAAAACAGTACAATTTGAAGCGATTAAATATGTATTAAAATATGCCTGCACTATCATCACAGCTTATGCGCTCGATCAAGGTCCAAAGTCCACGGCCCCTACTCTTTTGACTCTTCACTTTACTGAACTGTGTACGTTAGTTGTAAAACTGTAAAAAATTGGTCCAGACCAGGAAAGTAAACACTCGGCTGGTTTTAAGTGTCAAGTCATTGAATTGAAAAGTATAGTTTATAATAACAGTTTCTTGCTTAGTTAATAGATTGTTGAATAATTTGTCACCATGTCTGTGTTAACTAAAGGTAAATAAAACTGATAAGAGAATATCGTACTTGTTATTGTTTAGTAAATTGAAATTCTGTTCCTTCTAATGTTTTGTTGTTTGTTTAAAAGGAATATACTTTGTTGCGGCAAAGAGAACGCCGTTTGGTAAAATGGGTGGCATGTTTGTAAATAAAACAGCAACGGATTTGTCAATTGTTGCTACCACAAGTGCCATTCAGTCAGCGGGGATACAACCTGAGTTGATAGATCATGTTATCTTTGGTAATGTTTTGTCCGTAAGTGTGAACATATTTTCACGTCTAACAAAAACTAAATCATAGTTTTGATTCCTAACTTCCGTCTTTTCATGACGACTTCATTATACTTTTATTTTAAATGACATTTTTTTCATTAGTTATCTGCTTCTGATGGTGTTTTATTACCTCGACACGTTTTATTGAAATCGGGCATTCCTATTGAAAAACCTGCTCTGGGTGTTAATCGATTATGTGGATCTGGATTTCAATCGATAGTCAATGGTGCTCAGGTATGTACATCGATTAGTAATCATTGATTATAATGTTTTTTATAAATGCAACACGTAATTTTTCGACTTTTTCTCATTACTTTTATTTATACAGCAAATGATATATTTTTATGGTTCTCTTTACCTGTAACCGAACATTTCACTCAAGTGATAAACAAAGTCTTCTCGATCTGCCTTAAAATACGATTTCTATCTTATCGATATTCGATATTATAAATGTAAAGATTTCATACAGTGATACTATTTTACCTTGTCAATAATACCTACACTCGACTTTTTGGCTTTACATTAATATATTTTTTATTTTACTTATTGCTATTTATGTAAATTAATTTAAATATACAAGTAGAGACATCAATTAAAACGTCCAATGCAAAAATAGTTGATTATATTAATTTTACATACGATCAAAAAATTCAAACAATCACAGACATTCTTATAATGTCAATTATGAGGGCTTTTATCTTATTTAATTTCTGGATTATCGCGAAATCCATTGATTTCTTTAACTTGAAATTTTTTCGAAATGTGAGTTTTGGTAAACTTTCTTGGAGGCTACTTTACAGATGCGTAATTTAAATTGAGAATGATTGATCAAATAACCATTTTAATTAAGATTTTATTTGCATTGCAGAGTATAACGAGCAAAGAATCCCACATAGTAGTAGCAGGTGGCGCAGAAAACATGAGCCAGACACCTTTCGTCGTACGCAATGTGCGTTTTGGAACAGTTTTAGGTCAAAAAATTGATTTTGAAGATGCATTATGGGTTGGTTTGGCCGATAGTTATTGTAAATTACCGATGGGTGGCACAGCTGAAAAATTAGGAGCTAAATACGGAGTTACTAGAGAAGAAGTTGATGAATTTGCGTTGCGAAGTCAGAAGCGTTGGAAAGCCGCCAATGACGCAGGTTATTTTAAAGCTGAAATCGCACCCGTTTCGATGACCATAAAAAAGAAACAAGTGGAAGTCTCAGTCGACGAACATCCTCGACCAGAAACAACTATCGAAGATTTGAAAAAGTTACCCTCGATTTTTCAGAAAGACGGTCTTGTTACTGCTGGGACTGCATCAGTAATTATTGTAGTGAATGAAAAATTTTGCACCGGTTAATGCAATAAAAAATTTTCAGGGTATCTGCGATGGCGCAGGAGCAGTAATACTTGCAAGTGAAGAAGCAATTAAACAACATAACCTACGGCCTCTTGCACGCCTGTGTGGCTACGCCACGGTTGGCGTTGATCCTAGTATCATGGGAATCGGACCAGCACCAGCGATTAAAAATCTTCTGAAAATATCCAATAAAACTCTTAATGATCTTGAGCTGGTTGAAATAAATGAGGCTTTTGGTGCGCAAACACTTGCATGTGTCAAAGACTTAGGCCTTGATATAAACAAGTTAAATGTTAATGGAGGTGCCATTGCGCTTGGACATCCTTTAGGTGCTTCTGGAACTCGTATTACCGCACATTTGATTCATGAACTTAGGTAATGACTCCATTTACAATAACAAAATCAGAGATATTTTCAATTCTTTAGCGATGCTCGTATTTATTTTAAATCTGTTACAGACGAAGAAATGCCGGAAAATTCGCTATTGGAGCAGCATGCATTGGTGGGGGACAAGGAATCGCATTGTTGATAGAAGCACTTTAAATATATTTATAAATTGTATATTTTATGCCCCATTGATATATTTTTTGATACGTAGATTTTTTTTTAAATATGTAATAATTTTTGTTCTATTGAGAAGTAAACACTTTTTATGAGATTAATAGACACTTTAAATGATTTTTTATTTGGTATGTAAACAGACAAATTTAGAGAATTCTAGATCCTGTGCCAACCAGTCCCAACACTTTCCACCAGTTAATACACGATCATATCCTACACTGAAAAAACAATACTGTTTTTAAGTATCTGCGTGTTTGAATCCTCCCGAGAAAATTATTCGTTCAATCTTTGTAATAATGTACTCAAACCAAGAATATTTTCTTAAAATAAGTATAAAATATCTTAAATCAAGAAAATATTACTTGGTTGGGGTATATTTTTATTACGATTAAACAAATATTTACTCGGGAGGATTCAACCACGGAGATTCTTGAAAACAGTATTGTTTTTTCAGTGTACTTCTGTCTTTATCACTTTATTCCCTCGATTAGGATACGATACAGGATCCTCGAGTAAAGTGACAGAGATAGAAGTGAGTTAAATAATTACTTTTTTATGACACGTCTTACACAGGTCTGGCGCAAGATATGCGTTAGTGTCTGCAAGTCATTTTTGTTGCAAGACTCGCTCAATATACGCGTGAGTAACATTACTAACACAACCTGAGAATGACATTTTCAATGTCCTTTATAATCAACTTTCCCTAGTTCTAAACTTAGTGGCCGAAAATTGCCGTAGTCAAAAAAAAAGTTGAATAAAATAGAGAAATTAGTATTATTAGTACAATATTATGTGCAAATCCTGCAACAATGTTGTTTGAGAATCTGGCATTAGTATCTTGTGACAGATTGATAGGTATATAAAGACGTAGACATTGAGGGATCTTCTGCAGAATACTTTCATAAAAATAGTACAAGACTACTACAGCAATATCTTATATACGTCATCTTGGGCAAGTCCATGTAGTAGCTATGAAAAGATTCTTGTAACCAAAGCCTCGGCAAGCAACTTGCAAAATTGTTGTATGGGTATACTTTATTGAAATGTCTGATTTTCGCGAATTATTAAAGTAAACATTAAATCAGGTCGTGTTACCCAGAAAGGAAAGTACCACGGGCCCAAGCTTGGCCCAACGTTGTAGAACCTTTGGCCAGGCTTGTAAGCCGGTCTTGGTCTAGTTCTGGTAAAAGTCTGGGATGATAATCTCGAGCCAAGCCTGGTTACCAGACCTGGCCCATGCTTGGTTACCAAACCTGGCCCATACATCGAGAAAACGAATAAATTTAATTCAAAAATTTTTTTATTTTTATTAATCTCGTAGAGTTCATAATCATTAACGTTTAAACTGTCTAAGGGAGATAAATTATGTGCTTTTGATTGCTGGGTCCGAACAGTATCTACTGGACAAGCCTACTAATGTTGAATTGATACATTTATATAATCTACTTATTAAACGCCCAAGGCTTGGTTACCCATTCTTGCCCCAAGTCTGGCTTGCCATTGGATGGCCAAAAGGCTAGGTAACCCAGTCTTGGCCCAAGCCTGGGTAATTATTGTAACGGCCAGGACTGAGTACCCAATCTTGAGCCAAGCATGGGCCAATATAGGTGTGCCAAAGCTAGGTTCCCCATTTTTTATTTATTTACTTTTCATTATATTGCAAATACTATAATTTAAGTAGTAAAGTAATTAAAGTAGTAAAACATAACCAACGTATTTATAAATAGACACCAACATGAAAGTTGATATAATTGCGTTTGTTAATGATCCCCTTCCCCTTTGATTAAACGTGAGCAAGGAACAGTGGAAGCCAAATGCTTTCTGACAAATTATTAACCACCGATCAGTAAATGGCCAATTGTGGTTTACTTTGTAGATATGATAACGGGCGATAATAAGTCATCCATTAACTAAAAACATTACTAGGGTATCTACGATGGCGCAGAAGCAGTAATACTTGCAATCAAAGAAACGATTACGCAACATAATCCACGACCTCTTATGCGCTCATGTGTTGACAACAGCGAATGTTGACCTGAGTATCATGAGAATTGGACCAGCACCAGCGATAATAAATTTTTCAAGCATATTCAATAAAACGATTAATCATCTTTGTTTTTTTAAAATAATTGTTATTGATTTAGATGAATATAAACGAATTAAATGTTAATAGAGCTGCTGCTATGCTCGAAAAACCTCCAGGTGCGTCTAGTATTCATAATACGGTACATTTAATTCACAAACTGAGGCAATAAATTTTTATCTATAAAAACGAAATTCAAAAGACAGCCGAAAATAGACTGCAACAATTTTTTGTATTTTTTTTCGAAAAGTACATTTAAAAACAAAAATTTAAAAAAAAAAAAACGTCCCTATCAGTCGCATTTTAAAAAAGTTATAGGTATTTAAAATGAAAAAAGCCATTTTTTTAAATAATTTACAACGTTATGTTTGTTGGGTGAAAAAATTTGAAAAATTATGAGAAATATTTTTATTGGGGTAGAAAAATAGGAAAAAATTTTCAGCCAAATCTAAAGGGGCCGGGTTGAAAAGTGATCAATTTGGCGTGAAATGTCCCATATATAGTCGTATTTTATTATATGTTGAATAATGCTGATTTAAACTTACGAAATATAATAAATATATTCAACAAAAAGATAAAAAAAATTAGTTGATAAATTGCGTGTTCGAGTGGTTCGCGTGTCTCAAATATTTTGTCTTTTTTCTTTTACTTGCCAACTCGATTTCTCTCTATCTTTACTGACTTTCAATTCATGTCAGTGTTATTCAGAACGCTGTAATTTAGATTATGCTAACGTTCTCAGTGCTGACAAAACATTCTTTTAGTATATTACATGTCTACGTATTTTAATAATTTTTAATTTCTTATTAAATAGTGTAATGTTTTAAGTTACAATTAACATCTAAATTGTGATAATTTTTGTTGGATTAATTGTTCTTACGAAAATTTTGATGTCATTGGATATGGCTATAATATTTAAAATAAGATAAACATTATTATGGGACTTGTTTAAATGTCATAGTAAAATACATTTTTTTTTCATTAAAAAAGTTATTTGAACTAACATGCGAGTGAGCTGTGTTAATGTACTGAGATAGTTAAATATCTTATTATTTAGTTTTTTAAAAATATAATCGACCTATCACTTAAATAATTTTGTAATCACTAAAATAATTTTTAAGAAATATAACAATGACGGCATTTTTAGAAGTCAGTAAAGATTTACCGGATATTGAAGTAAGTATTAAACTTTTTACAATAAATCTGATGAACAAAACTATTAAAAATATAAAAATTTTTAATTTATTGGTTGCTGTATGGAGAGAAATTTATGTTAACAATTACAATTTATTTTAAAAATGGTTTCTGTATCGTATGGTAACAGGCTTTTATTAGGTGTACAAAAAAGTTCTACCCGTTTTTCAAAGATGGAGTTATCTAACAGCTATTTATAGGTTAGCTATGAATACGTATATGTACATGCACAGCTGTTTGTACTCTTTAAATTCATCAAACTTTTAATATATTAATCTTCGATATATATATTTTTTTATTAAGTTAAAAATGGAAGTAAGTAATGAGCATATCCGCCATTGTCTTTTATATGAATTTCATCAAGGAAAAAGTGCTGCTGAAGCTCAAAGAATAATCTGTGCAACTTATGGTGACAGTGTTATTGATGACAGTACTTGTCGAAGATGGTTTCGGAAATTCACAAACGGAGATTTTAATTTAAATGATAAACCACGCTCTGGAAGACCTTCAACAATCAGTGACGAGAAATTGGAAGAATTACTGAATCAAGATTCTGCACAAACACAACAAAAACTTGCGAAAAAGTTAAACGTTACTCAACAAGCTATTTCTGAAAGATTACATGCTTTAGGTAAGATTCAAAAAGAAGGAAAATGGGTACCTCATGAATTAACTCCAGAACAACGAGAGAGACGAGTTGACACCTGCCTGTCGTTGCTTTCACGACATAAAATAAAAGTTTTTTGTGGAAACTTGTAACAGGGGACGAAAAGTGGGTTTACTATGAGAATCCTAAACGTCGAAAACATTGGGTAGACCCAGGACAACCAACGACATCAACACCAAAACGTAATGTTTTTGGGAAAAAAATATTGCTTTGTATTTGGTGGGATGAGTGGGGCGTGCTATATTATGAGTTACTCAAACCAGGAGAAACCGTTACTGGAGAACGCTACAGTTGTCAATTAAAAAAATTAGCAGATGAAATCAACAGTAAAAGACGATTTGCGGGACAAAAACCTCGACCAGTGATACTGCAGCATGATAACGCCAGGCCTCATAGAAGTTCAATCGTCCACCACACTATAAATGATTTACAGTGGGAAGTTTTACCGCACCCGGCGTATTCACCAGACCTTGCACCGTGTGATTTTCACCTATTCCGTTCATTGCAAAATTACTTGGCTGACAAACACTTACAAAATGAAAACGAAATGCAAAAAACAATTGATGATTTCATTTCGACAAAAGATCAAGCCTTTTATCGCCGTGGGATCCATCAGTTGCCTGATCGTTGGCAAAGGGTAGTAGATGCTGATGGTGGTTATTTTGATTAAAATTTGTATTTTATTTAAAATTTTTAAATATATTTTTTTTTGACAAAAAACGGGTAGAACTTTTTTGTACACCTAATAAAAAGATCAATTATAGTAATGGCACCCATACGAATAAAGGAAACCATTGTTATCTATATGAATTTTATTACCGTACGCCATGGGAATAGTTCTTATAAAATTATGGTAATAGTTCCTACATCATTATAGTAATCGTTTCCATACTGCTTTGGTAATGGTTACCATCTACTGCGATAAACGCTACCTTATATTGGTAATTATGATAATGATTCCCATAATTTATGGTGAACTTACTATGATATTATAGTGATGGTTACCAAAAGTTTATATTTATAACTACCATGATACTATCCCGAGTCGAAATCTGAAGTGTTTTACCAACGTCCCGAGCGTCTCAAGTCTGATTCCAACGTCTTGAACTTTACAAACGTATCTCCAACGTCTCGGACGTTGCAAATGTAAAACCATTGTTTTAAAAGCATTGCAACCATGAACTGGTTCAGGCTGGAGTACCAAAGGCACTGATGAAAGGGCTTAGATTTTTTGTTGTGAGGGAAGGGGGGAGGGGGATGAGCAGAAAAATAATGATTAAAAAATCCACTTGGTTCAGGCCGGAGTAACAAGGGCACTAGTTCTCAGATTGTTTGATGGTGGAAGGGCTGAGATCATTTGGGAGGAGGAGAGGGCGGAAAAATACTGAGTGAAAAATCCAACTAGTCCAGGCTGGAGTACCAAGAGATCTAGCTGTCAGATTGTTCTATAACGGAAACGCTTAGATATCTTTCTGCTCTGCCCCCCCCCTCTCCTCTCCCCACAAAAACATCTAAGCCCTTTTATCATTTTACAACCTGATAGCTAGTGCCCTTGGTACTCCAGCTTAAACCAGTTCATAGTTGCAATGCTTTTAAAACATTGATTTTACATTTGCAACGTCCGAAACGTTGGAGTTACGTTTGTAGTACTCAAGACGGAATCACACTCGAGACCCTCGAGACGTTGGAATAACACTTGAGATGCTCGAGACGTTGGAAAAACACTTCAGATTTCGACTCGGGATAGTAATATTTACCCCTATATCATAGTAATGATTACCATAAAATGTTATTGACCATTACCATGATATTTGGGTAACTATTACCATATATTATGGTAACCCTGATTGAAATTTTTCGAAATTTTCTCTGAAAAAAGGTTTTAAAGACTTTTTCAAAGTTCTAAAGATATTTTCAGAGAACTTTTTGAAAAATTTCCACCAGGAAACTACATGTATTACCATATATTAGGGTAACTATTACTAATACTATTACAAGGTACAGATTATCATAAAAGTTAGAAACTCCTCATAGTATGGGAATCATTACCATAATAATATGGAAATGTTTACCATAATGTCATAGTAATCATTGTTATATGATTATGGTAACCATGACCAAAATTTGGAGTAACAATTACCATAAGATCATGGTAATCGTTACAATGGTATAATGGTATTGTCTATCCTAATATTATAGCAATAAATACCATATCATCATGGTAACCATTATTATGATGTTATGGTAACGATAATCGTAACATTTGAAAATTCCTTACATTTCCGGAATTATGACTACAATAATACGGCAATGGTCACCATATTATCATAGTAATTGTTACTATGATATTATAGTAATTATTACCATACCCTTATGGTAACCATTACCATGATGTTATGATGACGATTACCGTTACATTTAAAAATTCCTCATATTATGGAAATCGTTGCCATAATTTATCAGAATCATTACCATAATATTATGGCAACGTTTGTCATAGTATTGAAGGAACGATTAATATAGTAGTATAGGAATGCTTACCATAATATTATGGGTACATTTCACTTATTGTATGAGAGCGGTTACCATAATGTATAAAGCTTAATTCTATACGTACCGAGGAACCGTTCCAATGTAGATATAGGATGTATGACTATGTGACTATGGGAACTATCCCCATGAGTATTGTAATTAATACCATAATTCAATAACCATACGATATTGGAACTTTTACAATAATTTTATAGGAATTCTATCCTATAAGAATTAAATCTATATTGATAAGAATGGTTTCCATAATTCCAAGACATTATTACGATCAAGATATGAGTTGATATTTTAGACAAGCACTAAGGATGGTTGCAATAACTTTCTCTCTGTGTGTATTATAATATTAGTTTTTATCTTAAGAATTCTTACTGGAGATTATCTTTTTTTCAAGTGTAATTTTATTTTTTCAGAGTTTGTTGAACTTAAATCCAAAAATAAAACCTTATACAAATTTTGTACCATCTTCTGAAACGAAGAAAAACAAACGTCATTGGAAACGTAATAATAATTTGAATTGTAACTCATGTCTAAAAAATAATTTTGAGGATATCAAACATACAACATTGAGTGAACGTGGCGCGCTCAAAGAGTCAGCAAGATGTTTAAAGTGTGCAGATGCGCCGTGTCAAAAGTCTTGTCCAACTCAGATCGACGTAAAGTCGTTTATAACATCAATATCGAATAAAAATTACTATGGTGCCGCTAAAACAATCTTATCAGATAATCCATTAGGTCTTACATGTGGCATGGTTTGTCCGACGAGTGATCTTTGTGTTGGTGGGTGTAATTTAGCCGCCACCGAAGAGGGACCAATTAATATTGGTGGGTTACAGCATTTTGCTGTAGATATTTTCAAAAAAATGAATATCCATGCAACTAGAGTACCTGGTCAGTATGTTGAATATTCAGACACGAAAATAGCGCTTTTAGGGTGTGGTCCAGCATCAATATCATGTGCAACGTTTCTAGCCCGATTAGGCTACACTGATATCAAAATATTTGAAAAGGAAAATTATCTTGGTGGCTTAAGTTCATCAGAGATACCACAATATCGTTTGCCGTATGACGTAGTCAATTTTGAAATTCAACTGATTCAAGATTTAAAAGTTAAGATTGAATGTAATCGAATGCTTTCAGTGGATGATTTGACTATTGAAAAACTTAAAGACTCTGGTTATAAAGCTATTTTCTGTGGAATAGGTTTACCGGAAGCTAAAGTAACTCCAATATTTGAGGGATTAACACAAGAAATGGGTTTCTACACTTCAAAAATTTTCTTGCCTTTAGTGTCAGGTGGCAGTAAGCCTGGATTGTGTGGATGTAAATCAAAACTGCCTAGTCTTTATGGTAACGTTATCGTTCTTGGAGCAGGTGATACGGCATTCGATTGTGCAACATCAGCATTTAGGTGTGGAGCAAAAAAAGTATTCGTGATATTTCGAAAAGGATTTACAAATATCCGTGCGGTACCAGAAGAAATGGAGTTGGCACGTGAAGAAAAGTGTGAATTTATTCCATTCCATTCACCAAAACAAGTCATTGTAAAAGGTAATAAAATAGTAGCCATGGAATTTTATCGCACTGAACAAAATGATAATGATGAATGGATAGAAGATGAAGATCAATTAATACGCATAAAAGCGGATTTCATTATTTCAGCATTTGGATCTGGATTATTCGATCCTAAAATTAAGGATGCAATGTATCCTATTAAGTTCAATAAATGGGGATTGCCAGATGTTGAAACAACTACCATGAAAACATCCGTTCCCGGTGTATTTTGTGGTGGAGATCTAGCTGGTGTAGCACAAACTACTGTAGAATCTGTGAATGATGGGAAAATAGCAGCTTGGTACATCCATAAATACATTCAAGAGTCGCATGGTTTGACGGTACCAAAAACTCCGCAATTGCCAAAATTTCATAGCTCAATAGATGATATCGATATTAGTGTAGAAGTATGTGGAATCAAATTTGAAAACCCATTCGGCTTAGCTTCAGCACCTCCTGCAACAACGAGTGCCATGATACGAAGATCTTTTGAAGCCGGTTGGGGATTTACTGTTACAAAGACCTTTGGATTAGATAAAGACCTTGTGACAAATATATCACCCCGAATTGTCAGAGGGACCACTGCTGGACATCATTACGGGCCAGAACAAGGGAGTTTTTTGAATATTGAATTGATATCGGAAAAAACTGCTGCCTATTGGTGCCGCAGTATTACGGAACTCAAGAGAGATTTTCCTACGAAAGTTATTATAGCAAGTATCATGTGTTCTTTTAATCAAGCAGATTGGACCAAGCTAGCTCAACAAGCAGAAGCTGCTGGATCAGATGCTCTAGAACTCAATCTTTCATGTCCACATGGAATGGGTGAATCGGGGATGGGTTTAGCTTGTGGTCAAGATCCACATTTGGTTCGGGAAATCTCAAAATGGGTGAAATCTGCTGTAAAGATTCCAGTTTTTGTGAAGCTCACACCAAATATTACGGATATTGTGACCATTGCGATGGCTGCATATGAAGGAGGTGCTGATGGTGTATCTGCAATAAACACAGTTTCAGGATTGATGGGCTTACGAGCAGATGGAACTCCTTGGCCTGCCATCGGAAGTGCAAAAGCTACAACTTATGGTGGAGTATCTGGAAATGCAACAAGACCGCAAGCGTTACGCGCAGTTTCTAGTATTGCTAAAAAAATTCCGGGGTTCCCAATTCTTGGGATAGGTGGTATTGATTCTGCTGATGTTGCGTTACAGTTTATTTACTGTGGTGCTTCAGTTGTTCAAGTTTGTAGTGCAATACAGAATCAAGATTTTACATTGATTGACGATTACACTACTGGTTTGAAAACTTTGATATATTTATCGGCTTTAGAACACACCAAACATTGGGATGGACAGAGTCCGCCGACTTTTAAGCATCAAAAAGGAAAACCAGTTTTGTTACATCCGCTAGGTAACCACGTTCCGTACTTTGGAGAATATCAAATTATGAGAGAAAAAGCAATAGCAAAGATGCGTATGGATTCAGATCCCTTGAAGACATCGGAAAGTGAATATGAAATGAAGAATGGAAAATCTGAATTAACTGTAGGCCCAATATTAAAAATCAAAGATTTAATCGGTAAAGCATTACCAAATATTGTTAATTACAAACAGTTGGATAACAAAAAACAAGTTGTTGCTCTGATTGACGATGATTTATGTATCAACTGTGGGAAATGTTATATGACTTGTGCTGACTCAGGGTACCAGGCAATCGAATTTAATTCTGATACCCATATTCCAAAAGTGAACGACGATTGTACTGGATGTACTTTGTGTTTATCGGTTTGTCCGATTATTGATTGTATTACTATGGTACCCAAAACCATTCCGCATGTTATAAAACGAGGTATATACGTCAATAATAGTTAATGGTAAGACTTAAATAGAGCAAAACTTTGTTGTTGTAAAATTATCAATTAAAATCGTTCTTACAAAAAAAAAAAAAATAAATAAAATAAAATAAAATAAAATAAAATAAAAACTAACTGTGACAAATAACATACATTACATTTTTTTGTATTTTGAACTATACTAACCTTTAATATTAAAGAAAACTAATAGAGATTATAGAACCGGGTTCTGTACCATTTAAACCGAAGAAATTTCAACCAAACGACACTTCAACCGTGGACACTTCAACGAACGACAGTTCAACCTAGCGACATTTCAACTGAAAACGATGAAATCAAACATTTAAACGAAAACTTATAAATTTTAACATGTACAGTATCATATAAAAACGACAAAATATCCACAACAACACATATGCTTGAAATCGTACTGTGCCTTTTTTTCACATATTTTGAGTGGGTATTATTTTGGAAATAGATCAACATATATGCTTGGAATGGTACAGCACCCGTTTATCAAAAACCAAGAATTGTTTTTTCTTTGGATATTCTATCGCGGATATTTTGTCGTAGATATTTGATCAGGAATTTTTTGACGGTTAAAATGTCGCTAGGTTATACTATCGTTCGGTTAAAGTGTCGTGATTGAACTGTTGAGGTTGAACTGTCTGCAGTTTAATAGTCGCGGTACCATAGAACTGTAGTCATTCGAAAATTTTATTGTGAATGACTTATAGTAGTGATATTTTTTCCAATTATTCAAATTTTTGTCAGTAAGTAAATAAAATTCGAAGACAAATCTATAAGATAGCTTTTGATTACTTTAAAAAAGTAAGCTCGCCATTAATTAAAAACTGAATATTTAAAAACTGATTTGAATTATTTAAAAATTGACGAATAATTATGGATTTCAAATCGGATAGTTATACTCGATTAGATTTGACCAAGATTTACACACCTCTAATACACATAGATAAATTCGTCGTTTTCGCAAAAAATTTCCCATATAAACTCGGTAAACTCGTCATAATTTAAGGTAAAATGACCGTATTTTATGTTTGAATCAACTACAGCAAATCTATCTTAAACTAGATTATTTTACCATAAAGACAGTGTTTAACCATAAATTATGATAAATTCAGTTCAATTTTACGGGAAAATCAGTACAAGCCTGTGATTTTTGTGTTTTAACCGAATTTACTGTCTTAACGTAAATTGGATTAATCAGGATTATAGAATAGCTTTTGAAAGATTATAATCTATTTTTATTATTATTTTTTTTTTAATTCAGAATGTATATCTTTAGTAAGCTTAACTTTGTATTTATCAATTTAATTATTACCATTATATCACATAACGGATAGATTCCAATAAAATATAATTGAATTTAATATCATTAAAATTACAGAATATTCAAAAAAAAAAATCACAATACTAGTAAATTTTTACCAGTTAAAGAAATCTTTGCATATAAATATTGTAAAAAGTGTATTGAATAATAAATGAGTATAATATTGTATCATAATAATATAACAACTTTTTGGAAAATAGCTTTTCTATTTCCTTTTAATTTACTTAATTTTTACAGGTGAGGTATAAAATTTATCAATATCTCTGTTCGGTTGGAAATTGCGTATTGTCTTGAAACAATACCAATATTCAGATTTCGAACTCATCAATTCACATCATAAATATTAATTACAATATATAATCATCCCTGGTGGATTTGTTTACGGAGGTTAATGGTAAGTTACCGAGAATAACTGAGAGAACTTACTGTAAATTACCACAAATCACCGCAATTTACCGTAAATTACCGCAATTCATCGTAATTAAGGGTATAATCAACGTTATCGTTGTGATTTATCGCGAATCCCTGTTATTTTACCATAAATCATGGTAAATCACGGTAAATCCAATCCACCAAGGAATCATTAATCTCATGGTCGGTTAATAGTTACCGATCAAAAAAAAATTAATCTATTTAAATTATAAGAGATTATAATTCTCTGAACCTAAGTTACCTCTCGCAGATTTGAATTACAATGGAAACACCGTGGAAGTGTGAACAACGTGGATCCACCGTGGGTTTGTTCCATGTTACCACCATGTATACACAGTGTATCCACTGTGACTACGAGGTGTATCCACCGTGATTCCACGGTGGCTTTACCACCGTGTATGCATCGTGTTTCCACTGTGATTACGCGAAGTATCTACCGTGATTCCACGGTGACTTTGTGCGATATCACCACCGTGGTTCCACGTTATATCCACTGCCTAATCACAGTAAAAACACCGTGTACACACGGTGGTAAAGCCACCGTGGAATCACGGTGGGTACACCGCGTAATCACAGTGGTAAAATGGAACAAACCCACGGTGTTTCCACCGTGATTCAAATTTACGAGGGTACTCAGAACAGAATATTCTTTCGTTTCCTGGACTCAAACTTACACACGTAAAGTGAACGAAGCTGCATAAGCGAACGTATACCGTAAACGCCTGCACCCTCGATGGACCTGGATAGTATAGTTATCGAAAAATATCAACATCTCATTATTAAAATATTTTAAATAATTTGTTGTCACGCCATTGCAATGTTTTCGATAATGATTGATCAAATTCGTACTTGACGCATCTTCTATAAATGATCCTAAGTTAGAAAATAAATGAATTGAATTGTTATGTCCAATAGGAATGAATTATTTTTATATAATCATTTTTGAAAATTATCTTACCCGTCATATTTCAGACATCGCTTGATTGGATGATCATAAATGAAACACGATGGTGATAAAAAGTTGAAATATTTCGTTCCTACTTTATATGAAACAGGTGACGATACATTTTTCAAACAATTGTAGAATATATCATCGCACGAACATGCAGATCTACACATAAAAATTAATAATTATAAGTAAAATCACAATACCTCACACTTGTTGAAAACTAAGAATCTTTATATTCGGGGCAAAATGGGCCCCCAAAAAAAATTTTAATATATAATTTTTTTTTATCACTTCTACGTTTTCGAGTTTTTTTTCCATATATTTGTAATCAATATGCTCCAAAAATAAAAAAAAAATTAAAATTTAGGACATGGGCCCTCAAAAAAATTCACTGAAATTCGATTGTTATTTTATTTCATCTTAATGGTGTGTTACATCAAGGGAAGAAAGTAGGATATTCCAAACCAAGTGTGTAATTATTTACCCGAGTCGAAGGCAAGGGTCGCAAACACTCAGATTGAGATTTCCTACTTTCCTCCGTGGTGTGTATACGACTTTTCACCAGATCTTCACCTGAAAGTTAAAATTTTTGGCTCTGTTCGTGGGAAGAATGGCGCATGTGTAAATTTTTATCATTTGTTTTCTCATAAAAGAAAAGAGGACGACTTTCTTTCCTCTAAACAGAGAAGGAATTTAAAGTTTCGGTGCAAGTATGGTAAAAACGCTAATTAATAAATTCCTTTGATCTGGAAAATTCTGTCACGATCCATTCCAGTTCCATTCACGATATCAACTGCATTCTGAAATGCGTTGTGAGGAACTTGGAGCAGTTTTTGCCTCTACTGTTAACGTGTGCTACAGCTGCTGGGGCTTGAAATGAAGTTCAAGATGAGATTTATGAGTTTGATATGAGGGTCAGCTTAGTTGCATGAAGTATTTGAGTATGAAATGAGGAGCAAAACCCAACAATAGTGTAAAATGGGGGTCAAAATTTTGACTGTGTAGTAAAAGTATATTTTATCAAATAAATATATTACCGAGTAAATGGGCCATTATTATTGAGCGGTCCCAAATGGCTACCTGCCGCAATGCTAGGTTTGCAATGATCGTGTTGTCGACAACAAATATCAGTTTTCCAAAATATTCCTAAGTCAGATTCATGTTTAGCTATAGATCCATCACCGCACCATTTAGTACCTTAGAAAAATAATAATCAGTTAGGAAATATAAAATCAGTTGACCCTGTGAGCCAACCCTAGAACTTGTCGCTGTTTTCAAGCTTAAAGTTACTATTTGTAGATTTTTGAATTCTTCGCGCTTCTCAGCAGAAGGTCGAAAATTTCTCACGAAAAAAAAGGTTGAACCTGATTAGATATATGCATATGTTCATAACTTACCTGGCATAATAGCATGAAAAGGAGCTTCTACAATAGAATAAATTTCATTTATCGCATTCACCCCATAACTGAATAACTTTCTTGATTTAATGTTATTGTTATTATTATTAAAAATATTTTGACTGCCAGAAAAACATATTTGCTCCTCTATGATCCAAATTAGAAAAACTACAGCTATTTGTTGATTAAGAATCTATAATAAAAAAATAGTTTTTTTTATGATTGATAATATGAACAATAATTTTTAGCTCCAAAAATCAGAACTAAATATATAATATTAATAATTAAATTATTTTGAAAAAAATAAATCAATTCAATACCTTCTTTACTTTCATTAGATATTTTGTTTGTTATCCTAATTAGTAGAATAATAAAGAAAAAATAGTTGTCCAGACTTAGGAATTAAATTTATTTAAATACAACAACAGAAAAATGTTTTATTCACATGTATGAAACTGAAGTCATAATCTCAGTCAAAATAAAAATGGTATGAATTATAAATGTTCTGACATTCATATTATATATTATCCAAACGTAGTTAACATAAATGCCCACGTAATTATGATTTAATTTTTGATTTATGTAGGTCAAGCTATTACAATTGATATTTTCTTACACATGTGCTATTATTTATCCAATAAATTTAGTCTTTTACACAGTAAAGTGTCAACTTGACGGTTGTCAAGCGTAAATTATAAATACAAAATTATACATGCATGATTTATTTGTTTGAGCTCCATTAATAAATACTCATATTCAATCTCACACAAATGACAGCCAATTACATGATTCTGTAATGAATAAGGCTATTGACATTTGTTAAATTGACTAATTTGGAATGAGGTCATAATGTTGAATAAAAATTTTAAAAAAATTTGAAATTCGCACGGTTTTATAAAACTTGACCAGGCCATTTTCAGTATAAAATTTTATAAAAACATTTTTTCCCTGATGGAAATGTTTTTTTTAATAATGTTTATGGTTTTCAACATACCTATTATGGGAATGATATATATCATACGAAAAGTATACAAATAAATTATCCTTGGAAAACTCTTTTTATAAAATTTTGAGAAATTTTCTTTATTGAATTTTCTAAAATTATTTACAGAAAAGAGCCTGGTAAAAATTGTATAGAATTTTATTAAAACTAATAATATCCTATATAAAGTAGTTATTTTTTGAAGAAAAATTGGATCATGAAAAAAAAAAAATTCCAATTAGATTTTATACATGGAGAGAAATTTATGATAACAATTAGAATACATTACGAGAATGGCTGTTATAGAAATTGCACCTATACAAATTATGGTATCCAATCCCATTTATATAGTTTTTATTGCTCAACGATATAGAAACAGTTCCTATGTCATAAAGATCCCAGAAGGGATTTTGACTCTCTTTAGAGGGCGCCAGACCAAGTACGTGCCACCCTCTTTGTGGGTTGTAGGACCATTACACCAACCGTTAGCAGTACCCACGTGTTCTGCACTATGTAACACGTGGCAATTCTGCAGTTACAGGAAGCCAATAGGCACCACTGCGCGGGTAAGACCAACTCTTCAGACTGTCAAAAAAGCCTAAGGAATACTAGCCCGTACACAATTGATAATTAGTCGGTGATGATTCAGGACAATCTTTTGTAGCTGCTGTCTCTTTATTTCCTGAGATGGTAGCAGTGTTTGGCCCAAAAAGAGGTTGGACTCGTGGTAGCTAGCGGTGAGGCACCCAAATGCAATGCATGCCTGAAGGGTGAACGCTAATATGAGCTTATGCTCACATTTCGCTTTTATAATATTATGGTAGAAGATAGGGCTTAACGCAGCGCGTGCATGCCCAAAAGGCTTCCGGCCGGCGGAGACGGACCTAGATCCCGTTACATTAATTAAATTATGTCATTAAGATAATCATTTCCATATATTATGGTAATCATTAGCATAATAGTACAGAAACAATTACTGTAACATGATGGACGCGCTTTTCATTATAGTCACCTACGTTATGCAGAATATCACGCCACAGTTGGAGAACCTATTGTAGCAAAAGAAGATTAGTTGATAAACTAAGAAATTTGTATTGTCATTTAGGGGACAGCGAAAGAAAGAAGACAAACAAAGAACCAATTGGCATCAATAAATATATTATCAACATATTCTTGTGTTTGATTGGTCATACACATATAACTATTAAATGAAAAATTGTAGTTCTCACATTGATATCTACCTCATCAAATAAGGTTATTTACATACAACCAGCGATAATTCATTTAGAAAAAAAATGGATTGTCTCTCAATTCTACTCTCTTCTTTGCACTGGTATCTACTCGATATTGAAGACATCTTAATTGCAAGATCCTATTTTTCAAGAAAAAAAAAAAACATTTATATTAATATGTAAAACATGTACACTATATCGATGGTTTATGAAAAGAACTAAATCTGTAGTTTTAAGTTTAATTTGCATCGATTAATGTTAAAATTGACTCTTTTTCATATTATTTGAAAATTGTCAAACATAAGATAATGCGGTTTGTCTATTAAGCCATCGATATGCAATATAATCGACTACCCATTATAAGCTCGGTTTGGGGGACGTAGGGAACTTTTTCCGTACATTTAGCTTTGTTGTCGACTATCCCCTATAAGCAACTTTTGGTTTATATCAGATTGATAAAGAATCAGTGTTAAAAAGGAGCTAATACCGTCGCGATTTTCAGCGCTGGTCAATAAATCGATCGCCACAAATGACCGCTGTGACGATCAACCCATGGGACAACCATACCCGGTTTTTTATAATACATGACCACAACCATGAACAATAAATTATATTTTAAGATTGATTCAATTATTCTCCGTTGAACATAGAACTTACATTGAGATCTTTAATTTGTCGATTTTCCTTATTGTAAGGTTATAATTTAGACACTTTTAACGGAGGCTTATAACGGGCTGTTTGGCACGAAACTCCTTAGAGTGGTTGAGCGAGGAAAGCTGTCTGTACTCAGTAACTGCCGTTTGAGAGGTGGAGGTTTATGTTGGGTAGTCGTCTGAATATAAAAATCAAATCATTTAATATTACCCTTGATATCTAACGCAGTACATTTTCGGATGATCATAAACGTAGCATTTTGGACGTAAAAAATTGAAGTATAATTTTCCAAGTTTATGTGCTAGAATCGTTCTAGCTCTTCTTAAGCACGTATAAAAATCACGTTCACAAGGACAAACGGACCTATAAACAATTTGAACTTATTCTTTATATTACATTTAGTGTTATTAATATGACTGTCTAATAAAAATATCAATAAATTCTTATAGCTGTATATATAAGGCTCATAGAACTTTTGATTTATAAATTATCTAGAAATTATTTATTCTCATGAAATCTATAAAAATTTATTAGATTTATTTAAGCCTTAATAGATATCAACAAAAGTAAAAAAAAAAATTAACATCTTCAAACAGCTTTTCAAATTTATTAGTATTACTTTCCCAAATATTTAGTAACGATCTCTTGCTTAGCATCCATGTCTAACATTTCATTGCTATAATTTAATCTACATAATTCATGTCCTCGGCAACATGCATCAGTTACGAAAAAACTACCAAGATCATTATCGTTAATCGCTACATTTCCAACGCCACACCATAAAGTTCCTGAAAACCAGAAAAAAAGATGTAGATGGGATCAAACCGAATTGCTTAGATTATACAGTTCTAGTATATATAGGGGGGGGGGGGTTAAAATGGGCTTACATTTATATTACAAGCTTTTTTCTCAGGGGGGCCATTTGACCCCTCTCCGTTACATGCATATATTTAACGATGAGTTTGTAGTAATATTAATAATATAGTAGTGTTAAATTTTATACAGCAACTAAAAATGACTGAATAGTTTATATTTTTTTGGAGGCAGATCGATAAAATTTACAACTTCTACACAGAGAAAAAAATATAGTAAATTTTACTAAAAAATATAAGAATAATTAGTAAATTTGGATAGCATTCTTGAAACGCTTATGTATTGTATGAAAAATTAATAAACAGATAAGCATATTTTACAAGTCATTTAGTAATTTCTCATATACTGACTATGGAAAATCTCCTATATTGCATATTAATTTTTAGTAATCTTTAGTAAATTTTACTATCCCTGTTTAGTAAATTTTACTGTACCAGAATGGAAAAATATAAAATTAAACTTTTATTAGCTTTTAACTTTTTATTATTATTGCTATCATTTTGATTATTATTGTTATTTACGTGATCTGTATTGGTGTTGGTGTCGATTTTTGTTTTTTAAAAAATCACTTGTTTCATTCGAGATTCGAACCCTGATCTCCCGCGCGCGAGTCCTTTCCTATGTCTGACGGCCCGATATCTCCTTTGAACAAAAGTTTCAAAACTTGTAATACATATTTGTGTATGCTATCCCCACCAACTTTTAATTTTATCTATACACAGTAGAACTTACTATACAGATAGTAAAAAAATATAATCGTGCTAGCAAAAAATACATTGCATAGTAATTTTTAATATTTCGTATGTAACAAATCCTACATTGTATTAGAAAATTTACTTTCTTAAATTTGTATTTATTAACAGTATTTATAGTAAAATTTACTATACAAATAGTCAAAAATATAATCGTCTTAGAAAAAAATACATTGCGTATAGTAATTTTGAATATCTTATTATGTAATTATTACTAACTAGTAAATTTTACCAAACGTTTAGTAATAATTACAATACAGAATGCATTTTTTCATATCTGTTAATAAATTTTACTACAGTATTGTAATTTTTACTATACTTTTTTCTCCGTGTGGAGATAGCCTATACGAATATGTATTGTAAGGTCAGAGACCTTCGTTCAAAAGGGACATTGGTCCGACAGACTAAGCACAGGAGTTGCACGTGAGAGATCAGGGTTCGAATCTCGGCCAAGTCAAGGAATTTTTCACAAACTACAATTGACCATAATAATAACGATCAAAAAAATATATAATAATTTTATTTACCTGGAAAAATTAATTCACGTTTTTTATGAAAATGCAATGGCTGAATTACAGTTACATTGTTATGAAATCCTTCAATTCGGTAATTTAACTGTGAATAAGGGGTTAAATTGTTCAATAATGTTTCATGTACGAATTCTATGGCTGAATATCTCGATAACATCGGGATAATAATTATGAAACATACATATGGTCTACAAAAAATTACCATGTTTACGTATTAATTACTTGTTATGTGAAAAGAAAATGATACCACCTATTATAGTAGAATAATACGCTCGGATGTTGATAAAGATTATAAATTTCTACTAGAAGAACTATATTTCATAGCCATAATTTATTTCAAGCGCAAAATATGACATACAATTGCACAATTTCTCATCAGAAAACACTTATTTATAACGGAAAGAAAAAACAATTACATCATAGTCCTCGGGTTTTAATCTCGCTATCGCAATGCAGAATTGATGTTGAAACAAAGTCACTGAACAGTGACTTATAATGTTTTGCTCTCTGAGAAATCACTATATTAATCTTCACTAATTAATAATATATTCACTAAATAATATTATTCAGTATAAAATAATACTCAATTAACTTATTTTCTTATTTATTTATGTAAACTAAAAACGACTAGGTTAAGGTTAACTCCATAACAGCTGTTTGTATACACTCCACGCATCAACAAACACAATAGCACTTTTACGGAAACCTCCGAGCTGCACCGATCAAACTCGATTTCTCAAATTCTAACCTCACTTTACTTAAGTGATGAGAAAATATCTCACAGAGTTAATAAAATTTGTTTTATTTGACTATGATTTAAACCGATTAAAATAAAAATACTGAAATCTGAAGTCATTTCATTTCAAATTAAAAAATTAATTCAAGTTATTAGTGAGCGTGAGAGAAAAGCTCATAGAGGAAGGGTAATAAAAATAAAAAGAACCATAATTAGAAAAAATCAATTTTTTTTATTTTACTCTGTATACATTGAAGAGCAACTGTTTTCAATGAATAGACATTTTGAAGAATTACATATTGAAAACTCAAAATTTTCAGCAACATCATCACTAACAGAATTATACTGTTTTAAGCTTCCGTATTCTTTAATTTCATTCTCTGTTATCATCGCTTTGGACATCCATTCCCAAGTATTATCTACAGCTTCCAACGCAAGCAGTTCCATAAAGTCATTAGATAGTTGACTAACATCCTTGGACGCCATTTTGATGATACTTTCTCCCAACAGTAGATAAAGAAGAATTGATTTTTTCTGACTGCTGGTACCCCAGCGAAATTTGTACCATTCGTACATTCCGTAAGCGTTCTGACAAGCACATCTAGAATTTCTGACGCATTCATGAAATATGTTGTAATCACAGTTCAATGATTTATTACATCCACGATATTCCATCATATTAATCTCAATGATTGGAATCAATGTGCCAATTAGTCCCTGCAACCATTCCTTCTTTTTCTTACCATCAATGAAAATATAAGAGGGGTTAGCAGAAGTGATTGTCGTCTTTACGACCTGTTCCACCTGATCCTGAGGTACGTGTCCTGCATCCCATGGAATACCTGTGCAATTTCTCATGGTCCAGAGATTAATGCTTTTAATCTTAGCAGGCAGTGAATCCCAATGAGATGGAGGTAGAAACAAAGCACAGATCAATGACGGTGATTTATCATCATAGAAATCTCCAACTGCACAGAGTTCTTTCACAATTTTATCTCCACTTGCATTATCCAGAAATGTACAGTCGATAAAAAGCTCCATCGTTCTGTAATTGAACTCAATTATCGATAATTCTGTTGTCAGGTAATGAATAGTGAGTATAAGTTTGAGGTTATACGAACTTTTTCGTCAAATTTGAGGTTATACACTTCACTATCTAGTTGGATTATAGGTTAGGAATGTTTTTAGGTTAGAGCACAAAATAAGCACAATCGACTTTTACAGACTGTTGGGCTCCGAGGAAATAGACTAGGTTATGTAGGCTCATCCCCACTACAGCTTATGAAACTCTAATCAGCGTTAATATTAACCCCCACTACAGCCAACATGATTTTGATTGGTCGATACAAGTCTAAACCTGCACGATGACGTCACAAAGAAGAAAGCTAACCTGTTGATACTTGTAAGATTGTAATATAAATAGAAATTCCTTGGAATTTGACTATATTCAATCGGTCTTATCGCATTCCTTTAGATATCATCAGAATATGACGTCATTGTAGAAGATATTGTTGTCGGTAAATCTTAGCCCCAACACGAACTAATCAGGAAATCTAAACATTAATACAAAGCATTTTACCAAAATTTTCTGAAATTATTAGAAAACAAAAGAAATCTCAAATACACGGAAATTTTCCGTAAAGATCAACAATATAATCAAAGGGTCGGATAGGACCGCTAACTTAACCTCAAAAGTAATGTAATCGAACAGGTATTGTCGGTAAGTTAGAACATACAGTTCCAACAGATCCCAACTGCCAGTAAAATCAAGCCGGTAAGCCAAAGATCTTACGGTCACATAAACATCAGCCGTCGGTAACTGCTTCAATGGTAACTGTGGGCAAGAACTCTTTTTGCTATTATACTATTTATATGATAAACTGCAGTAAATGAGAGCCGGAGGGGCGGAGGAGTTGTTACGTCTAACATGCAAATATTTATATACAATCTCTTATTTCAAGTTACGACACTTAAGTCCTTTCCTCGGGCGACGGAGACCTAATCGTTACGGTTAAAAGTATGAAATAGTAACCAATATGAGGAATTACTCTAAAAAAAAAAAATAATAATAAAAAAAACTAGAACTTACAATTGTTTGTGTAAATTTTCATTCAGCTTCTGTTGTACAATTAAATTGTTGTTGTTAGTTGGAAGATCGTTGTTATTACAAATTATAACCAGGTAGAGACTCCACCTTCAATTTTTATTTGATTTTTACTCCTAGGATGAGTTCGCGAATTAATAATATCTGGAGAGTTGACAACCTCGCAGAGTAATTTCTTAAAACCGACGTGCAATGAAAAAAGTAGGGTGTCGGAGGTTAGGTTCGACTAAGATTCTAACAGACTAAAGATCTTGGGCTAAAGAACCGTGGGTTCATATAGTCCAAAGTTGAGGGGAAATTGTCTTAAGTCAGGGATCGAACCCCCTATTCTTGCAAGTTGTCTCAGCATCTATTTTTATTTTTGGGTCTCTGGTGACGTCTAAACACTGTTCCTCGGTGAGTCGTTTCTCCACGTGCAGTAACCGAGGCCAAAAAAAAGGAGAGAAAAAAAATACTTGTATTTGAATTATCTCTTTTAGAATTTCTACGTTGAGCTATTCTTTTCATATTTTTAAATCGGATATAAGTTATCTGAAAGGGTTGGCATCCCTTTGGGAGGGTAAGAAATCATACAATGTTGCGCCTGAAGATTCCGGAAATGGTCACCTTGGTTGATTAAATATAGACTTGCCCTGAGGGCACTCGTCATCTTGGTTTAATCTTCAAGTTGGCAAATGGAAGGGGGTCCATCTAAAGGGTACCACTCGGTACCAAAAATAGTAAAAGAACTGTAGGGCCCCTACAAGAGCACAAGAAGTGGAGGACTCCGAGGAGCAACATCGTGTTTATTGGGCTAGGAAAGAGTCTTAAGTGGTGGGGTGACCACTGGTCGTAGTCGGGAGCCAATAGAAGAAGAGAATCGTTCCCTGATTAAAAAAAGGGATTTAAAAAGATTCGAAATAAAAAATTTTAAATACTTTTTAATACTTTTGAATCCCTCTTCTTATGGGAATTTAACATTGCAAATCGTTTTAAATCCCTTTTTTTAATCAGGGTTTGGTAGTTAAAATGAGGGCATTTGGTTGGTCGAATAATAGCCTGGTCCCTGCTGGTGCAACGGCACACGTTATCGTGGCTTGACCTCTAGGTCGACGGATGGAAGGGTGACATCTTGAAGGGTACTGCTTAGCATCAGAGGTGATAGGGGAGTCGTTCGGGAATTAAAGCGGATGCTCTTGGTGTGATGTCAGGACCAAGGTTTTATCACTTATGAATCACGTGACTGCGGTCTCAAATGAAAATAAGAAAGAAGAAATTAAAGAGCTAATAATAATAAGGTAAATATCCCAATACCGGAACAAGACCCAATACCGGAACGATTTGATAATCATTATATTATATTCCAACTCGTACGCGATGAAACTAAATAAAACTTTCTTTATTTGAAACCTTAATCTTTCACTTAAAAAATAAGATATAAAATAGATTTTAGAAAATATTTAAAATATGAAAAAAAAAAAAAAAATGTTAATTAGAGCAATAGTCTCGGATTCATGACTTTTTCATGTCTCTTAATGGTTTTGCTAAGAAATCAGTCAATGGTCTTAAGCTTATAGAAAATGCATAGAATTACTTTTCAATAACTTTTTTTTGTATATGCATCTTGAATGACATAAAATTCAAGAAAACATATTAAAAATATGAAAAAAATAGTATTATTATATTAATTTTACTGTTCATCTATTGGTCCACCAAAATGAACCCGTGCCCACTACCGGAACAGCCAATCATATTAATGTTATAGATAGACATTAACGGTGAGTTTTATTGACTGGCTAAATCAAGTACAATATTAATTATTTTTGGAGCCCTAATATTTAATGCAGTATGTATAATTGTTATACGAAATAGATTAAGTATAGATAAACTCTAATTTGAATCATAAAAAATTAATTTTTGTTTTCAGTTTTTTTTTTTAATTATTTTTCTAGTTTAACCTCAAATGATTTATTTTGTTTCTATTCGTTAGTTCAAAATATTTATTTTCATTGAATATTCAATCATTTTTAAATTTTAAATACGTTTTACATTATGGGTGTGATATAGCAGACATCAAACAAATTTAAAATTATTAATAAATCGAGTAAATAATTGATAATATAAAATTAAAAAAAATGCAAATTCAAAAAATTTTGAAATTAATAGTGCTTTTTTTGTAAAAATTATTTTTTTAATTATTTATCTTATTTATTTATAATTTTAAAGTTCTCTGATGCCTGCTACATTCATACTCGTTTTACATTAATATTATTTAATAATTATTAACATTTTCACCATGAATAAATGCAAAAAATAACTTATTTTATTTACTGTTCCGGTATTAGGACAACCGAGTTCCCGTATTGGGACACGGCTATTTCAGCGTTCCGGTATTGGATCTTTTGGGTGTCATAGAAAAAAATTTTTTTTTTATATTAAATTTAAGAAAAATGAACTAATTTGATTATTTTTAAATTGGTAAATGTCTATTCTATATGATGTCATAAATTATTTTGGTTTATAATTTATTTGAATATTTTTAAAACGATAAAAATCAGTCATATACCCTTCGTCGTTCCGGTATTGGGCCATTTACCTTATGAAAGAACGTACACAGATCTCACCGTTCTAGCTCCCACCGCTGCGCGTGTTGTTCCCTCCGTCCTAGAGTAGGGCTGCTGTGGTGACAATACTACCATTTATGTACCGTAATTGTTTCTTATATCGGAGTACGATGAAATTTGATATTTGGATTTCTATGTTCTCCACTCTACTCATAACATAATTATTCTATGTGCATCAATACCCATATACATATACGTGTGCATACTATGTTAGCTATTATATTTTCTTTTGTATATGATCAGTTATATATATTAGCTGACCATTACAAATATATATGTATTTTTTTATATACATATATACGTTCTTTATTTAGTTTTTATATTGGTATACAAATTTCCGTATACATATAAATATATATATACATATATATATATATATATATATATATATATATATATATATACATATCTTCATACCTTCACTCTAAGGGTTTTAGTACATTTATTAATTATTCTTATGTTCATTCATATTTTATAAATAGTTTTTTTTTATCTTATTATTTTTTTGTGGTTTCTACCCTGGTCATAACAAGCCCAAAAAAATAAAATTTTTGGTTACAACTGCAGTACCTCGCCCCTACTATGCCTTCTGGGCTCTCAAAGTTGAATGCGATTATAAAACATGAAAATCAACTAAGTATCGAAAAATAAAATAATACACATATTCAACTCTTTCAAGTGTAGAGTAGCATAAAGAACTTAAAAAATAAAAAAAAGTCAAAGTCTTAGAGTACAAACTTTATTTTAAATTTTTTACAAAGTAAACCAAAAGTGATTGTATAAAATTCTCACAAAAGTGTAAAATTTTCAAACATCTAATTTTTGTCGTACTCAAAATATTTTAACATAAGTTGGATTGTCTTTCCATTGTAAGATTTGTTCCTGCGACTCATCATATTTATACTCAACACATTTTCTTCCCGTAAAATCTAATATGCTATAATTTTGATATAAAAAAAAATTAATAAGACTTTTAGTATCGTAATTATTGTGTATTAAAAAGTAAATATATTTCAAGTTTTTTTTCCTATTTTAACTATGAATAAAATGGTTACCTGGAATTTTTAACACATTTCGCTGGATAATTGTAATCAACACATTGAGGCCCTAAAACTGTAAAATATGTCTGACCAATTTCCCGAGCGATGATATTATTAGCATCCTTCAGGCAATTGTAAAAATCTTGATCACAAGCGCACCATGATCTAGATTTTCAAAACATAAAGTTATTGATTCACATGTGGGTTTCGTGTATAACATGAACAAAATTTTTTTGTTAACAAATACCTTGTAAAAGCACCGTTGTTCTTTAAATTGCCAAAACTTTGTCCACTTGCTATATAGAAGGGACATTTGTCATGTTGTCTACAACAGGCATCAGTAAGTTTGAATCGGCCTAAATCATCATCACTACGGGCAATACTGCCATCACCACACCAGCGAGTACCTAAAGAAATATTTTGTAATTGATCATACCCAAGTCAAAAAAAATTATATATAAGATCAAAATGGCCTGATATAATTATAAGTAATTATGAATACAAAAAAAATATAGACATCAAATAAGCTTATCATATCGGAATTGTGTTAAATTAAATGTAGGGGAAAGTCGGGTCAATTGAATCAAAAATACATTAACATTTTTTTTTATATGAATAAACACAAAATGATAACTTTTTAACTTCCCACTAAGAAAATTGAAAATTTTCAAAAATTCGGGAAGTTAATGGTTTCAGTCCGATTTTCGAAAATCAAATTTCTAAGAGATCTTGACGTTTTGAGATTCTAGGAAGCTATCCTGACTAATTTCACGATGATGTCCGAATGTATGTATGTATGTATGTAAATATCTGTAACTTTTAAACGGATGAACCGATTTTGATCATCAAGGTGCCATTCGAAGTGGCTTGCGAATACCTTGAAGCTGAAAAAAAATAAACTTAATCGGTAGGGCTCGTTCAGAGATATTCCAAAAATAAACTTTTTTCAAAAATATTTTTTTTTGGATAACTTTTCATGTGCTCGATGGATTGATTCCAAAATCAACTGGGCTCTGAAGTTTTATAAGCCGCGTCGAATGCTACCTCAAACATCAAAATCGGTTAATGTGTTCAAGAGAAACCGTTGTCGAAAGAATTAAAAAAAAAAAATTCTTTTTAGTTTTCTCGAAATTTTTCAAAAACGACTCAATGAATCAATTTCAAAATCTTATCAGTTGTAGAACTCAATAAAACGCGTCGGTTGCCACTTTAATTGAAGAGCTCGAAATATGTGGAAAGTTTTGGGGCTGGCCCGCAGGGTTAACCGACAGACCGATTTTTTTTTACGAAACTATAATTTATTATATAAGGTAAATGTCCCAATACCGGAACGACGAAAGGTATATGACTGATTTTTATCGTTTTAAAAATATTCAAATAAATTATAAACCAAAATAATTTATTACATCATATAGAATAGACATTTACCAATTAAAAATAATCAAATTAGTTCATTTTTCTTAAATTTAATATAAAAAACAAATTTTTTTCTATGACACCCAAAAGACCCAATACCGGAACGCTGAAATAGCCTTGTCCCAATACGGGAATTCGGTTGTCCTAATACCGGAACAGTAAATAAAATAAGTAATTTTTTGCATTTATTTATGGTGAAAATATTAATAATTATTAAATAATATTAATATAAAACGAGTATGAATGTAGCAGACATCAGAGAACTTTAAAATTATAAATAAATAAGATAAATAATTAAAAAAATAATATTTACAAAAAAAGCACTATTAATTTCAAAATTTTTTGAATTTGCATTTTTTTAAATTTTATATTATCAATTATTTACTCAATTTATTAATAATTTTGAATTTGTCTGATGTCTGCTATATCACACCCATAATGTAAAATGTATTTAAAATTAAAAAATGATTGAATATTCAAGGAAAATAAATATTTTGAACTAAAGAATAGAAACAAAATAAATCATTTGAGGTTATACTAGAAAAATAATTAAAAAAAAAAAATTAAAAACAAAAATTTATTTTTTATGATTTAAATTAGAGTTTATCTATACTTAATCTATTTTGTATAACAATCATACATACTGCATTAAATATTAGGGCTCCAGTAATAATTAATGTTGTACTTGATTTAGCCAGTCAATAAAACTCACCGTTAATGTCTATCGATAACATTAATATGATTGGCTGTTCCGGTACTGGGCACGGGTTCATTTTGATGTACCAATAGACGAACGGTAAAATTAATATAATAATACTATTTTTTTCAAATTTCTAATATGTTTTCTTGGATTTTATGTGATTCAAGATGCATATACAAAAAAAAAATTATTGAAAAGTAATTCTATGTATTTTCTATAAGCTTAAGACCATTGACTGATTTCTTAGCAAAACCACTAAGAGACATGAAAAAGTCATGAATCCGAGACTAATGCTCTAATTAACATTTTTTTTTTCATATTTTAAATATTTTCTAAAATCTATTTCATATCTTATTTTTTAAGTGAAAGATTAAGAATTCAAGTAAAGAAAGTTTTATTTAGTTTCATCGCGTACGAGTTGAAATATAATATAATGATTATCAAATCGTTCCGGTATTGGGTCTTGTTCCGGTATCGGGACATTTACCTTAGACTATCATTTATTCTCATAAGCGCACAACCTAACAAATGATCAAAATTTTCAATAAATACGAATTTGTACAACTGCATCAAATGGTTCAGTCATCCCCTGTGCGGGGGCAATGGAGCCACTAGTCGGGGACAATTGAACCAAGAGTATTAGAACCACAAACGAATGACTTTAATGAATAATTTACTATTCGTTACAGCTTAAAACTAGAATTACAACACTTGTAATAATATTTATTATTTTGTATAACATTATATGTTATAACAATCACTTTTAAAACTTCTCTCAATATAATTATTTTTTTTTTTTTGGTTAGTTTAGCTTGTTTTCACATTCTATCAAGATGCGCGCGCATGTTTGATACTCACAGTGTGGTTCGTGTGGTTCAACCGTCTCCGAGAGTACTGGTCCAATTGACCCCATATGATTTTATTCAAATAATTAGTTTAAAAAAAAATATTCAAGAACTATTTTACTAGAAGTAAAGTTAGAAATTTATGACTAATATATGTAAGAAGGTATTACAAAAAAAATTTTAAGATTAAAAAATTATTAAACAATTTGTCAAGAGCTGAAAAAAAAGTTCAGATGCCTAAAAACACAAAAACTTGAATTTTTTAAAACTAAATCATTATATTGGTTCGAAATTTTTGTCAGACTAAGATTTAGTGTATTAAAATATAATTCCAAGAGGACGACTCATTTTTCTCATTTTTCTATTTTTTTTTGATTTTTTAAGCTTACTGGTTCAATTGCCCCCGCGTTCAATCGACCCCACTATCCCCTACTTTGAATGGTCAATATATTTAAATTTTTTTCTGTAACGAGTCTCGAACCCTTGAACGTTGGGTTATATTTTTTTTTCTCCGTATCTGTTATCTTTTTTACTTGTGTCCCTGCATAGAAAAACCTACTTTTTCAACATAATTTCATGTATGCTATTGACTTATTGTTTATAAAAAAATCTATTCATCTGCAATTATTCACAAAAACTTAAAAGTAAACACTCTTAAATAAGCATCATTGTAAACTAATAATTACAATCAGTTACCTGGAAATATTGCTCGAAATTTATCACTATATTGGCTAACAAATGCACTGAATCCGTGTGCAGAACGCCCTTTATTATTCGATGAACCGAAAAAATTTTTTATCGGCTTTGGTATCCAACTAGAAACTACACCAACTCCAATTTTCACCTCAGCAAGTCCTTTTTCAATCGTTGATAGTCTCGTCGGCTCTTGGTCCGACTCACCGAAAACAGAATTCGAATATTTGGCTTGAATTTCTTTAAGTTCCGGCTTCTTCGACTCAGCAACTGCATTTTCAGCATAAATATGACTGAATTGAAGCGATAAGTATGTCAATAAAGTGATTACTATTCCGAAATTTTTTAAAGTCGCCATTGAGGCTGAATTATTCGGCGTATATATTAAGACTGTTATATTTATTTCAATATATGTGCGAAATGGTAAAAACGCTGAGTAATTGTTATGGTTATATACTGCTGAAAAGCAATAAATATTATCTCACATTCAGTTAATGTGTGACATTTAATGTGTGTAAATGACTGTAACCTGATATAAAGAGTGGTCGTAAAATGTTGAAGACCTTGTAAGATCAAGATCAGACAAATACTCAAATATCTATAGTTTATGTATTCCTACAACAAACATATGTTTTTTGAATAAAGAAAAAAAAAATGTTACTTCAAAAGAAATATAACTACATTGCTAACTTAGTAGATCATAATATTTATTTTAGCTTTTGTCAACATTACAATCGTTATTTATTGATACAGATGATAAATATGGTCATTAATTATTTTACATTTTACGTTCTAGGTTATGTGCCATACGCTACGATAGATAGTTTGATAACACAAATGGTTCATATTTTTATTGTCAATATTATTTAAAATTATTGACAAAATCCATTGATTGAGTAGTTTGGAAGCATGAGTGTGACTGATAGCTTCTTCAAAAATAACGATTATCAAACCATTGTAGCTCTTTTGGTTTAGATTCATCTAAATCATATTTAATACATTTCTTTCTGATCTTCCCGATAATTCTGTGAAAAAAAAAAAAAATTGTTAATGTAAAGATAATTTAAGAGGAGTACGAAGCATACAGGGAGAAAAAAGTATGGTAACCAGTACGTTTGTGGCATATTAACCGATAACGTTATGGTAATAATTACTACGAGTTGTGGGATATTTGCCCATAATTTCTGAGAAAAGTTTTGATGACTATAGAAACGATTCCTATAATTAAGGTAGTGGTTCCAAAAATTATATGGTAATAGAATTATGGTAATGATTACCACACTCATAGGGATAATTCCCATAATTACATTAAAATAATAAATAATTCCTATAATCACATAGGAATAAACCCTATACAGCCTAATGATCATTACCATAAAATTATGGCAAAAATTACCGTATGATAGTAATGGTTACCATAATACAAAATAATCGTTCCAATCCTAATGTGGTAATCATTACTATAATATATGGTAACGGTTGCCATAGGAGCATTGGAATGATTATCATAATGACATACGAGATATTACCATATAATTTTATAGGAATGAAGACTATATCAATGAGAATAGTTACTATAACATGTGTGGGTGCCGTTCCTATCACCGATATTTTAAAAAATTCAATAACTATACGTTATGGAAACCATTCTCATAATACATTGTAATTATTACCATAAATTACTTTCTGTATAGAAGGATAAGCAATGCATAATTGCTTTTTGTAAGAATCGTCCGGATGTATTATGGGTGATAGTCCTTTCGCCGCTATTCTTATGGCTGTATGCAAAATCAGGTCAATAAGATTTTTCAACGAGTATTTATGTAACTTGGTGCGAGAAAACCGATTTTGATAATTAAAAAGTTCCACGGTGGTCCAGTTTTTTTGTTATAAACAATTTAATTGTTTAATCTTAAATTACAAGAAAACTATAATCGAAAACTCTCAAATATTTATTAAGATATAGCGTCTTGAAAATTACAAACTTTTTGCCATGCCCGTTTAGCTAAAAGTCGCGCGCACATCCACAGCGTGTAAAGCGTGCATGCGTCTAAATTCAAATGTCGTTCCCTCAACTTAGATTTATTATTATATAGGACTATTATTTGCAAAAGAACACATGAGTTGAATAGATTAATGGCTACAAGTACTTTCTTCAGATGAAATAAAATTTAATTTAGATGGGCCTGATGTATGTAACTACTACTTTTATGATCTGCAGAAGGAAGAAAAAATTTTGATTAAGAATCAGATATTGAAAAATATAGGTGAGGCTATCCGAGTGACGCGGAATTTATTTATGCCTTATTTACACGGAGAGAAAATTATGGTAACTGTTGCTAGTACGTTTATGAAATATCATCCCATACTGTTATGGTAATGATTACTTGGGATTGTGGGATATAGACCCATACTTTTTGTGAAAAGTTTCCATAAGTATGGGAACAATTTCTATCATTATGGTAACAGTTTCCATATCGCATGTGAAATAATCATGGTAATGGTTACCATACTCATAGGAATAGTTCCCATAAACAAATAGAAACCGATCCTATGACCACATTGTAATGGTTCCTAAGTGTGTATGGAAATAAGCCCTATATATTATGGTAACTAATCCTATAATATTATGGTAAACATAACTATAATGTATGAAAATTATTACCATGATATTATGGTAACCGTTACCATAATATTATGGTCACCATTCCCATGATATTATGGCAACAATTCCTATACTATTATGGTAACCATTCCCATGATATTATAATAACCATTCCCATACTATTATGGTAGCCATTCCCATGATATTATGGTAACCATTCCCATACTATTATGGTAATAATTCCCATACATTATGGTAGCCATTCCCATGATATTATGGTAATCATTCCCATACTATTATGGTAATAATTCCCATACATTATGGTAACCATTCCCATGCTATTATGGAAATTATTACCATGATATTATGGTAACCATTCCCATACTATTATGGTAGCCATTCCCATGATATTATGGTAACCATTCCCATACTGTTATGGTAATAATTCCCATACATTATGGTAGCCATTCCCATGATATTATGGTAACCATTCCCATACTATTATGGTAATAATTCCCATACATTATGGTAACCATTCCCATGCTATTATGGAAATTATTACCATGATATTATGGTAACCATTCCCATGATATTATGGTAACCATTCCCATACTATTATGGTAATAATACCCATACATTATGGTAGCCATTCCCATGATATTATGGTAACCATTCCCATGATATTATGGCAACAATTCCCATACTATTATGGTAACCATTCCCATGGTATTATGATATCCATTCCCATACTATTATGGTAGCCATTCCCATGATATTATGGTAACCATTCCCATACTATTATGGTAATAATACCCATACATTATGGTAGCCATTCCCATGATATTATGGTAACCATTCCCATACTATTATGGTAATAATTCCCATACATTATGGTAACCATTCCCATGCTATTATGGAAATTATTACCATGATATTATGGTAACCATTCCCATACTATTATGGTAGCCATTCCCATGATATTATGGTAACCATTCCCATACTATTATGGTAATAATACCCATACATTATGGTAGCCATTCCCATGATATTATGGTAACCAGTCCCATACTATTATGGTAATAATTCCCATACATTATGGTAACCATTCCCATGCTATTATGGAAATTATTACCATGATATTATGGTAACCATTCCCATACTATTATGGTAGCCATTCCCATGATATTGTGGTAACCATTCCCATACTATTATGGTAATAATACCCATACATTATGGTAGCCATTCCCATGATATTATGGTAACCATTCCCATACTATTATGGTAATAATTCCCATACATTATGGTAACCATTCCCATGCTATTATGGAAATTATCACCATGATATTATGGTAACCATTCCCATGATATTATGGCAACAATTCCCATACATTATGGTAACCACTCCCATGCTATTATGGAAATTATTACCAGAATATTATGGTAACCATTATCATAGTTACATGATTACCATGATTCCATAGAAGCTATTCCGATACCATATGGGAATTATTCCTATAATTATAGGAATGATTACCATAATATATATGGGTGCCGTTCCTATAATCAACATTTTGAAAAAACCGGTTATCATGCAGTATGGGAACCATTCCCATAATATATTGTAACTGTTACCATAATTTTCTCTCCGTGTACCATCAAATAAAATGGTATAATTTTTGACGTAGCATTACGTTAATCATGAAATTTTTCGAATTTAATAATTATCCTTTGCATATGTTGTATTATGATAACTTACTTCTGATATTTTACACATGATTGAATTGGATAATCCAATGAAAAACATTGCGGTCCCAATATATTGAAATATGTATCACCGATGCTTGTAGAGACCAGACTTTTGACTTTTTTCAAACAATGAAAAAACTCTTGATCACAGGAACACGACGATCTAGATGATTCAAACAAAAAATTATAGATATTAAACTTGTTACGAAGTGATTATAAATCGGGAATTAACATTAAAAAATCATTCTTAATTGAAAAAATATGTCAGTTGACATGAGAATTATCGGATTTCTTCAGTTATCGATGATTTTCTAGTCAAGCCAATGATGGATTGTGTTATTTCGGATAGTTTCGTCATTGATTAGAAGAGTGTCAGAATAGCAAGTATAAAATACTTGTTTACAACAAATATCAATTTGTATTTAAATTATTACAGTTTCTTACATAAAGAAAAAAAATATGACCTTAAAAATTATTATAAGGTCACATATATGTGATAAGTTTATAAGTTGCTTGTAGATAATTGTGAATGATTTGTTGAATAGATCATCGATTGAGCAACATTTGAAAAATTTTAATTGCATGGACAGTAAACAACTACATAGGGATGAACGAGTATGTGATTTATAAACGTAATCATAAAGTTATCAATTACCCAGTGTATATATGCTGGTACACGACATTAGAATTAATAGAACTAAACGAAACGTTAAGCTGTCGATATCGCCAATATGTAAGTTAATTGTTCATATTAATTTATAAACCCGAGAAAACATTAATATATAAAATTTTGAAAAGTAGAAGGCCCGGGTCAAAGAATTAGATCTCTTTTAAAATAAATGATAAATTCAAATATTTTTTCTTTAATTCAAGTTTATAAATCGTATTTATTTTATATAAGAATTTACTCTGTTTTTATTCGTAGTATTCCTTATGCAAGTCGAAATCGGACTTATTTTCGAATGATATTTGGTATGTTGTAAATCGGGTTTAGACTGAAAACAGACTTTATTTACTATCATTTTTACACGGAGAGAAAATTATGGTAACAGTTACAATATATTATGGGAATGGCACCCATATATATTATGGTAATCATTCCTATAATTATAGGTATAATTCTCATGTGGTATCGAAATAGTTCCTATGGAATCATAGTAATCGTTGTCATGTAACTATGATAATGGTTACCATAATATTACGGTAATGGTTACCATAATATTATGTTAATAATTCCCATACATTATGGTAATCATTACCATTATAGGATCGGTTACTATTTGCTTATGGGAACTATTCCTATGAGTATAGTAATTATTACCATGATTCTTTCACATGCGATATGGAAACTGTTACCATAATGGTAGGAATTGTTACCATGTTTATGGAAACTTTTCCCAGAAAGTATGGGTCTATATCCCATAATCCCAAGTAATCATTACCATAACGGTATGGGATGATATTTCATAAACGTACAAGGAACAGTTACCATAATTTTCTCTCCGTGTAGTCTGTTTTTGATCGCTTTCAGATCAAAAACAGGGCTTTTTATAAATATAAATAATATTAATAAAAATCTAGATTTATAAATTTATTTTAATTTTTTGGTATTTGAAACATGCTAATGCGCTTCCGTGATAACATGTCACTAAAATTTTGATGTTTTCTAATTCCAAAATATTTTCGATTTCATCCGGTAAATAAGAAAAATTTCCTGACATTTTAAGAGTTCTTTTATCACTTTTATTGAATGCTATAAATATGCTGTCAAGACAACTAAAAATTAAGCTGTCAAACTTTCGTTAACTGCTGACATTTTTAAACAAAAGATACTAAGTAAGTAATAATCGAAACATAATCAATTCTGTAGCTTAATATTTTCAACTTCCCGCTAAGAAAATCGACGATTTTCAAAAATTTCAGGAAGTTATTGTTTTCACCCCGATTTTTGAAAATCGAGTTTTCATCAGATGTCGACGTTTTGAGGTTCTAGGAAGCTATTCTGACTATTTTCAGAATAATGTCCGAGGGTGTGTATGTATGTGTATGTGTGTGTGTGTGTGTGTGTGTGTGTGTGTGTGTGTGTGTGTGTGTGTGTGTGTAAACTCTTTGTAACTTTTGAACTAATGAATCGATTTGGATGTTTGAGGTGGCAATCGAAAGAGCTTGTTGGCGATCAACTTTCCTGGAGATTTCAGATGATTTGATCGAATAGACTTGAAAATATTTGCGAATTACGAAAAAAAAAAATTTTTTTTTTAGTTTTTTATTGATTACTCAGAAACGACTCATACGATTGAATTCAAAATCTAATCAGTTCTAGTACTCAATAAAACGCGCCGATTGCCACCTCAAACATCAAAATCGGATAATTCGTTCGAGAGTTATCGCGGGAGAAAGAAATGGTGAAAAATGTTTCTTTTCAAATATTTTTGAAACGACTGACGCGATCGATTTCAAATTTTTTTTTTTAGTATTTTGAAAGTATTTCACAAACGACTTGATGAATCAATTCAAAAATTTGATCAGTTATAGAACTCAATAAAACATGTCGATTGTCACCTTGAACGTCTTTATCGGTTTATTTGTTCGAGAGATATCGTTTGAGAAAAAATCGTAAAAAACGTTTTCTTTCGAAAACAAAGGCATACAAAAGTATTTTCGAGCTCGAAGAGAAAATGTATCTACAACAATTTTCTGAGCTCAAGGAGCTCGAAATAGGCGGGAAGTTTTGGGGCTGGCCCGCAGGGTCAACCGACAGACCGATTTTTTTTATAAATATTGGCCATAAATAAAAATCTTACAAGTCCACGATTTAATCCAATTTAGTCCTTGCAAATTTTCAGAACTAAAATTTTTAAAGTTCAAGAATTAATCTACTTTGGTCTGCCCGTCACGCAATTGTTTTTTAAAACAACAGATCAAAAACAGCTTAAAACTTTTGTAAAAAATCAAAAACAGAGCAATCAGACTAAAATCAGATCAAATTTTTCAATCCGGGGGAAAACGTATAAAATTCGGTACACGAAAAGAAATTTTTAGTAAAAATAACCCAAAAAGTTTGATATCGTGAGGAATTGTAGTAAATATATGAATTTTTCCCATGCATATTTCAAAATTCACTCGATAGCATGTGAATGAAATTCGATTTCTACGAACAACATAGTCGAAATTTAGTTACTGGCTAGATGTCCCGACAGCACCAAACTTCATGGCTAATCCTTACTCAAAAATTTTCTACGTGCATTATTTTATAAATTTTCACAGCATAAAATTAATAGAATTCTGTAAGCCTTCAAAGTTCCATAAAATTATATGAAAATTTATTTCAATCCATAGGATTCCGTCGAATGCTATAAAATTGAATGAAATTTCATGAAATTAAAATCCAGCCCTAAAAATGATGATTTTCTAAAAATTTGGTAAATTCCTTAAAGTTTTCTAAAATTTCATAGTTTTAGAAAATCAGACAAGTTCTTATGAAATTTACCTAAATTCGTTTAATTTCTTAATATTTTGATCCTAAAATTTTTAAAGAAACTTGTAAGTTTTAGTTCAACATTGAATTATATGAATTTATGAAAATTATTTTAGTTCTATCAAATTTCATAAAATTTTACAAAATTTAATGTGGTTTTGCATAATTTTAAGAAATATAAGATCTAATTGTAATTTTTTATTATACGATTTAATTATTTTGGTCCTCCAAAATAATTACAGTGCAAATTTTATAAAATTCATAAATTTTTATGAAATATAAGCTTTTATCTGGCCATGTTCGATAGAAAATTTTTAAGAATTTCATAAGATTTTTTCACGGGAGTAAATTTATGCCTGCTAATAATATATTATTACTCTATTGCAGACTGCAAGATGTCCAAGTACTTGATACTGTTGTTTTTATGTGCATTTATTGCAACTGCATATGCATGTAAATCTATGATAGAACCAGTGAGTATATAAGCTAGAAAATACTGCATTTTTCCAAAACTAAGAAAAAAAAAATTTTTGTAGCGATTCCAAATTCGAGTTCCCGGGAAAAAAAAATTATATATACTTTTATAGAATCATACATAATTATATATAATTACTAACAAAGTTTTTTTGAATTCCTGATTATTTTCTAGTTATTATCATTTTAATCTCAAGTTTTTAAAATCTATTGGAAGATTATTTTTTTTATGAGCTTGAGATTAAAATGGAAATAACTAGAAAACAACGCGGAATTCGAAAAAACTTTATGAGTAATAATTTGTAGAAAATAAAAATGTCTATAAAAAAGATCCTATAAAATTTTGTAATAAGTCTGATAGTTTTACCGGAAAAGTAAACAGATCTCAAAATTTAATATAAATTCAACTTCAACCTCGAATAACTTTTGAACAAATGGATTTATCAAAAAATGATAAGAGGCTTTTTTTGTAGAGCATTCAATTTCCTACCAAAATATGCCTGTTGATTCTTACTATGATGCATCGTTAGCTAGTTATAAAAATCAGAACATGCAAAAAAAAATTTTTCCATGTTATTCTTATGGAAAATAGAAAAGTGCAATGCGGAACCTCTTAATGTTAATTTTAAGAGCTATAATTTTAACAGGCGTATTATTATATCTAAATAAAACTTTTAAACCTATTTTTTGAATCACCCTAATGATTATATATAAGATAACATAATTATGTATATTTATATAAAAACATATATATAAATATATGATTATATATAATGAAATTAGAAAGAGTTATACAATTATATATAAATATATATCGTTTTATAAAATTATATATAAATTTATATAATTATATATGTTTATACATAAAAACTTTGAAATAATTATATATGCCATATATAATTATATATAATTATACAAAATTATGTGTAATTTTATTTAATTATATATGTAATGTTATATATTTATATATAATCACATAAAATTATATATAACTTTATATGATTATATCTTATTATATATAATTTTTGTTTCCTGGGTTCTTTTCCTCCAAATAAATAAGAAGTACAGAAGTTAACGTATTCAAAAATAAAAGAAGTGTTTTTTTTTGAGCGTGCCTATTTTGCCCTGTCCCCTTTCACAATTTAATAAACTTAATTGTGTTTGATAAATTACAGTGTGAATCGAATGGTGAGTGCTGTACTAATAAATGCAGTAGAACGCCAGTGTCATCTTTCAGAGTGTGTGTCCAAGACATTTTTCCGTACTCCTATTGAAAATGTTGCAACTGGAACACTCAGAGCCATCGGAAGATCAGCATGAACTCGAATGACTATTTAATTTTTTGTAATGTTGTTTATCCAAATGTATTGACAACAGTTGATTTTATTAGTTTATTTAGTGTATTAGTAATTAATGAAAGAAAATAATAAAAGTACTTCAACAGATATTACATTTTCACTTCACAGGAAAAAAAGTTTAGATTACTTAGATAAAATCTGATCAAATTGCATGAATGAATAGACCTGATTGGATTTGGGAAAATATAGACAAAACGCAGATCTAAACTTTTTTTCTCGGGTGTGTGTTCTTATCAGGACTGTATCATTCTACAATTGCAGCATCTCTCCCCTACTCAAAGGTATTGTTATTGAAAAATACAAAAAAATTATTAAAACTTACCATCATTTTTTTTTCAAATAAAAAAAAAAAACAAAAATTTTCAATGACTACCATTTTTTTATTTTTTTTGTCATTCTATAATATCAAACTTTGAAGCTTTTTGCAATTTTTTCCATTAAACTTATTTCTCAAAACACATCTTGGAAATTTTTAGATGTTCAGAGAACTTTGAAATAAAAAAAAAAAAAAGAATACAAACAAAAATTAAAAATGGCCATCATGACACAAATATTCAGTTTATTTAAAAAAAGTACATAAAAAAGTTGAAGAATGTTTGAACAACTTTTTTTTTGCTATTCTAAAATCACCATAAAACTATAGGCAAATCATCATAAATTTTCTGTGGAATCATGGTGAAATCACTATTAATTTACTATGAAATCATGGTGATATCATCATTAATTTATTGTAGAATCATGGGGAAATCACCATTAATTTACTGCGAAATCATGATGAAATCATCATTACTTTACTGTGAAATCATGATGAAATCACCATAAATTTACTGTAAGCTCGCAGTAAAATTACAGTGAATTCACTATGAAATGACCGTAAATACACCGTCAAATTACGGTGAAAGTGAATTCACTGTGATTTCGAAACGATTTACTCAATGCTGAAGGGATATCTATATTGTTTGAAAAATGGATCGTTTTGAATTGTTTTATTGAATCATTTCTAATCGCATTGAGTCGTTTTTTGTTTTAATCACGGTTAAGGCTTAAAGCTCAATTTGAAAATATTACTTTATTATGGTCAAAATACATTACCTGGTAAATATTCCGTCATTTATTAAAGGCCCTAATGATTCTCCAGCGAGAATATCATCTGGACAATTATCGTGTGTTCGACAGCAACTATCAGTTTTATTGAATAAACCAAGGTCGTCGAAATCTGAAGCTGCATTACCCGGTCCACACCAATGAGTTCCTGTTATTCAATAATAAATCTTATTATTATTATTATTATTCAGAACCCTAACACAAACATAAAAAATTCTTATACGATACTTCTACGGACCCTATACTATCATATATGTTTCTATAACACCCATATACTAATTTCCATCACATCAAGCTGTCAGTCAAGGAACTGATCACAAGAATCTTTTGATTAATACTACATGAACTTGCTCGAGATGTCGTACACAACACAATCTTGTAGTAATCTTGTACTATTTTTATGAAAGTATTCTGCAGAAGATCCCTCAATGTCTACGTCTTTATATACCTATCAGTCTGTCACAAGATATTGATGCAAGATTCTAAGACAAGATTGTTGCAGGACTTGCACATGATATTGTACAAAAAAAATTGAAGATATCTCATGTCTCTGACCATTCAAGATGTGTTAAGAAAGTTATTCAAGTGATTCTTGAGTGAGTCTTGTACCAGAAACTACTCGCAGACAGTAACGCATATCTTGCACCAGATTTGTGTAAGACGTCATAAAAAAGTATCTATATATCTCACTTCTATCTCCGTCACTATACCCCAGAATCCTGTATCGTCTGCCAATGGAGGAAATAAAGTGACAGAGACAGAAGTAAGATAATGTAATATGACACTTCTTGCGCAGATCTGTTGCAGGACATGCGTTAGTATATACAAGTGATTTCTAGTGTCAGGTTAGTTTAAGACACTCTACTAATGCACTTTAAGCAAGATGTCTTTAAGATTTCTCCCCAGTTCTTGAAGTACAACATAACACAAAGTGCTTTCCTATGTCTTGTACAAGATTTGCAATTTAACACTTTGTACCAGTTTCTGCTGGAAGCTCCATAGTTATATAAAGACGTTATGGTACTGTGACCAGGCTTGGGCAGAAGATTCATATAGAAACTGACAAGTTCCTCACATCAATATGAATCTTTCTTGTGAGAACGTATAAGATTTCTTATAAGATCTTACATAGGAATCTTACAGAAATTAGCGGGCGGGAAATTCCTTTCCGTCATTTAAATGAACCCATTGGGTTCAAAGTCTTTTCGGATTTTTTTATTATTAGGTGTACAAAAAAGTTCTACCCGTTTTTTGTCAAAAAAAAATATATTTAAAAATTTTAAATAAAATACAAATTTTAATCAAAATAACCACCATCAGCATCTACTACCCTTTGCCAACGCTCAGGCAACTGATGGATCCCACGGCGATAAAAGGCTTGATCTTTTGTCGAAATGAAATCATCTATTGTTTTTTGCATTTCGTTTTCATTTTGTAAGTATTTGTCAGCCAAGTAATTTTGCAATGAACGGAATAGGTGAAAATCACACGGTGCAAGGTCTGGTGAATACGCTGGGTGCGGTAAAACTTCCCACTGTAAATCATTTATAGTGTGGTGGACGATTGAACTTCTATGAGGCCTGGCGTTATCATGCTGCAGTATCACTGGTCGAGGTTTTTGTCCCGCAAATCGTCTTTTACTGTTGATTTCATCTGCTAATTTTTTTAATTGACAACTGTAGCGTTCTCCAGTAACGGTTTCTCCTGGTTTGAGTAACTCATAATATAGCACGCCCCACTCATCCCACCAAATACAAAGCAATATTTTTTTCGCAAAAACATTACGTTTTGGTGTTGATGTCGTTGGTTGTCCTGGGTTTACCCAATGTTTTCGACGTTTAGGATTCTCATAGTAAACCCACTTTTCGTCCCCTGTTACAAGTTTCCACAAAAAACTTTTTTTTTATGTCGTGAAAACAACGACAGGCAGGTGTCAACTCGTCTCTCTCGTTGTTCTGGAGTTAATTCATGAGGTACCCATTTTCCTTCTTTTTGAATCTTACCTAAAGCATGTAATCTTTCAGAAATAGCTTGTTGAGTAACGTTTAACTTTTTCGCAAGTTCTTGTTGTGTTTGTGCAGAATCTTGATTCAGTAATTCTTCCAATTTCTCGTCACTGATTGTTGAAGGTCTTCCAGAGCGTGGTTTATCATTTAAATTAAAATCTCCGTTTGTGAATTTCCGAAACCATCTTCGACAAGTACTGTCATCAATAACACTGTCACCATAAGTTGCACAGATTATTCTTTGAGCTTCAGCAGCACTTTTTCCTTGATGAAATTCATATAAAAGACAATGGCGGATATGCTCATTACTTACTTCCATTTTTAACAATAAAAATATATATATATCGAAGATTAATATATTAAAAGTTTGATGAATTTAAAGAGTACAAACAGCTGTGCATGTACATATACGTATTCATAGCTAACCTATAAATAGCTGTTAGATAACTCCATCTTTGAAAAACGGGTAGAACTTTTTTGTACACCTAATAATTGAATAAAGCTTTGAAGAAAAATAATTGAATGACAAACCTGGGAAAAGTATGTGAACTTTTTCTTTAAACAAATTTAGTACTTCTGAAAATGATTTTCCAATAAAGTGAGTTTTATTACTCGATCCTAAAATTGCTCCAAGATCTTGAAGAAGTATTTCAACATGAGACTTGTAGGTCCTAATTTTCCCGTCATTTTCTTCATAATTATGTAATTCTAACAGTTCAAATGATTGTGATTCATTTGATGTAATTTTTTCAGAAATACATAAAATTATTGAAATACTAAATAATCCTAAATTTAATAAATAAAACGATCTGTTACATGTTTTATATCTATGTGTTTTTATTCCATGTTTTGAAACGAATTTCAAAAATATAGATACTTACCAAAGTAGAAAACGTTTTTAAACATTTTTTCAAAAGTATCAAACAAAGAACTAATTTATCAAATATATGTTGAGGTTTGTGAAAGAATTTAAATAATTGATAACACTAAACTACTTTTTAAGAATTGAAAGTAATGATTAAGATATAAATGATAAATTTATTATACTTATGATACAAAAGCTGATGAATATAAACTCATAATCTTTCGCAGAATATATCATTTATTATCAATTTGTTGTAGATGGATAAACATATTTAATCACTCTTTAAAGATTAATGATAAAATATTTCGGAGAAAAAAGTATCAACATCTGAGTAAGGTTTACGATTAAAAATCGGGATTATCGAACCATTGAAGTGTTAAATTTTTCGATGTGTCAAATTCATATTTTATGCACTTTCTTTGCAATATCCGTTTCCTATAAAAAAAAAAGCATATAAATTGGCAACATTAAAAAAAATTTGGAAAATCCAAAAATGCACACTCCAACCGCTCATGATAATTATTGATATTGGTATTCATACAGAATCAGGACTGCTAATCTTTTAGATCACCAAAAATCCAATTTTAGATCAATCGCTTCAAATCAGGTGTCATTATTCAGCGTTTGTCGGCGGATTTACGATACATTTGGTTAATTTATTGTTGTGTAAGACTTACTAAATCAAAAGTTTGTACCAAGGGTAAGAATTTTGCTTATTTTTCAGATTAACATTAACATTAACTAAATAAAATTTTTTTTTTTAGTTTTTTTGTAATTTTTCAGAAATAACTATCGATCGATTTAAAAATCTAATTAGCTCTGGAACCCAATGAAATACGTCGATCGCTGCCTCAATCATCTCAATCAGTTTATTATTTTATTTAACTCATGCGCGCTATTTACGTTTTATCATGCCTACAATCCGAACCCCAAATGGCCGTTTACTGACTGGTGGAAAATTATTTGTCAAAACGCAATAAAGATGTCTACGATTCCGGCCATTGTGACGTAATAAAAAGAAACGTTACTATCTTTCGGGCTTTAACTGAATATTGGGTAATTACAACTCCCTGCTATTACCCATTGAGCAGCCAAGATCGTGATACCGAATGTTTTTAACGTGGAGTTAAAACTTTGACATTGAATTTGAATTTCCGTTAAATTAAATCAACTTCCCTGTAATTTTGTTATATTTTTAATATTATAAGTTTTTTTTACCATGTCACTAAACAACTATTTAGACTTCGGATTTTAGGCAATTAATAAAACGTAAATAGCACACATGAGTTGAATAAAATTATGGGCGCAACATGTAGGTTAAATCATAATCCGTCATCCACGATGTGTTAGCACTCGTCTTTGGTGCGCAGTATGCACTCACTACGCTCGTGCCTGCGCACCTACGACTCGTGCTAACCACATTGCGCTGACACATTATGAATAACTTACCCTACTAGTTACGCCAATAACTATTAAAAGATACCGACGATGAAAAGTTGAAAAGAAAATATTTCATTACATTCTTCCGGATAAATCGTAATATAATGTGATAAAATTTGTTTAAAATTATATAAATTCTTTATCTTTATGGTTTTTCTCAATCCTCACATAATGTAATGAATATATTTATTATATAACTTAACCAAACTTCTTGTGTAAGGCTATCATAAGACTTGTAATTCAAATTTGCCCCAAAAACCTGGAGCAAAGCCCATAGGTAATGGTGACGCTAGCAACTATCGAACTTGAGAGCAGGTTTATGCAAACCTTGAAAAAATTGCTATATGGGCAGTCGAGAAAATAATTTCGATCGCAAGGCGCTCATAGCGCGGTCGTGGTTGAGGTGTGCAATAGTAAACTAAAATTATAGAATTATTTAAATACCCTCCACGCTCGAGACAAGAAACAATTGGATATCCATAATTGATACATTGAGGTCCTAGAAATGTGAAGTATGTATGACCAATTTCTCTAGCAATGGGATTGTTAGCATTTTTCAAGCAATCGTAGAACTCTTGATCGCATGTACACCATGATCTAGACAAAGATATAAATTAGTGTTAATATTAGGGATGTGTGAATAGTTCGAACTTACGAATTATTCGTAAATTTCGGATTGCTTGTAAGTTATCAAACCATTAATAAGTTGGGAATAATTCAAAAATTTTCTTTTAAACGAATTAAAATTGTGATATTTTTTCGATAGTTCAATGTCTTGTCGGAGGTAAATAGAATTCAAACACGAATCTGCAAAATAATTGCTTTTGGGTTAATTTAAAAAATTGAACCCACCTTCGAACAAGAATTAAATATTTGAAAGTTAATCAGAATTCTCTTGATTCGAATCAAATAGTTCGATTTTTCCGAAATATTTGAAAATTTGAATTGTTCGGTTCGATTTTCAAATCGAATAGTTATATTCAATTTGAACACGACTCGCACATCTCTAATTAATATTCATGGATAAACAGATTATATAAAGGTGAGTATTTTTTATTTTTATTGTAACGGACCTTGTAAAAGCGCCATTGTTAAGTAAAGGACCAAAGCTCTGTCCACTTTGTATATTGAACGGGCATTGGTCGTGTTGTTTACAGCAAGCATCAGTTGCTTCAAATAAGCCACTGTCATTTTCACTGCGTGCTTTATTCCCATCACCACACCATCGAGTACCTAGAACAAAAAAGGAACACAACATCATATGACTATACGTTTTCATCCCCAGACTATAGATTTCAACAACAAAATATCTTCTGACAAAATAACTCGTTCAGGAAATATCGAAATGAGATAAATGGAAATTCGATACAGTAGAACTGCGAAAGAAATGCGGTAACTATTTGTGCGATGAGCAATAGCAAAATTCTGGTTCTTAATTCAAATTTATATTTGAAATATTTTAATTCAGCGAGACGTGATTTCACGGTAAATCTACAGTAAGTTATGGTAGTATATGTACGTAAGTGCGTCAACTAACCAACAAAAACGAAAAACTCTCGGTGGCAATCCCAAGTGGTCCACAACCCGCCATTTTGTGTCAAAACATCATGGTGCTCGGAACGGCTTGGAGATAAGAGAACACTAGGTGATCGATGAGGGCAAGTGTGTATAATGGCTTGTCTGGGAATCTTAGTGCTTATAAGTGGAGGAAACCCGTATGGGTATGGGGATAAATTGTGTCCCACTACTAACCATAAGCGATCTGTAGACTAATACAGGGAATTGGTACTATGGGGGACCCATTCCAAGCCCCACTTCAACCAGAGTCTATTTCCCGAGATGGGAGGAGTGTTTGGGTCCAAGTGAGGTCGGACATGGTGACTGTTGGTAAGGCACCCACATGCTATGCATGGTGAAAAGGTAAGTTAATATGAGCATGCTTATATTTCGCTTTTATAATATAGGGTGGAGCCAAAATATACAAATAGAGTTTACGCAGCGCGAGTATGCCCAACTGGGTGAGGAACCGTTTTCAAAAGATAACAATATATGTCCACTATATCAGCTATTAAACTTGAGTTATCAGTACTTATCATAAGATGAGCTATCAATTCATAATATCTGATACACAAACATTAATCCACTTAACCGATAACGCAAATTACCAATGACTATGTTGCTTATTGTTTATTATTTTAATAAAAATGTCTACCTGGGAATATTGCTCGTAGTCGATCTTTATTATTATTAAGGAATGTACCAAATCCTTTTCCCGCGACTGCGGCTATTTTTCGCACTGGTGTTAATATTATTTGTACTGATTTTTTTAAAAATCCTGTTATTCCCCCGGTTGAACTTGAATTCGATGAACCTTTCATTGAACTAATCACTCCTCCTGCACCTTGAACTAGTCTTTCAGCGTAACCTCGATAAGTTTCAATATCTGCATCTAGACTATAATCGGAATATTTATCGAGTATCACAGTATAATCAAAATTTTCAGTAGTTTGTTGACTATAAATTTGAACTGGATTTAAAACCGTAACAAATAGTATAATTGCAAAGGTATACATCGTAAAAGTTATTTTTTTATAATATAATCTTAAAATAAAATATACTATTGCAACTCCGTGAATAACTACACGTGCATAATTATTTATTACTCATTACTCAAGAAACTTCTGAAGATTAGTTGATCTGTTGAGAGATTTAATTATCTTATATCATTGGAATCCTTCGACTGAGAATTTACTATAAGATATTCGTGTCATTACATAATAGAAACTCATGATTTTATACAAGCTATTCATTATAAATGTTTTCATATATTATAATTGTTGTTAGTCTCGAGATTGTAAGTGGAAGTATGTGCGTTTACATTTGATTTAATTTTTATTATTTAAGACCCAACAGCTTAAAGGCCATTAACAAGGTCATCAGTGATACAAACACATAGGTTGACGGAAGTGGTAATACTGTGTAAACATTTGTTGATTTATGCTGCATGTAAAGATGATAAGATAACATTATGCACATTATAATATAAAATATTGAAATAAAAAAAAAATAAATACCATATAGATCGCACTACTACATACATCGAAATTGAAAGTTACAAAAAAAATTTGAAAAATAGTTGGCCCTGTTTTGCATTGAAATATGCCAACGAATTCCCAACTGAGTCCTGATGTGGCGAAACTAATAAAGGTTAGTAATTTTTGCATTGGGCTATTCCAGTGAGTTCCCAATTAGGTTCTACTCAAAAAACTGATGTCAGGTAAATAATTATGGCATTGGGATATCCCGACAAGTTCCCGATTGGGTTCCGACTGAGGTTGGCCTACTGGACATGCCACAGCGATTCCCAATTGGGACCCAACATATGTGTTAGAACAATTTCTAGTCGGAGTATTAAATACTCAAGAAACTCGTTGAACTGTATGATGCACCGAGAACACGGTTTTCCATGTTTTGGATTAAATAAATTTTAAACAATTATTTGATGCACAACTTATTTATTTAACTACATAAGCAAGTATAATCATTATAATGATTATGATTCACATATAAGCACTAGAAACACTTCTACTAAATTATATAGTTATTGCCATGTGGATATCATCAAAAATCGAAATCAATTAATGATTAACGTCCAAATCCAGGAAGTTTGGGTAATTCGTGAAATATTTTCCCTTCGACGTGTACAGTTGCATAAGGATCTTTGCCTGGTTCATACAAATGGATGTCTCCAGAAAAGTCACCATCTGGTATAACAACTGGTGGTAATTTTTCTTTCGGAAATTTATATTTGCTTATTTCATAATCCATGCCCTGCAAAGAAACAAAGTAAATGAATAAGTTAATTAAAAGTCGATGAATGGAAAATGTAAATAGTTACCGCTTTGGCTGGACATTGCTGAGGGAATTTGCCTTTCGGTATTCCATGGTTAAGAAGATCTTTAGCAAATTCTTCATTTTCAAATGCTTCGCAAAGAGTTATATCAAACTCTACGATTTCATTTCCCATGAATCCGATATTCCCCTTCAACTATTTTTAATTAAAAAATTTCATTATCATAATTCATTCATTTTATTTTACGTTTACGAAAATTACCCTCATAGTGTCAGGCAAATCTTTTTTTATTGGAATTTTACAAGATGCTATGTCTCCTGGACTAGATATTTCGCAGGACCAATCACCAGTAAATGGATTATTCGCCACAACATTAGTTGTCATTTTATCAAATTGTATCACTAGCTGAAATTAAATTTTTTTATATTTATTAAATAAGCAACTCGATATTTTTCAGACTGGTTTTATAAAAAACATTTTTAAAAACATAATTATTTTTGTATTTTTTTTTTTACATTTCTAGTGATGCCTCTGTATCTTTTCAATGTAAGTAACAAATTTTACGATACTCGAATAGAATTATTTCTAAATTGATGTTAGTAGTATTTGTCGTGCATAGCGCTAGAGACACATGAGTGACCAGTATATAAATTACCTATACTATGATAAGATGTTTGTATGGGTATCTATGTATATTGGGATTTGGATTTTCCGTACGAGATGGCACTACCATCTACGTTTCTCACAAGTGTTTATTCTCATGCCTGTTTCAATATATAACAATTCCACCTCATACTCATTTGACAATCTGATCAAAAGCCATGATGTGAATTCTCAGATGATGGAATGACTTAACGTGTCTTCAACAATCTTCCTTCAATTCTTCTCTTTCTCTATTTTCCCTCTGACTGCAACAGTCAGCAATCTTCTCTTTTTCGTTCAGAGAGGCAGAAATTCTATTCTACATTATTAACTGTTCAATTTTACGATACTTGCATTGTAAGCTTTAGGAACAAGACTTGTTTAATTTGCTCTATAGTATTGGTCATCATACTGTCTTTAGTCTTTAAAAAAAATCTACCATGAGATACATGTATGTTAGAAATACATTAAAAAAAAAATTTCTTAAAAATGACTTGATAAATGAATTTTAAAATCTGATCAGCTTTATAACTCTTTTGCGTAATTGCAACTATATTTAAATTCAAATATAGTTGCACTTGCAGCAGATAGAGGCAGCACCTTCGGGGGCCTCGTGTCTGTAAAATTTAAGCTTGGTCATGGGCAGTGCAACGCATGCGCATTTTCGTTTTCCTGCATCATGTCGAGAGGACGGCCGCCATCATCTTTTCGCAACGTACATTCAAGTGATAACGCGTGTTATAATGTAATCTTATCATTTTCTACTCATCTAGAAATAATTACTTAAAATAAAAATTTAATTCAATCAAACATTCATCAAGCTACACATAAATATAATTATTTAAATACTTTGGGCACCAGAGCTCATAAATAAATACTTTCAAGAACACAAGAATTCCAGCGATCATCGATCACGTTTCTCAAGAGGTTATTCAAACGGGAAATTATAATTATTTAATTACCATTATGCTCAATATTTTAATTAAATTATCAGTTAATTCTCGCTCGGTAGCCTCTGCAATCATGCTACCACGTGTTCAACAAATAAATTCAATTCAGTGTAATTTATTACGATCTCATTCAATCAAATGAAATTATTAAATAATATTAGAACTCAATTAACTCAAATATTTATGGATTTAGTGCTATTAAAAAATAATCATTAAGTGTTCAATTACAGTCGAGTCTCGTTATGAGTCCGCTCGTTATGAGTCCGTGAACCAGGATTTCCACGGAAGACCTTCCCCCTCCACAACGTAAAAAAAAAATTAATTTCAGAGTCTCGATATGAGTCCGTATATTCATGAAAAGAAATTAAGAGTTTATTTATCATATTAGTCCTGTTTACATATAAAAAACATAACACTCAAGTCAAACGGACTCATAACGAGATACTGGAAACAATCACGTACACACTCACACGCTTAAAAAGTAGGGGAAGTTCAACTCACGACTGTCGCCTGCACTAACAGAGTGGGGGTACACAAATTCTTAGAATTATATTCCCCTACACCCCCTTATGCGGGTTCATAACGAGACTCGACTGTATTTTACACTTAAATTAATTTATACTTCTTAAAAACTTACTTCTTGCCCAATTGCCAAGTTGACTAATGAAGCAGCCAATAAAAATTGAATTAATAGACGTTTCATTATTTTACTAATAAGTAGTTAAAATTTATGTATAAATTAGAATTCAAAGTAATGAAATTTTTTTTCCGCGGCTATTTATATTGGTTTCCATTACACGAGTATCATAATCAAATCTATTACATAAAATTTTATTTGTTATACATTGTTGTTTAATCTAATTAAGAATAATATCTTGTATTTGAGATCTGCACTAAGTGAATTAAAACAGGATGTCGAGTTATTTTATCATTTATTATCAATATATAACAAATAATAGGAACAAAGAAATAATTTTTTTATTACTCTATATAATTTTTATTACATCCGGAAATTACTTGCATAATATACGAAAAATTATGATTCTGAAATATTTTGACACTTTCGTATGATTTATTTCAAAGCCTAGCGTACATTGAAAAAAAATAGGCGCTGCAACAGGACGCCACCCTGTCGCTGCAACAGGATTTTTAACTTCCCGCTAACAAAATCGACGATTTTCAAAAATTTCGGGAAGTTATTGTTTTCACCCCGATTTTCGAAAATCGAGTTTTCATCAGATGTCGACGTTTTGAGGTCCTAGGAAGCTATTCTGACTATTTTCATAATGATGTCCGAGTGTGTGTATGTGTATGTATGTAAACTCTTTGTAACTTTTGAACTACTGAATCGATTTGGATGGTTGAGGTAGCAATCGAAAGAGCTTGTTGGCCATCAACTTTCCTGGAGATTTCAGATTATTTGATCGAATAGACTCGAAAATATTTGCGAATTACGAAAAAAAAAAAAATTTTTTTTTTAGTTTTTTATTGATTTCTCAAAAACGACTTATACGATCGACTTTGAAATCTAATCAGCTCTAGTACTCAATAAAACGCGCCGATTGCCACCTAAAACATCAAAATCGGATAATTCGTTCAAGAGTTATCGCGGGAGAAAGAAATGGTGAAAAACGGTTTTTTCTAAATATTTTCGAAACGACTGACGCGATCGATTTCAAATTTTAATCAGCTCTAGAATTTAATAAAACGCGCCGATTGCCACGTCAACTATTAAAATCGATTGATTAGTTCAAAAGATATCGGCGTTGAAATGTTAAAAAAATAACATTTTATGTTATTTTTTCCGGATAAATCATAATATAACGTACTAAAATGTGCCTGATATCATACCAACTCATCTTTTTCATGGTTTCTTTTGATCATATAGTGTCATCGAACTTGGTTATTAGTTTAAATCATATTATCAACAAAAAAATCGATAAAACGTAGTTTTTAATATTTTTATCGGATATTTCATATTTTATTGTTTCTTACATGAGTCAGAACTTATTTAAATCTTGATTTTGATCCCTGACATTGATTTCTGCCTCAATACACTTATTTTACTGAACATAATCAGGAACTAAATTTTAAAAACCGCTTCATTGATGATTTTCGATTCTTAAATTTTCAAACTTCAGCATAACAGGTAACTTGTTAGAGCTTGAAAAGATCATAAAAAAACAATTGCATGTGATATCATTTTCGAGCTCGAAAATATATCTACACTAATGTTTTCGAGCTCTTTGAGGTCGAAAACAGCGGGAAGTTTTGGGACTGGCCCGCAGGGTCAGCCGACGCCCAGATTTTTTTTTGCGGCAACAGGACACGTCCTGTGGGAGCAACAAAACAAAATCCTGTTGGTGCCTATTTTTTCTCCGTGTAGGATATCTCTAGGATTCAGAGAAGTCTTGTGGAAAAATGCACACAAAAATAAAGAAAGATAATGTCTCTACACGGAAAAAAATAGGTTCTGCAACAGGACGCTGCCCTGTTGTTGCAACAGGATTTCGTCTTAATAATGAAACTGGATTTTCATGTAAAACAGGATTTTGTCCTGTTGCTTCCAAAGGATTCTTCCTGTTGCTACAACAGGAGAATCCAGTTTCATTAACAAGACAAAATCCTGGTGCAGCGCCTATTTTTTTCCATGTACCAAAGATAATGTTTTTTAATACAACTTATGCGGTTTTATTGTGTAGATTTCAATGTAACAATTTTTTTCTGCTAGACGTAGCCGGAAAGTTGCAACTTCGTTCAGAGCAGCGGCCCGAAAGTTGCCTCTTTCTGGCCGGAGGGCTCGAAAAATTTTATTAAACATTATTTGCAAGTTGAAAAATTATGAGTTTAAGTTTTGTTTTGCTCTTATAAAATTTTAGCGAAGAATTTTTTCTAAGTATAGCTATATTCCTCTAATATTTATTGAGGTGAATACTATGTGGGAGTGACTAAATTTTGGAGTCCTTGCTAAAAAACATTTTTCTTTATGTTGAAGTTTTAAAACAATAGAATAAGTAGTTATTTAAAGAATTGGATATGTTCAGGACATAATTAGAGGCTCTTATAGGATATAGTATATGTATACGTACAATCTTGAGGAAATGGAGAAATTATTTCTTTCTGATAACTATTTATCATACAAAGAAAAACAAATTGTTAAATTTTTAACCATAAAATCAGGAAAATAATTCTAAAAAATTCGAAAGATTTGATCCATAACTATTATGCTTTATTTAAATAACTTCTGTACAAATAGAACATTTTTTACATGTGATGAATCGAATATATACCTTGCAAAATTATGAACTTTGAACTTTTGTATGAAATAAATTTTCAAGAACTTTGAACTTTTAGATGAAATAAATAAAAAAAATCTGGGCGTCGGTTGACCCTGCGGGCCAGCCCCAAAACTTCCCGCTGTTTTCGACCTCAAAGAGCTCGAAAACATTAGTGTAGATTTATTTTCGAGCTTTTCGAGCTCGAAAATGCTATCGCATGCAATTGTTTTTTTACGATCTTTTCAAGTTCTAACAAGTTACCTGTTATGCTGAAGTTTGGAAATTTAAGAATCGAAAATCATCAATGAAGCGGTTTTTAAAATTTAGTTCCTGATTTTGTTCAGTAAAATAAGTGTATTGAGGCAGAAATCAATGTCAGGGATCGAAATCAAGATTTAAATAAGTTTTGACTCATGTAAGAAACAATAAAATATGAAATATCCGATAAAAATATTAAAAACTACGTTTTATCGATTTTTTTGTTGATAATAAAAATCTGTTTTTGACCTAAATACGATAAAAACCGACTAAAAAATAATTACAAATTAAGTCTGCTTTTGATCTGGCGGCAGTAAAAAACCATTCAGGATTAATTACAAAAAAAGTCTGATTTTAATCTGAAGAAGACTAAAAACCGATCAAATATAGTCATAAAAAAACCTGAAACTGGTCTGAAATGTGAATAATACGGGCAAAAACCGACAAGATTTATATGTAAATTAAATACTAATTATCATCCCGGGTCGAAAAATTTGATCTGTTTTTAATCAACTAAAAATTTTAAGTTATTTTTATTCAATTTTATTTTTTATTTACATTTAATTAATATGTGAATTTTAATCTAGTTTTGCCCTTACTATTCCTGATTTAGACTATTTTCAGACTTATTTTCAATAATTTTTAGTCTGTTTTTATTCTTATCTAGATCAAAATCAGACTTTTTCTGTCAATTATTTTTAGTCTGTTTTTATTGTAATCTAAATCAAAATCCGACTTCTTCTGTTAATTATTTTTAGTCTGATTTTAATCTATATTCGATCAAAAACAGATTAAAATTTTTTTTTTATAATGATAATGATAAATAATAAAAACAAAAAATTAATGAGAGTTCGATATTTTTTTACACACTGATATAAAATGATATTTATTTAATAAATAAATTAGCCTCAATTACCATATAGCCATTACTTAAAAAAAATTTAACTTCATCCTCCTTCTTTTCTTTTGATAGTGCATCCTAGTAACTGAGACTTCCTTTAAACATACATTCTGAGAAAAATCAACTATTTTAGTCTGGCTTCTTCTACCTCCAACTCATTTAGTTCCTTATCATCATCTGTTAGATATTTTTATAAATACAGAAATTTATTATTATAAGTTTATATTCAAAATGAAAGAGAGAATCTTAATTTAAAGAATAATTGGTGAAAAACCTTACCATTAAAAAATGAATTATTCTAAGAAACTCAAAGATTGTGCGACACTGAGTAATCTTAATTTAAAAAAATAAAATTAAGTGATAAAATTTTTTTTCAATTCTTTGCTTCATTAAAAGCGTTATATAAAAGCAATAAATTTGAATTCAAAAAATAATTTAAAAAAAAAATTAATGTTTCCATTTATGAACAAAATTAGTTACCACATGATTTATTAAAAATAACAAGAATGAATAAAGTTCAATTAAACTTACTGCTCATAGAAAGTGACTCGCGAACATCTAGATATAAAGGATTATTTAAATTTTCTTGATATTTAAAACGTGCTGTTGCTATTTCGTATTACAATGTTACAGAGGAATATTTTGATACGGTTTTTAATGTCAGAATATTTTTCGACTTTATTCAGTGAATTGAAGAAATTTTTGTTGAGATTTTAACGGCAATTTTACTACTTTCGTTAAATATTATTAATATTCTATCAAGACAACTAAAAAATATAGCTGTTAGATAATCATTAACTACCGGCATTTTTAAACAAAAGACACCAAGTAAATAGTAAACAAAAAAAAATCCATTCTAGATCTTAGAATACTTTTTATAAATTTTTTCTAGACATAAATGAAATTATTATAAGTCCACGATTTAATCTAGTTTTGTCCTTGCACAATTTCAGAATCAAAATTTTTCTAAGTTCCAGGATTAATCTAGTTTTGTCCTTCTGGATCGCAATTGTTTTTTAAAACAGCAGATCAAAAACAGCTTAAAATTTTTATAAAAGATCAAAAACAGATCAACTAATTCAAATACAGACCAATTAGTATAAATGCAGTGCAGTTAAACTAAAATCAGACCAAATATTTCGACCCGGGGCAACTAAAATTAACTAAAAATTATTAAACATCTAAAACCTAGAAACTTAAAGCTATAATTTTCTTTTTTTCCTTTGCTGTACGACCGTTTAACTCTGAGTTACAGTAAGTTGACAATCGCTAAAAAATGTCGAATTTTTTGTATACCCCTCAATTTCTGTTAGTAGTGTAGTTCAAAAGTTTTGGCTGTAATTCAAAAATACGAATCATTATGAATATAAATAAATATAATTAACTTTAAATTTTATATTAACTACACAATTGGTAGTTCAATTAAATAAATCATTTTTTTTTATGTATAATTGAAGTTATAAATGAAGTAATTCGATGTCAATTGATAATTGGATATATATGAGTTTACAGATAAAAAACTTTGATTATGTATTTCTAATGAATTCGATTTAAATTTATATACAAAACCGAATTCATTATTTTCCCTGGCGGATCCAATTTACGGTAAAATCACTGGACTTTTATCGCAAATCACAGCAATTTTTAAATTATCAAAAAATCTTTTTTTATTCAAGCGTTTTACAAAATATTGATTTTCTTATTTAATATAAAATAAAATAGTTCCAGCCAATGCTGAAATTTGACAAAATAACATCCGACGTTGTGGCAAATAATCCATACTTTGATGACATGTCTACCGAAGTATCTGATTCTGGAGACTCAGTAACTGTTAAATTCCCAGTAAAAAAAGATCTACCTGACACTATTAGGGTAATTTTCGTAAACATAACATAATATAATCAAATTAAACAAATAAGATATTAAAATAAAATTTTTTTAATTAAAAAATAGTTGAAGGGAAATATTGAATATGACGGAGTTAGAATTGCCGAGTTTGATGTAGCTGGTTGTGAACTTCTTATTTAAAGGGCAGATTGCAATCTGTAAGAAACAGTAAAGGTGGATCATCAGTATGGAAAGAAGTTTTGAGTGGAGTACCTCAAGGGAGTGTTCTTGGTCCTTTATTATACTCGCTATATGTGTCGGATCTTAGGGTATTATTAAAAAATTGTAAACATCTTTTTTATGCTGATGACCTAGTTATTTATTTGAAATGTAAATTAGGAGACATTTCACATTACATAAATATTCTCAATACTGAAATTAAAGAGATTCAGCTATGGTGTTTAAAAAATAGATTGAAATTAAATGCGAATAAGACAAAATCTGTTATCTTTGGTACCACACAAAAGTTACGTAATGATTGCTGTAAATTTGCGCCAAAAATATTGGTAGAGGGTAACGAGATTGAGTTTTCTGAATCAGTTAAATACCTAGGCGTCATTTTAGACAATACACTATCTTGGTCAAAGCAAGTTGTTGATGTTTGTAAACGGAGTATGAGGATACTTGCACAACTTAAAATGAACGGTGATGTATTTAATTTAAAGACAAAGAAAAAACTTGTCACTACTCTTATATTTCCTATATTTGATTATTGCGCTGCTATATACACAGATATAACGGGTGAACAACAATTAAAGCTCCAAAGGAAACTCAATGCTTGTGTCCGCTATATTTTTAAAATTTCGAAGTATGAGCATGTTACATCATATTATAATAATCTACGATGGCTAACTTTGAAACTAAGGCGGGAGTTTTTTCTATGTTGTCTAGTTTATAAAATATTATATTTAAATAAAAAAAAAATTCTTTCTAACAATTTTTGTGTGTTAGAGCCTCGTTTTCGAAGAGGCGATATCCGTCGTGATTATTTAATATTACCAAACTGTCATAGCATGAAGTATGATAAATCATTTTTAATGTGCGCAATTAGGATATGGAATGAATTATCTAGTACTTGTACGCAAAAGCCTACATTTAATGAATTTAGGAAAGCGTGCTATGATTATTTCTTAAATAAGATGACAAATTAATTAATGATGAATGAAATGATTATATGATTATACATTAAAAAAAAAAAAAAAAAAAAATAAGGAAACCCGGGTCGAAAAATTTGATCTGTTTTTAATCAACTAAAAATTTTAAGTTATTTTTATTCAATTTTATTTTTTATTTATATTTAATTAATATGTGAATTTTAATCTAGTTTTGCCCTTACTATTCCTTATTTAGACTATTTTCAGATTTATTTTCAATAATTTTTGGTCTGTTTTTATTCTTATTTAGATCAAAATCAGACTTTTTCTATCAATTATTTTTAGTCTGATTTTGATCTATATTCGATCAAAAAAAGATTAAAATTTTTTTGTTATAATTATAATGATAAATAATATAAAGAAAAAAATTAATGAAAGTTTGATATTTTTTTACACATTGAAATAAAATAATATTTATTTAATAAATAAATTAGCCTCAATTAACATATAGATATTACTTTAAAAAAATTTAACTTTATCCTCCTTCTTTTCTTCTGATAGTGCACCCTAGTAACTGAGACTCTTTTTGAACATACATTCTGAGAATGATCAACTATTTTTCTCTGGCTTCTTCTACCTCCAACTTATTCAATTCCTTGTCATCATCTGTTTGATATTTTTATAAATACAGAAATTTATTATTATAAGTTTATATTCAAAATGAAAGAAAATCTTAATTTAAAGAATAATTGGTGAAAAACCTTGCCATTAAAAAATGAATTATTCTAAGGAACTCAAAGATTGTGCGACACTGAGTAATCTTGATTAAAAAAAAAAAATTACGTGACAAAATTTTTTTTCAATTCTTTGCTTCATTAAAAGCGTTATATAAAAGCAATAAATTTGAATTCAAAAAATAATTAAGAAAAAAAATTATCATTTCGATTTATGGACAAAATTAATTACTACATGATTTATTAAAAATAACAAGAATGAATAAAGTTCAATTAAACTTACTGCTCATGGAAAGTGATTCGGGATTATCTAGATATAGAAGATTATTTAAATTTTCTTGATATTTGAAACGTGCTGTTGCTATTTTGTATTACAATGTCACAGAGGAATATTTCGATACAGTTTTTAATGTCAGAATATTTTTCGATTTTATTCAGTGAATTAAAGAAATTTTTGTTAAGATTTTATTAATATTCTATCAAGACAACTAAAAAATATAGCTGTCAGATAATCATTGACTGCCGCCATTTTTAAACAAAAGACACTAAATAAATAGTAAACAAAAAAAAAAAATCCATTCTAGACCTTAGAATACTTTTTATAAATTTTTTCTAGACATAAATGAAATTATTATAAGTCCACGATTTGATCTAGTTTTGTCCTTGCACAATTTCAGAACAAAAATTTTTCTAAGTTCCAGAATTAATCTAGTTTTGTCCTTCTGTATCGCAATTGTTTTTTTAAAACAGCAGATCAATACAGCTTAAAATTTTTATAAAAGACCAAAAACAGATCAACTAGTTTAAATACAGACCAATTAGTCCAAATGCAGTGCACTTAGACTAAAATCAGTCCAAATATTTCGACCCGGGAAATTATTTATACATTTATAATATACTTATACTTTAAAACAATTGTATTAATATCTTTTGTCTAACCACTATATATACTATTATATAGAATTATGTATTTTGGATGGCCGCAAGGAGTTACGACTCCATGGCCAATTAAATAAATAAATAATAATAATAATAATAATAATAACCATTGGATAATGAAGAATTTGCTATGGATATTACTAAATATGGAATACCGAAAGAGAAATTCGATAAAAAATGTCCATTTCTAGCGGTAATTATTTATTTTCACATTCATTGACTCTTAAATTAATTTGTTGATTCATTCTATTACATTGCAGAGTAAGGATTACGCAATAAACAAATATAAGTTTCCACAAGAAAAAATACCACCAGGTACACCTGATAGTAAAGGTACTGCTGATGTTTATTTGTATGAACCTGGTAAAGATCCTTATGCGTCAATACATGTCGATGCGACAATAATTTCTAAACAATTCTAAGCACCTGGATTAGGACGTTAATTATTAATTAATTTGCTTTCTCATTTTTTGACGACGACCATATGGCGATAACCAGATGCTTCTTTAGTTGTGTTTTGCTAATACATGAATAATTATAATAATCACAATATTTGCATATGTAAAATAAATTAGTTTGCATCAGATAAATGTTTAAGATATTACTTAATTCAAACAATGTCTTTATATGAATTTATTTTTTCATGATGCCAGCATCAAAACTTAAACAGGGTGGTCACAAAAAAATGATTTCAAAATTCCCTGATATTTCCCGGTACTCCAGTAAAGTTGTATACTCACCAACCAAGACAAAAAAGTATCTTGTTTTGATAGTTTTTTTTTTTCCTTGATTGGAAACAAAATAAATTGAAATAAATATTCTTAAACCAAGATTATTTAACTTGAATTCAAATTTAATTATTCTTGATACAATATTTTTATAATATTAGTCAAAGAAAATGTTCTCGGATTAAAAAAACCCAATTATTCAACCCAAGAATAAAAAATGAAGGCAAAAATTATCTTGGGCCAAGTCAACCTTTTTTCTGTGTAGACTTAAGGGCTTTTGTATAGGACTGAATTTGCTACAAATAAGTTCCTTTGAGTTGAGTCTCAGCGTCTCAGGCAATTCTTTCCTCAAAATCTGATAATTTGCAACCAGGCCTCAGATAATCAAATAAAATTATATAAATTTTTACCCGGCCATGTCACGTAAAGTTTTTTATTTAATTTTATAAAATTGCATAATAAGATATTTCAAAGGTAGTAATTTTCAGACTTATCAAAAATTATATAAAGTAAGATAGCATTTATTTTATTGTTTTTATTATTTATTGTATATTGATAATAATTGATAGAATAATTCAACATCCTGTTTCAATTCATCTAATGCAGATATTAATTATATGTTATAAATCTTGTTTTTGATTAAACAACAATGTATTACAAATAAAATTCGATACAATAGATTTGATTACGATATTCGTGTAATGGAAACCCATATAAATAGCCGCGAAAAAAAATGTAATTACTTTGAATTCAAATTTGAACAGAAGCTTAAATTTCTTACAAGTAAAATCATGAAATATCTATTGACTCAATTATTATTGGCTACTTTGTCAGCCAACTTAGCATTTGGACAGGAGGTAAATTTTTTAATTATTTTAAATATATTTTAGAATAATATAACTTATAATAAGGCTGTGCAAATACTCCGCACTTACACATTATTTGTATCCGATCGAAGGTTGAATCGAATAATTCGAATAACTTGGATTATTATTCGTCAGTTTTCCTGTTAAGCTCAGGTATTTTTCTTACATCTAAAAACTAGAAACTGCCCGGGTCGAAAAATTTGATCTGATTTTAGTTCAATTGGACTATTTCATCTGTTTTTGATCTTTTACAAAAATTTTTAGCTGTTTTCGACCTGTTGTTTGAAAAAATAATTGCGTTACGGGCAGACAAAACTAGATTAATTTTTGAACTTTAAAAATTTTAGTTCTGAAAATTTGCAAGGAAAAAACTGGATTAAATCATGGACTTAGAAGATTTTTATTTATGGGCAATATTTATAAAAAAAATATTAAGCTACCCCTCGCAGTTTTGCGAATGCCGTAAAAATGCCGTAAATTTTCGGCATTTATGCACATGCCGTAAATTTACCGTAATAATTTGGTATTAAAATAGTTATTTTGGCCAGTTTTTTTTCTGCAGTTATGCCATATACTTTCTGCACTTATGCTGTAGAGTTACCAGATTACTACAGTAATATTACTATAAAAATGCCGAACTTTTACCGAAAAAATGCTGTAAAAAAACTACAACAACACCGAACTTTTACCAAAAAAATGCTGTAAAAAAACTGTAAAAATGCCGAACTTTTACCAATAAAATGCTGTATAAAAACTATAATACGATAATGTTATAATAATAAAATCGTTGTTTTTGTGATAATAATACCGTCAGTATCCTGCAATTTCGCCAGATTTACGCTGATAAAATAGAAAATTGTAAAAAAATATGGTTTTATTTTTTGTTCGCTTCTGCATTTAAAATCATCGAAAATGTGCAAAATGTAATATTTTTTATTTTATTTTATTGGTTCACACAATTCTTACTCAAACAAAAACATGTAAGTGAAAATAACTATCTGTGAAAATTGATGTTTTCAATTTTCTTAAGTTTGTTTGTATCCATTTGAATACAATTAGTGACACATTTCAAGTAAGTGATTTGGCATAATGGCTACCAGATCAGACTTTGAACAAATAGGTCTCGGGATAGAGTCCACGAGTTAACGGGTGTTTTTATTTTTTTTTTTTTTTTTCATGACAGTTATTTAATATATAACTTTATAAGGTTCTATATAATTATATAAAATTATATATAACTGAATAAAATTTTATATAATTATGTATAAATTTTTTTACGGGTAGAACGGTTTGATGCTGCAAAAATGCCGAAAATATACTATAAATATGCTGTATAATTACTGTTTTAATTCTGTGAAAATACCGTATTTTTTCTGTTTTATTGCCGTAAATATTAGGAATTTATTTCGTAAATTTTTGGTAATAATGCGGCAAAAAAACTGGCTAAAATAACTCGAGTAATAGCATATTTATGTAGTATTTATACCGTATAATTCCGGTATTATTTCGGTATTTCCAAAACCGCGAGGGACAGAATTTATTATGTTTTGTTTACTATTTACTCAGTATCTTATGTTTAAAAATGCCGGCAGTTAATGAAAGTTTGACAGCTTAATTTTGAGTTGTCTTGACTGCATATCTATAGCATTGAATAAAAGTGATAAAATAGCTCTTAAAATGTTAGGAAATTTTTCTTATTTACTGGATGAAATTGAAAATGTTTCGGCATTAAAAAACATCAAAGTTCTTGTGACATCTTATTACGAAAGCACATTAGCGTGTTTCAAATACCAAAAAATCAAAATAAATTTATAAATCTAGATTATTATTATTTATAAGGGTGTTTCAGAAAAAAAGAGAGCAGCTTGAAATTTTAATTCTACTAAGTGCTCAACGAGTACTTATTTTCCCATTCAAATTGCATGTAAGAAACTTTTTTTTTTTTGGTTTTTTAAAAACAAAAGTATTAAAAAAGTAATAAAAACAATTGAACACAGGCTAATAATTATAATAAAAAGGTCTGTTTTTTGTCTAGCCCGATTTAAAACAGACTAAATAACATACGGAAATAAGTCTGATTTTGGCCTGGATAAGGAATAGTAGGGGCAAAAACAGATTTAATTCCTATATAAAATAGGAGAGAGAGAGGGGGGGGCAAAACGGGGTACCTAAGGAAGTATCAAGTTTTTGAGGACTAAAATACGCTAAATTTTTTTTTTTTTTAATGATATTCAAGGTTAATAGACAAAATTCTTAGCTGCCGTAAGAACTGAAATTTTTACTCTTGGCAGGCAAAATGGGGTACTCAGAAAAAAAGCTTAAAAAAAAATTTCTGAACGTTGATAGAATTTCATTAAATTAAATTTTTTTGATGTAATATACCTCAAGAATAATTACATTTCACATCATTAGCGGATACGGAGACAGAAAAATTTTTTTTTTGTGAGGCAGAGAGGCCCCCTTCTAAAAAATAATTTTTTTTTTTTTTTTAATTGTTTTCATCATTAAGAATGTACTTTTCTCGCTCAACAACTATTTTTGGTTTTAAAGTACTCAAAAAAAATTTATTTAGGTGTAATAACTCATTCCCCCTCGATTGATTTAATTACTAATTGACATTAAATAAACAAAAACAATTCTATATTTCTTATTTGTCATTATTTCGAACCCAAAAAACGGATCTTTTGATTTTTTAGATTACAGATTATTTTGCATTATTTAAAAAATTTTATCAAGTAAACAAAAAAATATTATTTTTGAAAATCTTTAGTAGCCAAATTCGCCCCAGGTATTGAAAATCAGACGAAAAATGAATTAATATATATCGCGTTACTAAAACCAAAAGGGCGTATCTCAAAATATACGCCCTTTTGGTTCTGCAGAACCAAAAGGGCGTATAAAATTTTTTTTTTGCTCCAATCAATGTAAAAATATTGAAAACATTAAAATCTATGGAAAAAACGAAAAAAAAAAATTTTTTTGTTTTATGCCCTTTTGGTTTTAAGCAAAAATTTTTTAAAAGTCATAAGGGCGTATCCTATTTTTTCGGTTTATTATTAATTATAGGTCAGAGTAAGAAAAAAAATTGCAAGGGTAATAAGAATTATCACTCCACAACTTAATTTATCTGAACAAATATTTATTTGAATAAAAAACCAAATTTCTTTATTTAATTTTGATCGAATCTTAAGTTTGTCACAATTTTTTTAATTCAACAATTAATGTAAAAAATATGTATAATTCGGGAACGAAAAAATTCTAAATTCTATGAGTGCTGTGAAATTTAATTTAATCAAATTAAAAAAATGCACATTTAGATTGTTCAATTTTTCAAAGGTGCATTTTTTCATTTTTCAATCAAAGTTTCATTTTCCGTTTCCTGTTTTTTTTTTTCTTTTTATTTTCAAAAATCAATTACCGTTGTTCTTGAGAATTGTTATGGTTCTAGAATACCAATATATCAAAGCAAGTTTAATGACCTAAATCATTTTTGTGCATCAGGCACCGTCCCACAAAAATATTATCAATATTATTAAAGATTAATTTTCAGCGATGGTAATAGTTTATAATTTTTTTTATTATTGTCAAGTTATGTTCTAAAAAAAATTAAAAAAATTTTTTTCATACTCTTAGGTACAGATGATTCTGACGATGGAGATGGTATAGGACTAATACCCTGATGAATTTATTTTTTCTCTATTTTTTATTTGTTTTTTCACTTAAATAAATATTTGTTCATATAAATTAAATTGTGGAGTGATAATTTTTATTACGCTGGCAATTTTTTTTCTTACTCCTACCTATAATTGATAATAAATCGAAAAAACAGGATACGCCCTTATGATTTAAAAAAAATTTTTTCTTAAAACCAAAAAGGCGTAAAACAAAAAAAAATTTCTTTCGTTTTTTCAATAGATTCTAATGTTGTCAACATTTTTACATTGATTGAAGCAAAAAATTTTTTTTATACGCCCTTTTGGTTCTGCAGAACCAAAAGGGCGTATATTTTGAGATACGCCCTTATGGTTTTAGTAACGCGATATTTTTTTTTTAATTTGACGATAAAAATATAAAAAAATCATTTTTTTTTATAATTTTCGGCTGGTCCATTTTGCCCCAGGTGTCATGCGTAGGGGTAAAAGTGTGCAAATATATCGGATCTATAGTCGACGAAAAAAAAAAATTTTTTTTTTTTATAAAATTTTGGGGATACCCTGTTTTGCCCCCCCCCTCCACCCCTAAATATGATCAATAAATTTAAATTGAAGAAGAACATTTGAATTTATCATTTATTTTAAAACAGATCTATTTTTTTGACTCGGGGGGCGTCTGAGAAAATTAAATTTTTAGCGACCTCCCTACTAATTATTAAATAAATTAAAGTCGATTCGTTGGTTTTGTTTCCCCGGTGGTTAACCTTGATTTAAAATGTCTTTCATTAAACCACATTGAAAAGTATCGAGTTACTTGATTAATGTAACTAATTTTAATTTCAGCTAATGATAAAATTTGATAAGCTAGTAAGCAATTTTGTGGCCAATAATCCATACTTTGAAGATTGGTCCTGCTCAATATCTAGCCCAGGAGACATAGGATCTTGTAAAATTCCAATGAAAAAAGACCTGCCTGACACTATAAGGGTAATATTTATCAACATTAAATAAAACGAATAAATTACTAAAAGGGATTTTTTTAAATTAAAAAATAGATGAAAGGAAATGTTGAATATGCCGGATCTACAGTTATAAAGTTTGATATAACTTTTTGCGAAGCATTTGAAAATGAAGAATTTGCTAAAGATATTCTTAACCATGGAATACCGAAAGGCAAATTCCCTCAGCAATGTCCAGTCAAAGCGGTAACTATTTACATTTTCCATTTATCGACTTTTAATTTACTTATTCATTTACTTTGTTTCTTTGCAGGGCATGGATTATGAAATAAGCAAATATAAATTTCCGAAAGAAAAATTACCACCAGTTGGTTTACCAGATGGTGACTTTTCTGGAGACATCCATTTGTATGAACCAGGCAAAGATCCTTATGCATCTGTAAACTTCGAAGGGAAAGTGTTTAACGAATTACCCAAAATTCCTGGATTTGGACGTTAATCATTAATTGATTTCGATTTTTGATGATATCCACATGGCAATGATTTTATGATTTTTTAGTAGTATTTGTAGTGCTTATATAAAAATAATTATCATAATTATTATGATGATAATACTTGCTTATGTAGTTAAATAAATTAGTTGCGCATCAAATAATTGTTAAGATTTATTTAATCGAAAACATAAAATTGTCTAAATTCATTCAATTAATAATTGCAGACAGTTGATTTTTTCTTTATTAGTTGATAAACCCACAGAAACAACCGTTATGTAGAAATATCTGAAAAATTGTCAAATATTACTCCATGAAATTATTCATGTAAGTAGAGTTTTCCTCGAGAGAAACCACTTAAAATCCATTTGAGAATCTCGTATGGATTCCTATGTACCCTCGCAGATTTGAATCACGGTGGAAATACCGTGGATCCATCTGCATGGAAAAGCTATAAAGTAAATGTCCCAATACCGGAACGACGAAGGGTATATGACTGATTTTTATCGTTTTAAAAATATTCAAATAAATTCAAAAATAATCAAATTAGTGCATTTTTCTTAAATTTAATATAAAAAAAAATTTTTGTTTCTCTGACACCCAAAAGACCCAATACCGAAACGCTAAAATAGCCTTGTCCCAATACGGGAATTCGGTTGTCCTAATATCGGAACAGTAAATAAAATAAGTTATTTTTTGCATTTATTCATGGTGAAAATATTAATAATTATTAAATAATATTAACGTAGAACGAGTATGAATGTAGCAGACATCAGAGAACTTTAAAATTATAAATAAATAAGATAAATAATTAAAAAAATAATATTTACACAAAAGCACTATTAATTTCAAAATTTTTTGAATTTGCATTTTTTTAAATTTTATATTATTAATTATTTACTCGATTTATTAATAATTTTAAATTTGTCTGATGTCTGCTATATCACACCCATAATGTAAAATGTATTTAAAATTTAAAAATGATTGAATATTCAATGAAAATAAATATTTTGAACTAAAGAATAGAAACAAAATAAATCATTTGAGGTTATACTAGAAAAATAATTAAAAAAAAAAACTAAAAATAAAAATTTATTTTTTATGATTTAAATTAAAGTTTATCTATACTTAATCTATTTTTTATAACAATCATACATACTGCATTAAATATTAGGGCTCCAGTAATAATTAATATTGTACTTGATTTAGCCAGTCAATAAAACTCACCGTTGATGTCTATCGATAACATTAATATGATTGGCTGTTCCGGTACTGGGCACGGGTTCATTTTGGTGTACCAATAGACGAACAGTGAAATTAATATAATAATACTATTTTTATTATATTTTTAATATGTTTTCTTGAATTCTATGTCATTCAAGATGCATATACAAAAAAAAATTATTGAAAAGTAATTCTATGCATTTTCTATAAGCTTAAGACCATTGACTGATTTCTTAGCAAAACCATTAAGAGACATGAAAAAGTCATGAATCCGAGACTAATGCTCTAATTAACATTTTTTTTTCATATTTTAAATATTTTCTAAAATCTATTTTATATCTTATTTTTTAAGTGAAAGATTAGGGTTTCAAATAAAGAAAGTTTTATTTAGTTTCATCGCGTACGAGTTGAAATATAATATAATGCTTATCAAATCGTTCCGGTATTGGGTCTTGTTCCGGTATTGGGACATTTACCTTATTTGTTAAAAGTATATAAAAAAATATATGGTGGATATGTGATAAATATCTATATTGAAAAATATATATTTTTTACATATATTGAATTATACATTTATAATAATATATTTACCCATATATAATGTTTTATATATTTTTCTGTATATATTATCTCATATAATGCTCAATGTAATTTGGCCATATATGGATAGTATATATATAACTTATAATAAGTATAATATAATAAACTTGATATATACTTCCATATATTTCGACCAACATAATTTGTGATATATGGTCTCTATATAATTGATTATATATGAAAGAATTTATATGTTTAAATATATGGTTCGCAGTATGTTGGAGTTATATTTTTCCAATATATTAAAACTTATATATTTCGCATTCATAATTGCATGGTATATGGCAAAATATAATTGACTGTTTTATTTTGATTTATTTTTGACGCCTGCCCATAAAATTCTGAAATATTTTCAAACTTAATATTACATATAATTTTCTACAGTCTCTAATATAAAATTTTATATAATTATATGTATTTTTTTTTCTCGGATGCTATAGTTTTTAAAAATACTTACTTGAATTACTTGATGGTAATTAATAGTAATAATTTTTACTATTTTGTCGAACTTTGTAATAATGTAAAAAATGAATAAGACATTCGAAGAATCTGTATAAATAATAAAATTGTTAAGAATGATGCAATAGGAGCAGAATTATTTTATTTTAAGATTAGACTATTGGTGAAATGTTTAATAGCGGCATTGCTAATTGTGTAATGTCAGTGTTTTTGATGCAAGATATTCCGTAAAAAACAATTTGTCTTTTGTGTAATAAAAAGGATAAAATCAGAAGCGAACGTGCTGGTACATAGCATGGTTGTAGCAACAGAAAAAGTGTTGGACGCTACACAACTAAACGGTGTGCTTGTAAAAAAGGAAGCGTTATGTAATTGTAAATATCATGCTAGCATACTATGTTTTAATAAACAGGGAAAGAAAATAATGGGAAGTGTTCTTGTGCATTATAGGAATAGTTCTCATAATGGTATAGGAACTGTAGCCTGACTATTATAGGGATGGTTCCTATATATTATGGGAATCATCCCTAGAATAGTATGGGTACAATTCCCATTTCATTATGGGAACCATTTCCATAGTGGTATGGGAATCGTTCCTATACCAATAGGGGAACTATTCCCATATCATTATAGGAACCATTCCTATAATTATGGAGACCACTTCTACACGGAAAAAAAATTATGGTAACTGTTCCTAGTACGTTTATGAAATATCATTCCATACCGTTATGGTAATGATTAGTTGGGATTATAGAATATAGACCCATACTTTCGGGAAAAAGTTTCCATAAGTATGGGAACAATTCCTATCATTATGGTAACAGTTTCCATATCGCATGTGAACGAATCATGGTAATGATTACCATACTCATAGGAATAGTTCCCACAAGCAAATAGTTACCGATCCTACGACCACATTGTAACGGTTCCTAAGTGTGTATGGGAATAAGCCCTATATATTATGGTAACTATTCCTATAATATTATGGTAAACATAACCATCATATTATGGTAATGGTTACCATAATATTATGGTAATAATTCCCATAATGTATGGAATTGTAACCATGATATTATGGTAACAATTACCATAATATTATGGTAACGATTACCATAATATTATGGGAATAGTTACCATAGTAGTGTGGGAATGGTTACCATAATAGTATGAGAATGGTTACCATAAAATCATGGAAATGGGCACCATAATATTATGGTAATCATTCCCATAATGTATGGAATTGTAACCATGATATTATGGTAACGATTACCATAATATTATGGGAATAGTTACCATAATAGTGTGGGAATGGTTACCATAATAGTATGAGAATGGTTACCATAAAATCATGGTAATGGTTACCATAATATTATGGTAATAATTCCCATAATGTATGGAATTGTAACCATGATATTATGGTAACAATTACCATAATATTATGGTAACGATTACCATAATATTATGGGAATAGTTACCATAGTAGTGTGGGAATGGTTACCATAATAGTATGAGAATGGTTACCATAAAATCATGGAAATGGGCACCATAATATTATGGTAATCATTCCCATAATGTATGGAATTGTAACCATGATATTATGGTAACGATTACCATAATATTATGGGAATAGTTACCATAATAGTGTGGGAATGGTTACCATAATAGTATGAGAATGGTTACCATAAAATCATGGGAATGGGTACCATAATATTATGGTAATCATTCCCATAATGTATGGAATTGTAACCATGATATTATGGTAACGATTACCATAATATTATGGTAACGGTTACCATAATATTATGGGAATAGTTACCATAATAGTGTGGGAATGGTTACCATAATAGTATGAGAATGGTTACCATAAAATCATGGGAATGGGTACCATAATATTATGGTAATCATTCCCATAATGTATGGAATTGTAACCATGATATTATGGTAACGATTACCATAATATTATGGTAACGGTTACCATAATATTATGGGAATAGTTACCATAATAGTGTGGGAATGGTTACCATAAAATCATGGGAATGGGTACCATAATATTATGGTAATAATTCCCATAATATTTAGAAATTATAATAATTTCTTTTTTTTGTAAAAAGCGTTTTTTTTTTATATTACAAAATTTTAAGTATATAAAATAACGCTTATTACAAAAAAAAATTTATTATAATTTCTAAATATTATGGGAATTATTACCATAATATTATGGTAATAGTTACCATAATATTATGGTAATAGTTACCATAATATTATGGTAACCTTTACCATAATATTATGGTAACTATTATAATAATATTATAGTAATGGTTACCATAATATTATGGTAATGATTACCATAATGTATGGGAATTATTACCATAATATTATGGTAACCATTACCATAATATTATGGTAACTATTATTATAGTTACATGGTAACGATTACCATGATGCCATAGGAACTATTCCGATACCATATAGAAATTATACACATAATTATAGAAATGATTACCATAATATATAAGGGTGCCGTTCCTATAATCAACATTTCAAAAAAACCGGTTACCTTGCAGTATGGGAACCATTCCCATAATATATTGTAACTGTTACCATAATTTTCTCTCCGTGTATAATGTTATGAGTAGCATTCCCATAATTATAGGCACTATTCCTATATGTATGGGTATCATTCCTACAATTATAAAAACTGCTCCCATAATTTAGGGTCGTAATTCCTACACTCGTATAGGAAATAATTTCACAAAATTATGGGAACCATCCCCATAATTTTCTTTCCGTGAATAAAATTTAATTCGGTTTTTTATTTAATCCGAACTAACATCTATCACCTCTAGACATTACATAATATGCAATACCGCCATTAGACATTTCACGAACCGTCTAAATACCAGAATTTTCATGTAATTCTGCAACATTACAAGATCAGTCTCAAGCTCTGTTGCATTTCATGAAATGCCTAAAAATTTCAGTCACTTTGTGTAACGGAATGACCGTTACATAATCTGTCTGCAGTTCATGAAATGTCTAATTTCACGATGTGTCTATGACATATGTAAGATGAATACTATTATACGCTGGTAAAAACTCTAAAAAATTTTTTATTACTTATTAATAAAAGTTTTACTTACACTCATAAATAATTGTAAAGACAATCTCATTAATGGGCCAGCAGTAAAAACAATTGATTTATTAAATCGTGTAATTAATAACCCTAATGACCGGTTGTAATTCTTATGGAATTTCCACCAATTACTAGCAAACGCAGCAGAACCAATACTTGCACTCTAAATACAAATTAAATTTAATTAACATAATTTTAAGTAGTCATTCATATACTTAAATGAATATATAAAGATATCATATGGAATAATTAATGCAAACCTGTATTGCAAGTTCATTACCATGATAGCAATAAATAAAAATTTGATACGTCATACAACATAAATATATCATCATACCGAAAAATTCCGTTGGTATAAAAACAGTCATTTTTGTTATATGAAATGCGGTGATACAAATAATTAAGCAATTAACAGTCAATTGAAATAAAATAATCAATCCAAAAATATCTTCAATCTCCTTTACAAAACTAAAATTATTAACACACTTTTCTACTGTACACGGAGAAAAAATTATAGTAACTGTTCCTAGTACGTTTATGAAATACCATCCCATACCGTTATGGTAATGATTACTTGGGATTATGGGATATAGACCCATACTTTCTGGGAAGGTTTCCATAAATATGGTAACAATTCCTATCATCATGGTAATAGTTCCCATATCGCATGTGAAAAAATCATGGTAATGATTACCATACTCATAGGAATAGTTCCCATAAGCAAATAGGAACTAATCCTATAATCACATTGTAACGGTTCCTAAGCGTATATGGTAATGGTTACCATAATATTATGGTACTGGTTACTATAATATTATGGAAATGGTTACCATAATATTATGGGAATGGTTACCATAATATTATGGGAATGGTTACCATAATATTATGGGAATGGTTACTATAATATTATGGGAATGGTTACTATAATATTATGGGAATAGTTACCATAATATTATGGGAATGGTTACTATAATATTGTGGGAATGGTAACTATAATGTTATGGTAATAGTTACCATAATAGTATGGTAATAGTTATTATGACATTGTGGGAATAGTTATTATAATATTATGGGAATGGTTACCATAATATTATGGGAATAGTTACCATAATAGTATGGTAATAGTTATTATAATATTGTGGGAATAGTTATTATAATATTATGGGAATGGTTACTATAATATTATGGGAATAGTTACCATAATATTATGGGAATAGCTACCATAATATTTTGGGAATGGTTACTATAATATTATGGGAATGGTTACTATAATATTATGGGAATAGTTACCATAATATTATGGGAATGGTTACTATAATATTGTGGGAATGGTAACTATAATATTATGGTAATAGTTACCATAATAGTATGGTAATAGTTATTATGATATTGTGGGAATAGTTATTATAATATTATGGGAATGGTTACCATAATATTATGGGAATAGTTACCATAATAGTATGGTAATAGTTATTATAATATTGTGGGAATAGTTATTTTAATATTATGGGAATGGTTACTATAATATTATGGGAATAGTTACCATAATATTATGGGAATAGTTACCATAATATTATGGGAATGGTTACTATAATATTGTGGGAATGGTAACTATAATATTATGGTAATAGTTACCATAATAGTATGGTAATAGTTATTACAATATTGTGGGAATAGTTATTATAATATTATGGGAATGGTTACCATAATATTATGGAAATAGTTACTATAATATTATGGGAATGATTACCATAGTATTATGGGAATGGTAACTATAATATTATGGGAATAGTTACCATGATAGTATGGTAATAGTTATTATAATATTGTGGGAATAGTTACCATAATAGTATGGTAATAGTTATTATAATATTGTGGGAATAGTTACCATAATAGTATGGGAATGGTTACTATAATATTGTGGGAATAGTTACCATAATATTATGGGAATGGTTACCATAATATTATGGGAATAGTTACTATAATATTATGGGAATGGTTACTATAATATTGTGGGAATGGTAACTATAATATTATGGGAATAGTTACCATAATAGTATGGTAATAGTTATTACAATATTGTGGGAATAGTTATTATAATATTATGGGAATGGTTACCATAATATTATGGAAATAGTTACTATAATATTATGGGAATGATTACCATAGTATTATGGGAATGGTAACTATAATATTATGGGAATAGTTACCATGATAGTATGGTAATAGTTATTATAATATTGTGGGAATAGTTACTATAATATTATGGGAATGGTTACCATAATATTATGGGAATGGTTACCATAATATTATGGGAATGGTTACTATAATATTGTGGGAATAGTTACCATAATATTATGGGAATGGTTACCATAATATTATGGGAATAGTTACTATAATATTATGGGAATGGTTACTATAATATTGTGGGAATGGTAACTATAATATTATGGGAATAGTTACCATAATAGTATGGTAATAGTTATTATAATATTGTGGGAATAGTTACCATAATAGTATGGTAATAGTTATTATAATATTGTGGGAATAGTTACTATAATATTATGGGAATGGTTACCATAATATTATGGGAATGGTTACCATAATATGATGGGAATGGTTACCATAATATTCAGAAATTATAATAATTTTTTAATTTTGTAATAAGCGTTTTTTTTGTATACTTAATCTTTTTGTGAAACTATATTACAATAAAATATTATTTTTGGTCAGATAAAAATTAATTTGTGAATAATAATAATAATAATAATAAATAACTTCATAATAATTTACACTGCAAAATTCTATAGTAAAAAAAAAATTATTATAATTTCTAAATATTATGGTAACCATTCCCATAACATTATGGTAACTATTCCCATAATATCATAGTAACCATTACCATAATATTATGGTAACCATTCCCATAATATTATTGTAACCATTACCATTATATTATAGTAACCATTCCCATAATATTATGGTGACCATTCCCATAATATTATAGTAACTATTCCCATAATATTATAGTAACCATTACCATAATATTATAATAACCATTACCATAGGTACATAGTAACGATTACCATCATTCCATAGGAACTATTCCGATACCATGTAGGAATTATACCCGTAATTATAGGAATGGTTTCTATAATATATATGGGTGCCGTTTCTATAATCAACAATTAAAAAAAAGCCGGTTACCATGCAGTATGGGAATCATTCCCATAATATATTGTAACTGTGACTATAATTTTCTCTCCGTGTAGATGAAAATATAAATGTTATATTCTCGTTATTCAATATATTTAGTAGATCGCAAAAGACACTTCATTCGATTATGATTGTTAAATGATAAATTGAATTGAATTTTTTTCATAATTGTAACTTATTCATTTATTAATCTATACATATCCCATTTACGGTAGGGAGAGACTATCTATTATTATATTACACACCAAGATAAGAAAGTAAAATTTACTACTTTAGGTATGCAATACAAAAATTACAACGCGCTTGCGCAATCGCCGTTTATAAAAGTATGACTTTCTTACCGTTAAACAAGGCAGGAATTTAAATTTTCGTTTTCGTCAGGCATAATTAGACACGCGAGCTAGAATGTCCTATAGTCAATGCTCCCTGAAGTTGCTCTCCGCGGACAGGACCATTCTCTAAAGTTGCTTTTTTCCCTTCTCCTCATTCTGCATTCTCACCAGTAGGATAATTGATTCCCCTATGCGCGTTTTGATGCGTCACAAAATCAAAACAAACGATTTTAGATATACATTGAGGCTAACCTTAAATCGTGATTTTTAAATTATTTTTAATATTCTAATATTAATAAATAAATAATAAATAATAAATTAGCGCATTAATCCCTAATTTGAAACATTGATTGAACTGGTATTTGCAATGATGAAAAATTTTTTTTTAATCACCGCTCAGAAATTTGAAAAAATAAACTAATAAAATTTATTACATCTCGAAAATACTTCTGCAAATTATTTATAAGTTGCTCAGATAGTTTTATTAATGATAAAAAAATTGTATTTCTAGGTTAACTCTCGCATAACAAAATATGTATTCAATTAATTATAGATATTTGAATCGCGCGCCAGAATCTTGAATTCTGATTTGTCTAGTAAAAAAAAGAGTGGGAGAACATCCAAGCAACTTTAGACAGCGTATCCTGTCAACTTTAGGGAGCTTTGACTGTATACTATTTCACCATAGCTGCACCGGATGTTTGAATTCCTATCCGGCTTAGAGAGAAGAAAGTAGTTCTTTTCTCTAATGGGAAAACAGGTGATAAAAATTAGCAAACGTGCTAGAATACCCACAAATAGGGACCAAAATTTAAACTTTCAGGTACATATTTAGTGAAAAATAGTATACACACTTTGGGGGAAGGGAGGGGGTCTCTATCCGCTTGATTGCCACCCTCGCCTTCGGCTTGAATAGGCAATTACACACACGGCTTAGAATGTCCTACTTTTCCATCTTGGTGTGTAATGCACTATTTCTATATTCAAAGCTGTCATGAATTTATCAATAGTTTAGTGACTTTGAATCGAAATGATGTTCATACATAAGGTAAATGTCCCACTACCAGAACGACGAAGGGTACACGACTGATTTTTATCGTTTTAAAAATATTCAAATAAATTATAAACCAAAATAATTTATTACATCATATAGAATAGACATTTACCAATTCAAAAATAATCAAATTAGTTCATTTTTCTTAAATTTAATATAAAAAAAAAATTTTTTTCTAAGAGACCCAAAAGACCCAATACCGGAACGCTGAAATAGCCTTGTCCCAATACGGGAATTCAGTTGTCCTAATACCGGAACAGTAAATAAAATAAGTTATTTTTTGCATTTATTCATGGTGAAAATATCAATAATTATTAAATAATATTAATGTAGAACGAGTATGAATGTAGCAGACATCAGAGAACTTTAAAATTATAAATAAATAAGATAAATAATTAAAAAAATAATGTTTACAATAAAAGGACTATTAATTTCAAAATTTTTTGAATTTGTATTTTTTTTAATTTTATATTATTAATTATTTACTCGATTTATTAATAATTTTGAATTTGACTGATGTCTACTATATCACACCCATAATGTAAAATGTATTTAAAATTTTAAAATGATTGAATATTCAATGAAAATAAATATTTTGAACTAAAGAATAGAAACAAAATAAATCATTTGAGGTTATACTAGAAAAATAATTAAAAAAAAAAAAAAATAAAAACAAAAATTTAAAATTATGATTTAAATTAAAGTTTATCTATACTTAATCTATTTTTCATAACAATCATACATACTACATTAAATATTAGGGCTCAAAAAATCATTAATATTGTACTTGATTTAGCCAGTCAATGAAACTCACCGTTAATGTCTATCTATAACATTAATATGATTGGCTGTTCCGGTACTGGGCACGGGTTCATTTTGGCCTACCAATAGACGAACAGTAAAATTAATATAATAATATTATTTTTTTCATATTTTTAATATGTTTTCTTGAATTCTATGTCATTCAAGATGCATATACAAAAAAAAAATCTGGGCGTCGGTTGACCCTGCGGGCCAGCCCCAAAACTTCCCGCTATTTTCGACCTCAAAGAGCTCGAAAACATTAGTGTAGATATATTTTTGAGCTCTTCGAGCTCGAAAATGCTATCACATGCAATTGTTTTTTTACGATCTTTTCAAGCTCTAACAAGTTACCTGTTATGCTGAAGTTTGAAAATTTAAGAATCGAAAATCATCAATGAAGCGGTTTTTAAAATTTAGTTCCTGATTACGTTCAGTAAAATAAGTGTATTGAGGCAGAAATCAATGTCAGGGATCAAAATCAAGATTTAAATAAGTTTTGACTCATGTAAGAAACAACAAAATATGAAATATCCGAGAAAAATATTAAAAACTACATTTTATCGATTTTTTTTGTTGATAATATGATTTAAACTAATAACCAAGTTCGATGACACTATATGATCGAAAGAAACCATAAAAAGGATGAGTTGGTATAATTTCAGACACATTTTGGTACCTTATATTATGATTTATCCGGAAAAAATAACATAAAATGTTATTTTTTTAACTTTTCCACGCCGATATCTTTCGAACTAATTAATCGATTTTGACGTTTGAGGTAGCAATCAACGCGTTTTATTGAATTCTTGAGCTGTTAAAAATTTGAAATCGATCGCGTCAGTCGTTTCGAAAATATTTAGAAAAAACCGTTTTTCACCATTTATTTCTCCCGCGATAACTCTCGAACGAATTATCCGATTTTGATGTTTGAGGTGGCAATCGACGCGTTCCATTGAGTACTAGAGCTGATGAGATTTTGAAGTTGATCGTATAAGTCGTTTTTGAGAAATCAATAAAAAACTAAAAAAAAATTTTTTTTTTTTCGTAATTCGCAAATATTTTCGAGTCTATTCGATCAAATAATTTGAAATTTTCAGGAAAGTTGATGGCCAACAAGCTCTTTCGATTGCCACCCCAACCATCCAAATCGATTTATTAGTTCAAAAGTTACAAAGAGTTTACACACACACACACACACACACACACACACACACACACACACACACACACACACACACACACACACACATACACACACTCGGACATCATTCTGAAAATAGTCAGAATAGCTTCCTAGGACCTCAAAACGTCGACATCTGATGAAAACTTGATTTTCGAAAATCGGGGTGAAAACAATAACTTCCCGAAATTTTTGAAAATCGTCGATTTTCTTAGCGGGAAGTTAAAAAGCCATTTTCATTGAATTTCATCAGCCCATTTGTCATACAAAATATTATAAAATCGTTTTCTCACGAAATGGATTTTCATAAATGTTTTAATGCTAACTTTGTTACCAATTATTCATTATAGACGCCAGACAAGTAAAGTACTCAAGTTATTTATAAGGGTGCTGTGTATAAGTATACATGTATTTTGGTCAATAGGTAATATCGTATAAACAATGTATCAAATATTTAATGCTTTAAAAATGTCATTACTCGAAATATTCTATACCCGTACCTAAATAAAATGTATTTTTTCCTAGAGAAAGCAGCAGACATACACAGGTATAATTATGTCACCGGATATTCCCTTACCTTATCTGCACAAATCCTTAGGATTAATATTAAAATAAGTCTAAATGGGAAAGTAATGAACGATGTAAAGTAGCCATTGACCCTTACCATAAAGATCTAATTACTGATGTTACGGTGCAAATGTCCCATTGGATCCAAAATCCCCTCCCTGAAATATTGCAGTGCATTTAAACGTCGGTCCTTAAAATTTCAACATCATTGAGTTTCAAACTCTAGCCAAGTTGTCTCTGGGTATAACTGAAATTTCAAACTCCAAATTTTCATAATTGAATCATCATGAGTGATGTGAAGTGTTTAGTGTCGTCAAGTCCACAATCTGCAACTGGATTCAAACGGTGCGCCGATATTTTTGATGTTGAGCATGATGCTCAATACAAAAAACCTAAAATTGAAGAATTCAGCGAAGTGACTCCATCTAACACTTCCTTGCCAACATGTGGACTGGACGGTAATTTAAACTTTCGTCCAGTGAACGTTCAACGAGTTAAAACGACCATTAGTGTCAACATAAAGACAAAAATGGTGCCCAAGAAGAAGATGGTTCGGATGCCTCAACCAGTCGTTGTCGAGAAGGAAGTAGAACTGATCACTGTTCCCAAGCAAGTGAAGCCAGATCTTCAGCGGAGACAATTGCGAGTGATGCAGCCAGTTTCCAAAAGCCACGAGATGTCTGGGCTTTGTTCCATCATGTGAAGAAACGACGTGCACAGATATCGTGTTAATTTGTAAATATCTTTTTTTACATATATATTTTTTTCACGTGTGTGCGTGTATTCGGGTGTGTGTGTGTACGTGTGTGCAAATATGTGCGTACATGTGTTCAGATGTTCGTGAGTGTGTGTGCGAATGTGTGAGTATGTGTTCACGTGTTCGAGTGTGTGCGTGTGCGTTTTTACTTCGATTTAATTTAGTTGTTTTTTTTTTTTAATAATATTTTCAAAATTTTTCTCCGGAGTGAATTTCACTCTGGAGTGCCATGTGACAGGGCAGCAATGGTTACTGTTTTTTTTCTCTGTGTGTAAAAACACATTCTGGAAAGCTTGCTTGTTTCTCACGTATAAGGTAAATGTCCCAATACCAGAACGACGAAGGGTACACGACTGATTTTTATCGTTTTAAAAATATTCAAATAAATTATAAACCAAAATAATTTATTACATCATATAGAATAGACATTTACCAATTCAAAAATAATCAAATTAGTTTATTTTTCTTAAATTTAATAGAAAAAAAAAATTTTTTTCTATGGCATCCAAAAGACCCAATACCGGAACGCTGAAATAGCCGTGTCCCAATACGGGAATTCGGTTGTCCTAATACCGGAACAGTAAATAAAATAAGTTATTTTTTGCATTTATTCATGGTGAAAATATCAATAATTATTAAATAATATTAATGTAGAACGAGTATGAATGTAGCAGACATCAGAGAACTTTAAAATTATAAATAAATAAGATAAATAATTAAAAAAATAATATTTACACAAAAGCACTATTAATTTCAAAATTTTTTGAATTTGCATTTTTTTAAATTTTATATTATTAATTATTTACTCGATTTATTAATAATTTTAAATTTGTCTGATGTCTGCAATATCACACCCACAATGTAAAATGTATTTAAAATTTACAAATGATTGAATATTCAATGACAATAAATATTTTGAACTAAAGAATAGAAACAAAATAAATCATTGGAGGTTATACTAGAAAAATAATTGAAAAAAAAAACTAAAAACAAAAATTTATTTTTTATGATTTAAATCAAAGTTTACCTATACTTAATCTATTTTTTATAACAATTATACATACTGCATTAAATATTAGGGCTCCAGTAATAATTGATGTTGTACTTGATTTAGCCAGTCAATAAAACTCACCGTTAATGTCTGTCGATAACATTAATATGATTGGCTGTTCCGGTACTGGGCACGGATTCATTTTGGTGTACCAATAGACGAACAGTTAAATTAATATAATAATACTATTTTTTTCATATTTTTAATATGTTTTCTGAATTTTATGTCATTCAAGATGCATATACAAAAAAAAAAAATGATTGAAAAGTAATTCTATGCATTTTCTATAAGCTTAAGACCATTGACTGATTTCTTAGCAAAACCATTAAGAGACATGAAAAAGTCATGAATCCGAGACTATTGCTCTAATTAAAATTTTTTTTTTTATATTTCAATTATTTTCTAAAATCTATTTTATATCTTGTTTTTTAACTGAAAGATTAAGGTTTCAAATAAAGAAAGTTTTATTTAGTTTCATCGCGTACGAGTTGAAATATAATATAATGATTATCAAATCGTTCCGGTATTGGATCTTGTTTCGGTATAGGGACATTTACCTTACGAGTCCAATTTTCTCGATCTGTTGATTCAAGCGCTGTCCGATGATAAAAGCAATATACGCTTCTGTAGTCACTTTGATCTTAGTAATTGCCCTTTTTGGATAACATAAATATAATGACTCTAATCAACTCAGCTTGTGTTTCATCGGTTATCGAACAAAATCTAACTAAAAAGATTCAAAGTGTATAGTTATCATGAGTTTAAAAAGAATGAAAAAAGGGTACTTGCAACAAGTATGTGGGCAAGAAGTATAAGTTCTTTGATATTACTAGGAACGTTGTTTAATTAAGGAAGTGATATGAGCAAAATTGTGAAATAAAGGTTAACTGAGTTCAAAACTTACTTTTGAAAACGAAATTTGGACTTATTTTTTGACAGGGAAGTTGGCTTGGATGTTGCGGTTCAAAAGCTATTTTATTTCATCAAAATCTGACGTAAGAGTATAAGAATAATTATTTTTCTTGTTTCGAAGAATAGATCGCTATTTATAATTAAATTGAGTTTTTCTTTTTAAAAATTATTAAGCTGAGCTACATTTTTTCACGTGAAAATCATATTGATATTACAAAATTGAGTTTAAAATTCGCTATTCATGCCTTCATACGTCCAAAGACACACATATACACACAATAAATTTGTATGCAAACACATATGCTTTAATCTAAATATGTATTCTCTGCTCACACAAACATATACGAGCTCATTCACGCTTATTGGAATTCAAATAAATTTTTAATAACATCGTAATCGTGGACTAGACTTTTATTGGCGTCAATTTTTAAATGTCTTATTTCAAAATTTAATATAGTCTTTGTTAAAATTACGATGTTAAATAGTAAAGAATAAAATCTACATCAGAATTTTAATAAAGACTATAGTAAATTTTGAAATACGACATTTAAAAATTTACGCCAATGAAAGTTTAGTCCACGATTACGATGTTAATTTCGTAAATTGTAGTGGAATTTTCTTTCCGTGTACACGGAGAGAAAATTATAGTAACAGTTACAATATATTATGGGAATAGTTCCCATACTGCATGGTAACTGGTTTTTTTGAAATGTTGATTATAGGAACGGCACCCATATATATTATGGTAACCATTCCTATAATTATGGATATAATTCCCATACGGTATCGGAATAGTTTCTATGCAATTATGGTAATCGTTACTATGTACGTATGGTAATGGTTACTATAATATTATGGGAATGGTTACCATAATATTATGGTAGCCATTACCATATACGCTTAGGAACTGTTACAATGTGGTTATAGGATTGGTTTCTATTTGCTTATGGGAACTATTCCTATGAGTATGGTAATCATTACCATGATTCTTTCATATGCGATATAGGAACTGTTACCATAATGATAGGAATTGTTACCATATTTATGGAAACCTTCCCAAAAAGTATGGGTCTATATCCCATAATCCCTAGTAATCATTACCATAACGGTATAGGATGATATTTCATAAACGTACTAGGAACAGTTCCTTTAATTTTTTTTTCCGTGTAGTAGGAATTCTCTTAGTATTTTCGTAAAATAAGTACTCAATTTTTTCAACTTCTCGCTATGATATATCTATACTATAGTCGGACATCATTCTGAAAATAGTCAGAATAGCTTCCTAGAACCTCAAAACGTCGACATCTGATGAAAACTCGATTTTCAAAAATCGGGGTGAAAACAATAACTTCCCGAAATTTTTGAAAATCGTCGATTTTCTTAGCGGGAAGTCAAAAATGATTGAAAAGTAATTCTATGCATTTTCTATAAGCTTAAAACCATTGACTGATTTCTTAGCAAAACCTTCAAGAGACATAAAAAAGTCTTGAATCCGAGACTATTGCTCTAATTAACATTTTTTTTTTTTTATATTTTAAATATTTTCTAAAATCTATTTTATATCTTATTTTTTAAGTGAAAGATTAAGGTTTTAAGTAAAGAAAGTTTTATTTAGTTTCATCGCGTACGAGTTGAAATATAATATAATGACTATCAAATCGTTCCGGTCTTGGGTCTTGTTCCGGTATTGGGACATTTACCTTACATAAAAAAAATGTTCTCCTAAATACAATAAAACGAAATGAATACTTTCGTAGAAAAAAAATTACAAGAAAAACAATTCACCCCTACTTAATATTGAAATGCTCAAAATAATGAAAAATATTAACTTTAACTCCTATAAATATTTCGAATCCCTACGGCAATAAAATATTAATCCTTACTTGTAAATTTCATTACTATGTTCAACCATTTTATTGATTTCGTTATTCATGAAATCTTCATAATCACATTCATTGTTTGAATTATAATCAAAATCCGAACCAACATTTTTAAGATTTTGTTTTATTATTTCTAATTGGCAACATGCAGCGTTTATTAGTCCAGTTACCAGAGTATCCATACCGATATTGTGAAAACATGCAATAATAACTGCAACAGCTTGATGACCAGAAGTTATCTCAAATGCTGGACTCTTTTTTGTATCATAAGGATACCATGCTTCCATAGGAAGACGTCTTGTGTTTCCTGCAACTGCATCAGCCAACGGAGTCAAACCCCAACATAGAACAGCAACTGTACCAAAACTTTGATATGCTATATGGTGATACAATCCTTGCCATGCATAATAAGTAAACACACGTTCATATTTATCATCGTTATGATAATAATTTGTCGTAGAAAGTTTATCTAAAAGTACTTGAATTCGTTTTTGATTTCCCAATATTACGAATACCTTTATTAAAAATAATTATGATTAAATTCAGTTATAAAAGTTTAAATCACCCTAGCAGATTAGTGAAATCTCGATATAAACCCTTATTAACCGGTTTAAATGTGCGGAAAAAAATCTGAAAGTAACCGTTCGTAGTAAGTTTAAGAAATATCATCCCATACCGTTATGGTAATGATTACTTGGAATTATGGGATAGGCCCATGCTTTCTAGGAGAAGATTTCATAACTATGGGAATAGTTTTCATCTTTTTGGTAACAGTTTCCATATCGCATGGTAATAGAATTATTGTAATGATTACCATACTCATGAGAATAGTTCCCATGAGCAAATAGGAACAAATCTTATAACCCCATGGTAACGGTTTCTAAGTGCATATAGGAATAAACTCTATATATTATGGTAATCATTCCCATAACATGGGGATTTTCACCATGAGATTATATTAATGGTTATGACATACTATGGTAATAATTACCATACATTAAGATAATAGTTACCATAATATTATAGTAATCGCTAGCATAATATTATAGCAATGATTACCATACAATTATGGTGATTGTTACCATATTGTTATTGTAATCATTTCCATACATTATGGAAATTATTATCACTATATTGGGTAGTGATTACCTTACTACATATTACAGGAGCAATTATCATAGTGGAACAGTAACGATTACCATAATTCTATAGGAACTATTCCGATATCATATAGAAATTATATCCATATTTATGGGAATGATTACCATAATATATATGGGTGCCCTTTCTATAATCGACATTTCGAAAAACCCACACGGAGAAAAAAATATAGTAAATTTTACTAAAAAATATGAGAATAATTACTAAATTTAAATAGTAATCTTGAAACACCGATGATTTATATGAAAAATTAATAAACAGATAAGCATATTTTACAAGTCGTTTAATAATTTCTCATATACTGGTTATGGAAAATCTCCTATATTGTATATTAATCTTTAGTTATATTTAGTAAGTTTTACTATTCTGTTTAGTAAATTTTACTATATTAGAATGGAAACAAAAAATTAAATTTTTATTAGCTTCTAACTTTTCATAATTATTGCTATCATTTTGATTGTTATTATTATTTATGTCATCTGTATTGGTGTTGTTGTCAAATTCGTTTTTAAAAAATCAGTTGGTTTCAACCGAGATTCGAACCCTGATCTCCCGCGCGCGAGTCCTTTCCTATGTCTGGCAGCCCGATGTCTCCTTTAGATAAAAGTTTCAGAACTTGTAATACATATTTGTATATCCTCTCCCCACCAACTATTAATTTTATCTATACACAGTAGAATTTACTGTACAGATAGTAAAAAAATATAATCATGTTAGTAATTCTGAAAATCTTATTATGTAATTATTATTAACTAGTAAATTTTACTAAATGTTTAGTAATAATTACAATGCAGAATATATTTTTTCCTATCTGATAGTAAATTTTACTACAGTATTGTAATTTTTACTATACTTTTTTCTCCGTACAGTTACCATGCGTTATGGGAACCATTCCCATAATATATTGTAATTGTCACCATAAATTTCTCTCCGAGTACTTTTAGCTTAAAGTAGGAATCAAACTCACGATAAACCCTGTTTAGACTTGACATTAACCGAAACCCAAATAAAACCCCTGCGTTTAATCGATTTAACTAATCCTCAGAGATATCATAAAATAAAAGTTTTTTTTTTTAAAAATACAGTATAAAAATAGTTAGAGTACGAAAACCTTGTATGCATGAATACTGTTAGTCATTAATAAAAATGCAGTTGCTATCATAAGTTCTATATTACCCCAAATCACAAACAAGTTAACAGTTTGTACAGTCAAATAAATTCCCAAAATGAAAATAAAACTAACACACGTATATAGTAAATAAATACTTCGATAAGGTTCCAATATCGGTGGCCAAGTTCCGATATATTTTGTCAGAGTAAGCGATACCTTTATGTTGTAATACGGTTCTAAATGACGCAATTTGATGTTATCTAATTCCATTTTATCGTATTGTGCAGTGCACGTTCAAAACTCGACTAAACGTGATTGCGACTGAATATACGTCAGATCAAAAGCTCTTGTCAACTTAATTATTCATAAAATAAAATTTTAAGGTAAACCATAATATGTACTCTGTATTGTATTACATGTTCAGTAATTATTTAGCTGAAAATTATAGTAGCGTTTACCAACTTCAGAGGAAAAGGAAATTTCATCAATAGTGTTATTACAACTGTATAAATACTGTAGTTATAATTACAAATTTATAAGACGTGACTTGTAATCACGCTAACGCTATTAGCAATAGTCGTATTAGTATGTAATTTCTTCCGATCATATGTTACTTGCACGAGACGTATACCTCAAGCTATACATTATATAGCTATAGACAGTTTGTATGTAGAAAGAAATTTTTATGGCCATTGTGGTCTGTAATCTTGTCTTCATTAATTTTAAGTATCGTGTACGTGCATACATGTATATTTATATATTTTTTATTTATTTTTATTTGAGGATAATTTAATTGATATAATGAAGTATGTTTTATTTCGACACATAATATGTTTATTTTTATAAAATTATACAAAATATTTACAAAATTGTGTATTACATGTTTTATATATTAAAAGTCGGGTATATCGTACCATTCAAGAGTTTTATTACTTGAATAATCTAACTTATATTGTATACATTTTTTTTCAGTCCTTCTTGAGCTAAAAATATAAAATTTTTATTTCGGTTTTATGGTTTATAAAAATTGATTTTATGGTTTTCGTTACTTAATGTATTGAGAAATAAAGAATTTAAGTAGAAAGTAAAAAATATTGTGTATCTGTGTTAAAAACGGCAGTGAGAAAAAATATTAATTAAAGTAATTATTTTTCTTGTTTCCGTTAATGCTCGAAAGAAGTAATTTTTTTTCAAATTAAATTGATAGTTGTTATTTTGAGGAAACTATTGCGACACTACAGTAATAAATTTCTAGAAGCATCTAACTTGAAGCCCCGGGTCGAAAAATTTTATTTGATTTTAGTTCAATTGGACTATTTGATCTGTTTTTGATCTTTTAAAAAAATTTTAAGCTGTTTTTGATCTGCTGTTTTAAAAAACAATTGCGATACAGAAGGACATAACTAGATTAATTTTGGAACTTTGAAAAATTTTGGTTCTGAAATTGTGCAAGGACAAAACTAAATTAAATCGTGGACTTATAATAATTTCATTTATGTCTAGAAAAAATTTATAAAAAGTATTTTAAGATCTAGAATAAATTTTTTTTTGTTTACTATTTATTTAGTGTCTTTTGTTTAAAAATGGCGGCAGTCAATGATTATCTGACAGCTATATTTTTTAGTTGTCTTGATAGAATATTAATAAAATCTTAACAAAAATTTCTTTAATTCACTGAATAAAATCGAAAAATATTCTGACATTAAAAACCGTATCAAAATATTCCTCTGTAACATTGTAATACGAAATAGCAACAGCACGTTTCAAATATCAAGAAAATTTAAATAATCTTCTATATCTAGATAATCCCGAATCACTTTCCATGAGCAGTAAGTGTAATTGAACTTTATTCATTCTTGTTATTTTTAATAAATCATGTAGTAATTAATTTTGTCCATAAGTGGAAATATTATTTTTTTTTTAATTAATTTTTAAATTAAAATTTATCGCTTTTAATGAAGCAAAGAATTGAAAAAAAATTTTGTCACGTAATTTTTTTTTTTTTTTTAAATTAAGATTACTCAGTCTCGCACAATCTTTGAGTTTCTTAAAATATTTCATTTTTTAATGGCAAAGTTTTTCACCAATTATTCTTTAAATTAAGATTCTCTTTCATTTTGAATATAAACTCATAATAATAAATTTCTGTATTTATAAAAATATCTAACAGATGATGATAAGGAACTGAATGAGTTGGAGGTAGAAGAAGCCAGAGGAAAATAGTTGATTTTTCTCAGAATGTTTGTTCAAAGAAAGTCTCAGTTACTAGGATGCGCTATCAGAAGAAAAGAAGGAGGATGAAGTTAAATTCTTTTTAAGTAATGTGTATATGTTAATTGAGGCTAATTTATTTATTAAATAAATATTATTTTATATCAATGTGTAAGCAAATATCAAACTTTCAATAATTTTTTGTTTTTATAATTTATCATTATAATTATAAAAAAAAAATTTTAATCTGTTTTTGATCGAATATAGAACAAAATCAGACTAAAAATAATAAACAGAAAAAGTCGGATTTTGATCTAGATTAGAATAAAAACAGACTAAAAATTATTGAAAATAAGTCTGAAAATAGTCTAAATAAGGAATAGTAAGGGCAAAACTAGATTAAAATTTACATATTAATTAAATATAAATGAAAAATAAAATTGAATAAAAATAACTTGAAATTTTTAGTTGATTAAAAACAGATCAAATTTTTCGACCCGGGTAAATATCATACGAAAATAAGTCTGATTTTGGTCTAGATAATAATTAGTACGGGCAAAAACAGATTAAATTTCTATATAAAATAAATAAGATTTATAAATTTGAATTAAAGAAAAAATATTTTAATTTATCATTCATTTAAAATTTTTTTTTCTTAGAGGGTCCATGTTAAATTTTTTGTATCGGTTATTTTGTGTTAAATTAATACAAACATTGAGTTGGTCGTTTCTAACACAGATTATGTTGATTTTAACACATTATTTTTTACTGTGTAGTAAATGATATATATTTTTTTTAATTATTTAAAATAATTATATTTGTATTAGAAATTGCACTATCTGTTTAATTATTTGTAATATGTCATTAAACATTTGTTATTTATTGTGATTACTATTAATTTCTCAGTACAGTCGACTACCTGTCATAAGCTTCTCCCACTTAATTACTCTAAAGAGTTTCGTACCAGACAACGTTATAAACCTCCGTTAAAATTTTCTAAGTTATAAACTTACAATAGGAAAAAATAAACAAGTTAATGATGAAAACTGTCTGTTTCGCGGTAATTAATTGAGTCAATACTCTGGCGGGTCCGAATTACACTGAGAGAAAAGAATAGTAATGATTACTTTGCTACATACACTGTGAAAAATTCCCATTAAATTTTACTATGGGTGCATTGTAACCCCGGACCATAAGAAAACTGGTGCAAAATTTACAAGTATCCGATAGTAAACGGTATGCGCAGACGACACAATTGGGACCTATGCGCATACGTTTACTATGGGACACTTGTAAATTTTGTATCAGTTTTCTTATGGTCCGGGGTTACAATGCACTCATAGTAAAATTTAATGGGAATTTTTCACAGGGTAGTAACCAGAATCATTTTTAGTAAAATAGTAAATGTTGCTATGGAGAATATGACTCAACACCATTTTTCTGGTAATGATTACTGTGTTACATTGAAACAATTAAAATGGTAAAACTCGTTATCTAGCATAGTAATCAGGGATATGTAGAATGTTAGTCCCATTCTAGAATAGCTGTCGTTACGGTTTAATAAGTGAGACAAGGAAGTTAACATGCGCAGACGGTTGCGCAGTAACCTGTGTGTGTATGCATATGTATGTACGATATATATTTTATTGAATATTTTAATATATTTTATTATTATTTATCTGTTATCAAAAAATGATATTTCTTTTTGAGCAATATCTTAATTATTTCAATAGATTAATTCAATTTCTACATATATCTATTTATAGTAACCTGAGTTATTTGTTTTGTCATAACCTTATTTACTAAAATGTCGCGTGCCAAAAGGTAAAAGGGCGTATTGCTACAGGTTAGTAGGGAATTATGCTGAAAGGACGTATAAAAAAATTTTATTTTGCCATTAGCTTTAAAATTTTTCGAAACGCAAAGATCTGCAAAAAAAAAATTTGGGCATCCTTGAGCTGAAAGAGCGTATCTTAAGACATACGCCCTTTTACCTTTTGAAAAGTAGTGCCTAAAGGTAAAAGGGCGCATAAAAAAAAATTCTAGTTTTAATACAAAATACTGACAAATAATTTCACAAGACAAGTTAGATGAAAAAACACTCCTCCTACACTTTTTTTTTAATTTATTAAAAATAAAATAACTGAAAAAAAAAAATAAAATGAAAATATCAAATTTTCAATTGAATAAAAAATTTTCATAACGACTATAAAAAATAAAAATTTATTGACTTTTTCTTTAATCAGTGTTTTGGATTATGGATCCGTCATGAATCAGAATATATGAAAAAAAAAAAAAAAAAAAAAAAAAAAATCCAAAGTACGTGCGACAGACACGGAGGAAGAGGGTATAGGAATCGTACCTAAATGAACCGGTTATTTCTGCTTTTTTTTTTTTTTTTCAATTTAGTATAAGAATTTTAAAATACTATTATAAACTCTAATAATTAACTGTGAAATAAAATAACATTCATACAATTTGCAGCATTTTTTTTTTTTTTTTTTTTCATTTTTAGACTTCGGCTAAGCTTTTTAATAAATTTTTTAGAAAAAAAATTTATACGCCCTTTTACCTTTTGGTCACAAAATTTTCAAATTCCTAAAGCTAAAAGGGCGCATAATTAAAGACATACGCCCTTTTACCTTTGGGAAAACAATATGTGATTTTCAAGCGTAGAAAATGTTTACTAATCAATTGGCGATGAAAAAAAAATTTATGCGCCCTTTTACCTTTGCAAAGGTAAAAGGGCGCATACATTGGTATACGCCCTTTTACTTTTTGGCACGCGATGTAATAAATAAAAAGTTGTAGACCAGGCTTATGACGGACAGTCGACTTCGAATTTAATAGTATATTACACACCAAGGAAGAAAAGTAGGGCATTCCAACCCGCGTGTGTATTTGCCTACTTCAGCCGGAGGCGAAAACGCAGATTAGGCCGTCCTGCCTTTCTTCGTCGTGTTTATATAATTTTTTCTTGATCCGTACCTTAAAGTTTAAATTTCTGCCTCTGTTTGTGGAAAGAATGGGACGTGCGCTTATTTTTATAATTTGCTTTCTGATAATAGGAAAGAACGACTTTTATCTCTGTAAACAGGGCAAGAATTTAAACTTTCGGCTCAGGTATGGTGAAAAATAAAAAGATCGTTACAGAGTTTAAACTTTGTTATTGTATTTGAATAAAATAAAAATGATATGCTTACCTATCGTACTTTTCACAAGACATTATCGGATAGTGGAAACCAAAACATTGCGGTCTCAAAATATTAAAATACGTCGTACCTATATTTGTCGATATAACTGTATTGACCTTTTTTAAACATTTATAAAATTCATAATCGCATGAACATGCTGATCTTAGGTATACAAATATAAGTAATTGGGAAGAAAAAATATATAATTACAATAATTATTGAACTTTGAACTGTCCCTCATAAAATCGTTAGCAAATAAAATATTTTTTTATTTTAATAAAATTTATAAATACACTGAAATAGTGAAATTAGGAGTACTTGGTTCTTAGAATATCTTAGAAATTTTGGCAAATGTATCTAAACGTGAAAAATGATCATCAAAAACGCTTAAAACAATTTTTTATACTTTCGTTTTCAGAAAATAGGAAATAATTCATTAAAAAAAAAGTTTAATTTATGTTTGAAAAATGGCGGGATTTAAGAATTTTTAAAATTCGAAAAATTTGAGTGAGCATTACACAGTTGGAAATTTTGTGTTAAATTTAACACATCCCATGTCTCAAATGATCTACTCAAATTTGGTGTTAATTTAATATTTTATGCTTGAGTCGAACAATAAAATACCTATGGTATATAATTTAACACAAATGGTTGGTAATTTTTACAGTTTTTTCGAGTAAGCATAACACACTTGGAGCATTAGTTCAAAAATTTGTTAAATCTACATTTTTTTTGGGTTTTAATTTACTAGAACTTGTTGAAAAATAACACAAATATTTGGCAATATAATCAACGAAAGTAATTTTAATATAAATTTTGTGTTAATTTAACTTGTGTATAGTGTTAAATTAAATATTTTTGTTCAACTCATGCGCACTATTCACGTTTTATCATGCCTACAATCCGAACTCCAAAGGGCCGTTTACTGACTGGTGAAAAATTATTTGTCAAAACGCAATAAAGATGTCTACGATCCCGGCCATTGTGACGTAATAAAAAGAAACGTTACTATCTTTCGGGCTTTAACTGAATATTGGGTAATTACAACTCCCTGCTATTGCCCATTGAGCAGCCAAGATCGTGATACCGAATGTTTTTAACGTGGAGTTAAAACTTTGACATTGAATTTGAATTTCCGTTAAATTAAATCAACTTCCCTGTAATTTTGTTATATTTTTAATATTATGTTTTTTTTACCATGACACTAAACAACTATTTAGACTTCGCATTTTAGGCAATTAATGAAACGTAAATAGCACACATGAGTTGAATAATAATCCGTCATCCCCGATGTGTTAGCCACATCGCGCTGACACATTATGATGACTTACCCTAACTAATTACGCCAATAATTAAAAAATGTCTTTTTTTTTTGCAACTTTTTCATTTTATAACCAGGGTTGCAAATAGTGCATTAAATTTATAATTGCATTAGTGCTTCAATTTATTTTTTTTTAATTCCACAATCCAAAAACTACAAATTAAAAATGGATTTTTAATTTTTAATTCAATATCTTTGAATTAAAAATAATTTTAAAATTTTCAATCCTACATTTTTGAATTAAAAATTAAATTTAAAACTCTTAATTCGTAAAATAGCGTTACAATGTAATGGCTTAGTTTTTAAATCTACGTTTTAAAATAAAACATTAAATGAATAATTTCAATTCGGAAAACCAGATTCAAAAATTCATTTTTCATCTCAAATTCCATATTTAATAATTGAAAAGTAAATCAAAAATTTTAATTAGCCATAGTTAAAGGGGATTCAAAAATTACATTCCGTTTTTTAATTTTCTATTTTCGTATCAAAAATTAAATAAAAAATTTTAAATTTCGACCATCGGATTAGTGTTGTTTTAATTTTAAATTCTCTGTTTGCACTGAAAATTATTCAAAAAATTTAATTGTTAAATGTCTCAACTGTGAATAATCTTTTTATTTCGAATTCTATTATATCTGACGATCAAGAATAAGTTTAAAAATATTTAAACTTGAAGGTCAAGTAAAACAGTATTCTTCCCTGTTATAAGTGCCGACAAATTTTTTGTCTTGATTACTTATCTGATTGCGTACCGTATCTAAATTAAAAAGTAACTTCCAATTTTTAATCCCACGTGTTTGAATTAACAAGTAATTTTTTAATTTTTAATCCCACATGTCTGAATTAGAACTAATTTTTGAAATTTTAAACCCACGTCAATTTAAAAAATAATTTAAAAATTTTCAATTTGACTTGTCTGATTAAAAATGAGTTTTTCGATTTTTAATCCCACGTGTGTACATTTAAATTAATTTTTAAATTTTGAATCTTTCGCGCCGAATTAAATATCAATTTTTAAATTTTGAATCCCACGTCTCTGGATTAAAATTAATTTTTTAATTAAAATCGATGAACTAAAAATTAATTTCGTAATTTTAATTTATATAATCTCAATTACGGATTAAAAATTTAATTTTTAATTGCGAATAATCTCATTGAAGAATTCACAACCCTGCTTATAACACAAGCGTTTATTAAAATCGGATACCACAATAAACTTAAATTATATCTACTCCAATATATTAAGTAATTAACACAAAAAATATCCAACTACTTTTTATACCCACATACACTAACTTTCCAACTGTGTAATATTTCAATTTCTTTTTTTTTTAATGCGAAATATTTAAAAAATTAAAGTCGCTTACGATTTTATGCTGCACCAAAAATGTATGAAAAAAATTAAATGATAATTACCGAGTGAAAATCCCAATGTTTTTTAATAATCCCATACTTTCTCCGGCTCCCATCGAGTAAGGACATGAATCATGTTGACGACAACAAATATCAGTTTGTGAAAACACTCCAATATCATCATTACTTCTGGCAGAGTTACCGCTACCACACCACAAAGTTCCTTAATTATTTTTTTAAACAACAAATGAGATTTTAAATTTAAAAAAAAAACAACAAGAATATTAATATATATCTTTATATATTTACCAGGAAAAACAGCTTGGAAATCATCTCTAAATATATTCAAAATATCACCAAAGCCCTTGTCGGCCGTATCGTTAACTTTCGTAAGATTAGACCGTAGCAAAAAAAATCTAAATGATTCAGGTAAATAAGAAACGATTATTTCAACGATTCCATTAGTATCTGATCGTTGTATTGTCGCTAAAATAACTTTAAAAAATTTTTCAATACCGGATATGTACGTCAATTTCATATCTATTTCATTGTCTATGTAATCGTACGACAACTCCTGTTTTAATTTACTCTCGTTATTTTTATTATCAATTATCATTTCGTCACTATAAATGCAGTTAATCATTTGATGAATAATTAATATTTTTACGATAACATGAATCATAATGCATCTATAAAAAAAAAATACTTTCTATTATATAATTAATTAATTAATTAGTTAATTAATTAATTACCTGGTAAAAATTGTATTTATAATTTTAGTAATAAATAATTATTTGAATTTTAAATTTATGGCGCAGTAACTTTCGTAAAGTCTCAGCGAATACAGACATTCTTATGAGTGACAGCCAACTCTTTTATACAATCAGCGAGAATCGAGAAAGAAACTACGGCTCAAGAGTTTGTGAGTTGTAATGAAAGACGGCTTGTTGAAAAATTAACTCCTACAATATTATTATTTATAAATGAGTAATATTTTTCTTTGTACACAATTCGCTTTTTTTTAGTTCTTCTAATAGTTTTTTTTTTTATTACTCTGAAGAAGAAAATGTCATTGAGGTATTTGTTAAGTTATTAATTATGATTTTAGCTATTTGTTGTCTGTCATAATAAATATATGTATGTGTATGTGTATAGGAATAATTTTTTTTCTATATAATGTATTTACTTATATTTTTCAAGTCTTGCCGCTTTGCCAGTAGGTCAAGAGCGTTCACTTTTTTGATCTAGGAATGGATGGAGAATCTGAACACCAAGGTCATTAAACTTAATGCTTGTTAAGATCATAATAATAAATGTATACATGGAGAAAAAATACAAGGAACTTAACTTGAAAGTATAAGTTAAAATTAATGTATACATTTTAAACTTGAAATGCTGTTGGAATTGTGTAATTTTGACTATTTTGAGAAATAAATTTTTATTTTTATCTGGTAATTTTTACTTTAATATGAAAATAAATATAAATTGTATTAGAAAGCTTGTTAAAATGTTTAGTGAAATTTATTATTCAGTTTAGTAAATTTTACTTTATTAGAATGTCATTAAATTTTTAATAGTTTTTCAACTGTATCATGGAGAAAGGAGAATGGTGATAATTACACGGAGAAAAAAGTATAGTAAAAATTACAATACTGTAGTAAAATTTACTAACAGATATGAAAAAATACATTTTGTATTGTAATTATTACTAAGCATGTAGTAAAATTTACTACACGGAGAGAAAATTATAGTAACAGTTACAATATATTATGGGAATGGTTCCCATACTGCATGGTAACTGATTTTTTTGAAATGTTGATTATAGGAACGGCACCCATATATATTATGGTAACCATTCCTATAATTATGGATATAATTCCCATACGGTATCGGAATAGTTCCTATGGAATTATGGTAATCGTTACTATGTACCTATGGTAATGGTTACTATAATATTATGGGAATGGTTACCATAATATTATGGGAATGGTTCCCATACTGCATGGTAACTGGTTTTTTTGAAATGTTGATTATAGGAACGGCACCCATATATATTATGGTAACCATTCCTATAATTATGGATATAATTCCCATACGGTATCGGAATAGTTCCTATGGAATTATGGTAATCGTTACTATGTACCTATGGTAATGGTTACTATAATATTATGGGAATGGTTACCATAATATTATGGGAATGGTTACCATAATATTATGGGAATGGTTACCATAATATTATGGGAATGGTTACCATAATATTATGGGAATAGTTACCATAATATTATGGGAATAGTTACCATAATATTATAGGAATAGTTACCATAATATTATGGGAATAGTTACCATAATATTATGGGAACAGTTACCATAATATTATGGGAATGGTTACCATAATATTATAGGAATGGTTATCATAATATTATAGGAATGGTTATCATAATATAATAGGAATGGTTACCATAATATTATAGGAATGGTTATCATAATATAATAGGAATGGTTACCATAATATAATAGGAATGGTTACCATAATATTATAGGAATGGTTACCATAATATTATAGGAATGGTTACCATAATATTATGGGAATAGTTACCATAATATTATGGGAATAGTTACCATAATATTATGGGAATAGTTACCATAATATTATGGGAATAGTTACCATAATATTATGGGAACAGTTACCATAATATTATGGGAATGGTTACCATAATATTATAGGAATGGTTATCATAATATTATAGGAATGGTTACCATAATATTATAGGAATGGTTACCATAATATTATAGGAATGGTTACCATAATATTATGGGAATGGTTACCATAATATTATGGGAATAGTTACCATAATATTATGGGAATAGTTACCATAATATTATGGGAATAGTTACCATAATATTATGGGAACAGTTACCATAATATTATGGGAATGGTTACCATAATATTATGGGAATAGTTACCATAATATTATGGGAATAGTTACCATAATATTATGGGAATAGTTACCATAATATTATGGGAATAGTTACCATAATATTATGGGAACAGTTACCATAATATTATGGGAATGGTTACCATAATATTATAGGAATGGTTATCATAATATAATAGGAATGGTTACCATAATATTATAGGAATGGTTACCATAATATTATGGGTATGGTTACCATAATATTTAGAAATTATAATAATTTTTTTTTTGTAATAAGCATTTTTTTTGTATACTTAATCTTTTTGTGAAACTATATTACAATAAAATGGTAACCATTCCCATAATATTATGGAAATAATTCCCATACATTATGGGAATGATTACGATAATATTATGGTAGCCATTACCATATACGCTTAGGAACTGTTACAATGTGGTTATTGAATTGGTTCCTATTTGCTTATGGGAACTATTCCTATGAGTATGGTAATCATTACCATGATTCTTTCACATGCGATATGGGAACTGTTACCATAATGATAGGAATTGTTACCATATTTATGGAAACCTTTCCAAAAAGTAAGGGTCTATATCCCATAATCCCAAGTAATCATTACCATAACGGTATGGGATGATATTTCATAAACGTACTAGGAACAGTTCCTTTAATTTTTTCTCCGTGTAGTTAGTAATTATTACTTCATAAGATATTCAAAATTACTATGCGTAATGTATTTTTTGCTAAGACGATTATACTTTTTACTATTTGTATAGTAAATTTTACTATAGGTACTATTCATAAATACAAATTTAAGAAAGTTAATTTTCTAATACAATGTAGGATTTGTTACATACAAAATATTAAAACTTACTGTACGCAATGTATTTTTTGCTAACACGATTATATTTTTTTATTATCTGTATAGTAAATTCTACTATGCATAGATAAAATTAAAAGTTGGTGGGGATAGCATATACAAATATGTATTACAAGTCCTGAAACTTTTATCTAAAGGAGACATCGGGCCGTCAGACATAGGAAAGGACTCGCGCGCGGGAGATCAGGGTTCGAATCTCGGTTGAAACAAGTGATTTTTTAAAAAATAAAAATCGACACCAACACCAATACAGATGACATAAATAACAATAATAAACAAAATGACAGCAATTATAATAAAAAGTTAAAAGCTAATAAAAATTTTATTTTATTTTTTTCCATTCTAGTATAGTAAAATTTACTCAACGGGATAGTAAAATTTACTATATTTTTTTCTCCGTGTACTATTTTACATGGTAAACAGCCCTATTTTTTAAAGCATAGGAGTCATTACTATATGTAACGTGGGAATGATTACCATTCTTCTGGTAATATTTACCATACTACATAGTAATCATGCTACTGGTAAATATTTGTAGCATAGTAATCAAAGCCATGCTAGAATGGTACTGAGTCCCATGCTGAATATTGTGAAAGCAGTTTCAATGTTAAGCGCTGCTATATAGTGTATACGTTCAATATAACCTGTACTATATTAATCTTAATTGCTACTTATATCAATGAATATTATTTTAATGAAAATTATTAGTCATATGAAACTTAAGTTTTATCTGACAAAGTATCATTGTCTATTGTATTCTGATTAAAAAAGTTATTCTGCCACACGTATCGTTACTGCTGCAGACGGAAAAATGTATATTTCAAAGTGCTGGATTAAATATTTTTAATTTAGATAATTGTTAACTTCCTCTACATTAATAATTCATAATTATTAATTTTACTTACAATAAAATATTAATTAAATGTATTTTCAATAAATAATTAAATTAATATAATATTTTTAACTTTCCGATAAGAAATTTATTAATTTTCAAAAATTTCGGGAAGTTATTGTTTTCACCCCGATTTTCGAAAATCAAGTTTTCATCAGATGTCGACATTGTGAGGTCCTAGGAAGCTATTTTGACTATTTTCAGAATGATGCCCGAGTGTGTGTGTGTGTGTGAATGGTCTATAACTTTTTAACTTTTTTTTTACATTTGCTGGGTCTCGAACCTGGTCCTTCAAGGCTGGTAAGCAAGCGTCTTATCCACTAGGCTGCTACACTATTCTCAGACGCCAGGAGTTTTTAGGTACCATTTGTTATTTCGACTGGTAAACCAAGACTTGTCACTTGAACGTTGGTCGGATCTCGGACCAACCTTGGGAGGGGGAGCTTCGGTAGCCCAGTATTGTGCCAAGACCGGCTCCGTTGCCAATATTTTTTTTTCCTACAAGGGTATATTAATTCTTATGGATTATCACATAGATCCATAGTTTCCTAAACGGATCTCTATGGGTTCCCATGCAATTCTACATGGATTTTTCTGATAGGGCATTTAATAATAAATAGTAAAAGTAATGCATCTATGAACGGGGTTTTCTGGTCTAGAAATTTGAAAAAATCAATTTATTTTTTTTGTATATTTTTAAAGTTTAGACTCTCAAAAATATGTCCTTAAACGGATTTTTCAAAATTCGAATTATTTTCGGAGATACATTGGATAATGTGACGCGGCATCTAAGCCGGCCGAGTGCAGCAAATCACACAATGAATGGCAGATGTTGTCGGACAACTTGAAGACTCGTTCTTTTCAAGAAGAAGACCCAATATATCGATCTGGGGTCGCCGATTAATCCCAAGTGAGTATTAAATATTATCTGAGTTATTTTACTGAAATTGTTTCTCAAACTTCAAACGCGTTTTTCTCAAAACTATTTTTTTTGAAGTGGTTGACATGATATCTCAAGTTATACCTTACCGATTTCTTTGAAATTTGGTGAAAATCTTTTTTTTATCTCTCTATCGCACCAACCTTGAATTTTGAAAAATTTTAATTTCAAGTATTTTTAAAAAATTCGAAAAGGTCAAAAAAACCGGGTAAAAAAAAATTTTTTTTTCAAGTAGATGCCATTTTGTGAAAAAAATTTTTTTTTTCTTGGCAAAGGTCCATGCGATAGCGACATCTTTACTAATAAAAAATTTTCTAAATTTGTTTGTTTTAGATCACTACAAAGGTTAGAATCATGTCAACCAGGAAGCACCGTTTTTTTTGTAGCCCGCACTTCACCGGCCTGTAATTCAAGGATTTTTTTATTTTTTTTTTACATTCCTTAAATATCAATAAAAATCATATGAAATAATGTATAGTAAAAATATTCTTCATTTTTTTTTTATCCTTCTTTGACAAATACCTAAAATTTAGGCTTCTAGACCAGAATATATTTCTTACTAAAATATATTAAATATAATAATTTTTTCAAGACTCGTTTTCTCCGTGCATTATTATTGTAAATTGTAAAAGTTGTAATTAATTTTTGTTTTAGAAAGTTTTGTTTACGTTTGTGTAATACAATTAGGACTATTACTTAACAATGATTATTGTAATTTATTATGATAATTTTAAAAATTAAATTATTTTATCTTTTCTCTAACTAAAATAATTTATTACTTTTTTTATTTTATTTATAAAATAATTATTTTTATTATGAAATATATAATATAATAACAGTTAATATTTTTTATTGCAATAATTTTTCATTAAAGTTTCTTATGATTCATAAATAATTTAAAAATAAAAGAAAAAATTTACTGGAAATATTATAGAAAAAAATTAAAATTTTAAAGTTCATATTAAATATCAGGAGACACGGTAGTGTCTCGCGCCAAGTACACGTTCAATCACATGTATCTATGTGAACTTTTTTAAAATAATAAGTTTTCAGAAAATTCCTTCTCTATTCGAAAGATAATTGATTGTTTGTCTTAAAATTATAAAACTTTATTCATTTTAGTTATGAGAACTAATTTAAATAATGAAATTAGGCTAGCATATACTATAGCACCCCCAATTTAGACACTTTTACACAAAAAACTATACATTAAGATACTTTAGATTGAAATTGAAAGTAATTTGACATTGAAATTACTGAACATTTGCTGCACTAATTTGCCGCCAATTTAACAGCAAAAGTTAAAAAGAAAAATTTACGGTTAATTTTTGCTCAATTTCGAGGTAACACTTTTTGCTACACATAAAAGTCGGTAATGTTCATTCTTGCCATTTAAGAAGGTAATCAAATTTATACTTAAAAATGTCTACAACTTGAATATAAAAAAATAGTTTACAATTTTTCACGTGAAATTAACAATAAATTGGAGTAAAAATTTACCTGGAAATTGACGAAAAATTTTTCTAGTAAGCTTTCGAAATGAATTTGCATTTTAGTTCGGGTAGTAAATTTACGTCAAATTGTATAGCAAGTTGTATACAAATTGTCCTCGAAAATAGAATAGTCCGAAGTTGACGGACATTTGACGAAAATTTCATGGGAACTTTTATTAGTGTTTTTTTCTAGTGATCAAAAAGTGACCTCTAAATTAAGGAAAAATCAACCACTAATTTTTTTTCCAATTTTTCATATCAAATTGTCGGCCAATTCGGACAGCAAACTTCGATAATTTTGATTATCAAATTACTATCAATTTCAAGCTAAGGTGGCTTTTAGGGTTATTTCGTACATCTAACATTGTGGCGCTACCTGTCAATGCCTTATTAGCAAAATTTGAAAATCGGGTTTTTAACGAATGGAAACATAATTATTTTTAATCGGAAGATTTATTATCGTTATACAAAAAAAAATATTATTTTTATTGAAGACTACTAATGGCAAATCTAGTTTCTTAATTACATTTTTAATATAAATAAATTACTGTTTTCTTTGTTTTAACCGGCAATCATCGACAAACGATTTCCTATGGGTTTAAATGGAAAAATTAAGTAAAATATCGAAGCAGAGGGGTCAAATGGAAAAAATTAAAGGCTAATTTTTATTTACTTTTTCATAATTAAGCAATTAACTCACAAACAACTTTGATAGACCGACATTGATCGACAAACGACCAAAAAACGATTGCAATCAGAATAAATCGGTTTACATTGATTTGGTTTATAATGAGGAGTTAAGTAAGTGGAGCTGAGATATACAACTTCAGCCATAAGCGATTTCTGATAATCAAGTTGGAAGCGAGCTAGTGGCAACCAACTGCAGCAACTTGTTATCAAGTTGGCCGCAAAGATTGTTGGCATTTCCATAAGTTGACGGCAATTAGTCGCCTATTTTCTGAGAAAATGTGTGCCACAGCTGGCATTCCCTTAGTTGACAGGGTTGACAGAAAGTTGACTTCAATTTTCTCAGAAAGTTGGCGTCAGGTTGCGGCAGTCGATTATCGTCAACTTTCTAGGAATGTTGGTAACAACTTGTAGTCAATAATAACGTCAAAATTTCGAATTTCGTTCTGTTGTATATAAAGTTATATCCGCTTAACAGTACCAAAATCGGGCAACTTAGTGCTATATATATATGTATATACAGATATAAATGTAGATCAGTTGGAGTATGTTTACGTAGTAATTGCGTCAAAAATACGTATAATTATCTCTAATTAAGTAATTATTATTAACTAACAATTAATGATGTATCAGATAATTTTCAAAATTTTTAAAATATAATCCGTGATTAACTTTCTTATGTTCTATCTAGCTACCCGCAATGTCTATATTTGAAAATTACCTCTCTAATAAGGGATCTACAGTGTATATATATATAATTTAGTGCTATCTATAGATCAATGAAATTATCATTTTTATTTAGTAATTGCGTTGAAAATATGTATAGATCTCTAATTAATACATTATTATTGACAAACAATGAATTAGGCGTCAAATAATACTAAAAATTGAAAAATATAATAACACACCAAAAAAAAAAAAATAAATCCTACCAAAACCAGATTCTCTGTAGAAAGTCGCGCCAAGTACATGTTTAAAATTTTTTAAAAGTAAAAAAAAAATTATTTTTTACAAAAAAAAAAGTCAAATCGAAAAAATACCAAGTACCCAGTATGATGCGAAATCATAACAAACATTTTCATAAAATTTAAAAAAAAAAATTGTATATCAAAATTTCAATGTACTTGGTGTGCGTTACTACATGGACTCAAGTAAAATTAATTTCTAATAAAATCAAATATGTTTTTTTTTTACTCTGTTGTAAGCACACTAAGTACATTGAAATTTTGATGTACAATTTTTTTTTTAATTTTATGAAAATGTTTATTATGATTTTGCATCATACTAGGTACTTGGTATTTTTTCGATTTGACTTTTTTTTTGTAAAAAATAATTTTTTTTTTACTTTTAAAAAATTTTAAACGTGTACTTAGCGCGACTTTATACAGAGAATCTGTTTTTGGTAGGATTTTAAGTACTTGGTATTTTTTCGATTTGATTTATTTTTTTTTGTAAAAAATAATTTTTTCTTAAGGTAAATGTCCCTATACCGGAACAAGACCCAATACCGGAACGATTTGATAATCATTATATTATATTTCAACTCGTACGCGATGAAACTAAATAAAACTTTCTTTATTTGAAACCTTAATCTTTCACTTAAAAAATAAGATATAAAATAGATTTTAGAAAATAATTGAAATATAAAAAAAAAATGTTAATTAGAGCAATAGTCTCGGATTCATGACTTTTTCATGTCTCTTAATGGTTTTGCTAAGAAATCAGTCAATGGTCTTAAGCTTATAGAAAATGCATAGAATTACTTTCAAATAATTTTTTTTTTTGTATATGCATCTTGAATGACATAAAATTCAAGAAAACATATTAAAAATATGAAAAAAATAGTATTATTATATTAATTTTACTGTTCGTCTATTGGTACACCAAAATGAACCGGTGCCCAGTACCGGAACAGCCAATTATATTAATGTTATCGATAGACATTAACAGTGAGTTTTATTGACTGGCTAAATCAAGTACAACATTAATTATTACTGGAGCCCTAATATTTAATGCAGTATGTATAATTGTTATACGAAATAGATTAAGTATAGATAAACTCTAATTTAAATCATACAAAATTAATTTTTGTTTTTAGTTTTTTTTTTTTTTAATTATTTTTCTAGTATAACCTCAAATGATTTATTTTGTTTCTATTCTTTAAAGAATATAATAGAAAATAAAAAAAAAATTTTGAACTAATTAGTTCAAAATATTTATTTTCATGGAATATTCAATCATTTTAAAATTTTAAATACATTTTACATTATGGGTGTGATATAGCAGACATCAGACAAATTTAAAATTATTAATAAATCGAGTAAATAATTGATAAAATAAAATTTAAAAAAATGCAAATTCAAAAAATTTTGAAATTAATAGTGCTTTTTTTGTAAATATTATTTTTTTAATTATTTATCTTATTTATTTATAATTCTAAAGTTCTCTGATGTCTGCTACATTCATACGCGTTTTGCATTAATATTGTTTAATAATTATTAATATTTTCTCCATGAATAAATGCAAAAAATAACTTATTTTATTTTCTGTTCCGGCATTAGGACAACCGAATTCCCGTATTGGGACAAGGCTATTTCAGCGTTCCGGTATTGGATCTTTTGGGTGTCATAGAAAAAATTTTTTTTTTTATATTAAATTTAAGAAAAATGAACTAATTTGATTATTTTTGCATTGGTAAATGTCTATTCTATATGATGTAATAAATTATTTTGGTTTATAATTTATTTGAATATTTTTAAAACGATAAAAATCAGTCATATACCCTTCGTCGTTCCGGTATTGGGACATTTACCTTATTTGTAAAAAATTTTAAACGTGTACTTGGCGCGATGTTATACAGAGAATCTGTTTTTGGTAGGATACGATAATCTAGACAGGATGTGGATTCAATGTCAAATATTAACAATAAATTATTGACCCTCAAATTTATATATATAATAAATAAAAATAAACAATGATTTAAATATTTATAAACTTTTAAAAGAAACATAACATATTTTATTAACATTTAATAATTTTTAAAATATTTTTGGTTATCATGCATAAGAAAGGCTCCACACATTTTTTTAAATTCCATGTGTATACATTTTAAATATATATAATTAAACTTTTCCCAGATATTCAGTTCACGACGAACTAAATTTTCTAGACTTATATGGTGTTATAGATAAAACAGATACCTATTCGTCTTGCACCTAAAGATAAAAAATTGATAAAAATGCTAATTTTACAAAATAAATTTTTAAATGTACAATGATAATTTTTATATAGACCCGTTAGATGGACGGTGAAGTTAAAAAGGTTGGTCGGAGAGCTACAATAATTTGAAGCTCTTGTAGTACTCGAAAATTGACATTTTTTTGTTATGACATTAATCTTGCGATGCAAGTAGTTTGGACGGTATTCGCTTCCCTTTACTAGTATAGCGCAGAGCGAATCTCGCAACATTTTTTTAATTAATAAGCTACCAGCCGATTGTTCACAACAGCCAACCGTTATGGAATCCCGTAAATCAAGTTATGAATATTTTTTGAGTCACAATAACTAAATATTTTGTGTTATTTGTGTAGACTACGATTTTATGATTGAATGATGATTGAGACAAAGACTAGATTAATAAAAATGTTAAATTTGATAAATATATCAGAATATTCGCTTATTGTTAATTAGACCAATAAACAATAAATAATAATAATAATAATAATTTAGATATTAATCAAATTTTGGTGACTGACTTAAGAGTCAATACACAGAAAAATAAGGAAATTATGTCAAATAGTGCGTGTTTGCACGGAACTTAAAAATTTCGAAGATAATGTTGAAATCAAGGATATTTTATACTTTATGTATAAACTTATAAATTACTTGTGCAAAAATATATTCTATACACCGATACTTATCTGATAATAAAACATGTTTCAAAGCAATATGTATAAAATTGGATTTTTGCTTATGAAAAATAGGTGGAGCCGTACTTGTGCATATTTACCATATTGTGACTAAAACTTTACACTGAAAAAAAAAATTAATATTTTCAAGAACAAATCCCTGATTTGAGTATTTTAGTTACTTAAATAGTGCTAAGCAATTACATTTTTCAATCAAGTAAAATAATTACTTTATTCAGCTATTTTATTTACTTGCTTAACACTAAGAAAAAAAATCTGGGCGTCGGTTGACCCTGCGGGACGCAAAACCCCATAACTTCCCTAAATGCTATCACATGCAATTGTTTTTTATGATATTTTCAAGTGTAAACGTGCGTTTTGATTTTACGATTCGAAAATCGAGCGCAAAGTCTAACTGATTCTACGGCCATCTATTAGAATGATTTGTATATTAATTAACACTTCCTTAGTCACTTGGGGGCCATGTCAGAGGCCACCTAAATCGAATTCGAACTTAGACGACAGTGGGGTAGTTCCACCCCTCCAAAATTAAGATATAAAACCATTTTTGACAATTTCTTTCTCCAAAGATATCTCGCGAACACATTAACCGATTTTGATAATTGAGGCGGCAATCGACGTATTTTATTGAATTCTAGAGCTAATGAAAATTTCATTTTGTTGCAAAAACAAATTTTTTTCTTAGTGCAAGAATTTTTTTCTAATTTTTAATTATATCTCCCTTCAATTCCTTTTTTTTTTGTTCAATCAATTAATTGCTTTATTAAAGTTTTTAATTGTAATAAATTTGAGAAGGTATCAACTAAATTTAATAAATATTTGCTTGCCCTAAGTAATTGATGTTTTTAGAAATTAATTACTAAAGTAAACCAACAGTTTTGTTGAAATAAAAACTATCAATTCAACTTTACAAAAAAATTACTCATTTTGAGTATTCATGGTAACAAAAACAATTACTTGAATTTAATTTTTTTTCTCAGTGTAAATATAATTAAAAAACATGATTTTTTTTTGGTACCATTAACCGATGTCCTATTAATTATTATAAAAACAATTATTTCTATGTACAATTATATTCAATTACTACCTCTATTACTATGAATTTATATACAATTCGGTATGTCAGTATTTCCCCCACTTCCATACCCTGCGAGTATCTAAAGAGATGACAATCTGTTATTTTCCAACCCAAAAATATTATTACAGTTTTTGTGCATAAATCTAACGCACCGAGTCATTTGTTGTCAACAAATTGTCACCATCATCATTATTATCATTGACATCCTCATTAATTTGATTGTCATTAGTGGAGCGTCTTTTTTCAATACGCGCACACTTCGGGCAACGGTGATTTCTTTTGGACCAACAAACACGATGATGAACTGCATTGCATTGTTGGCATGAAATAGCACTTGGGTCCCATGGGAATATTACTTCATCATTACCGCAAATTTCACATAAATGACCACTAAAAAATTATTAGTTCAATTCAATTTGTATCGCATCAATGACGAAGCGGTTTGAAATTAGTTTAACAAAAACCAAGCAAGATATATTCACTCTATTTATAATAATAATAATAATATAATTGATTTCTTATAATTCTATAAATAACTTCAATTTAATGATTTGAACAATTAATAATCACGGACACGCAGAGAATTTTATTGTAAATATTATCCAAAAATTTTAGGTAAAGGTTGAATACCTCGATATTTTTGAGAATAATACTATTCGTTTCAGTAATTTTCAATAGGTTTTTCAATAGGTAAAATTTATGATAAGAAATAAAAGATATCTAAAAATACTGGGTGCAATATAGAAAATCAACCATTTTAAATTTTAAAATTATAACTTTTTCGGCACTCTATACACGGAGAAAAAAGTATAGTAAAAATTACAATACTGTAGTAAAATTTACTAACAGATATGAAAAAATACATTCTGTATTGTAATTATTACTAAACGTTTAGTAAAATTTACTAGTTAGTAATTATTACTTTATAAGATATTCAACATTACTATGCATAATGTATTTTTTGCTAAGACGATTATACTTTTTACTATTTGTATAGTAAATTTTACTATAAATACTGTTAATAAATACTAATTTAAGAAAGTTAATTTTCTAATACAATATAGGATTTGTTACTATACAAAATATTAAAAATTACTATGCAATGTATGTTTTGCTAACACGATTATATTTTTTTACTATCTGTATAGTAAATTCTACTATGCATAGATAAAATTCAAAGTTGGTGGGAATAGCATATACAAATATGTATTACAAGTTCTGAAAGTTTTGTCCAAAGGAGACATCGGGCCGTCAGACATAGGAAAGGACTCGCGCGCGGGAGATCAGGGTTCGAATCTCGGTTGAAACAAGTAATTTTTTAAAAAACAAAAATCGAAACCAACACCAATACTGATCACATAAATAACAATAATAATCAAAATGATAGCAATATAATAAAAAGTTAAAAGCTAATAAAAATTTAATTTTATTTTTTCCATTCTAGTATAGTAAAATTTACTAAAAATTTGGAAAATCCAAAAGTTCACGACTCATAATGCTCATTTATTGTGAAATAATAAAATAATAAAAAAATGGCGGGAAGTACGAATAAATTCAAAATATATACAATTTTCTGTCATTAAAATTTGTTGTTTTTTTTTTTTTTTTTTAATTATATTAATAATTTTTTATAATTATAAAAGAATTTTCTCAAAATATCTCGATTAATAACAAAAAAAAATATATGTAAATAAAAATAAATAAAAAAAAAAAGAATTGAATTGAAAAAATGCAGGCTTACTAATTAGCGATAGCACAAAAAAAAACAGCTGTACTAGAACGGTTATTCGCAAGCGCTTCTGGTGGAATAAATGTATGTATAATGTATAGATATATCACCATCCATGTTAATTTTACATAGATATATATATGTATAGTTATACAGCCTTTTTATTCTTTTATTAATTGTAATTAAACGACACTGAGTTACCTAGCCATTTTCAATAGGAAATCTACAAATCGTTCAAAGAATTTAAAAAAAAAAAATTTGATTCAATCACTGGATTTTTTCGCAAGTTATCGTGTATACGGGATCCGTACATGACGGACAGGAAATTTTTTTAAACTATTTTGATGTTTTGTCGGTTTTTATTAAACTAAATAAATTTTTGAAAAGTATGGAATTAATCTCCATTAAATTATCTTCAAAATGGTGTGCAACATTTCTTAATTCCGTGAATCAACAAAGGTATAATAATTGAAATAGTTTCCGAAGTGAGACGAAAAAAATTTTTCGATCGTAAATCACTCTCCGATGCTTCCCATCATGAGTCGTGCAATTACTAAACGGCTTGTAAAATATGCTTTTATCTGTTTATTAATTTTTCATACAAATCATAAGCGTTTAAAGATTACTATTTAAATTTACTAATTATTCTCATATTTTTTAGTAATCTTTACTATATTCTTTTCTCCGTGTAGTACTTAGTATGGTAATTCCTTCAGAAATCTTTTGAATTAAAGTTAGTTGAAATATTCGACTTTTTTCGTTCATTCCAGTACTGATAGGTTAGAATAAATTACATGAAGTATTGAGGCGAAAGCGAGCATCTCTATGTGAAACATCTTATGAATTTTCTTTGCTATTTTAATATATAGATATGTATTTGAATGCTCATAAAATTTTGAAAAACTTTAGTAAATGTAATATTTTTAGTATCGTTAACGTCGATTAAGTTTAATAAACATTTCCTGCCCAAAAAACTTCAAGTAGGTACTTATGCATAGCCTGCTCAAGATTGCTCAATACGCGCAATGTTACCCATACTATTTCTTCCCCCTTCAGTTTTAACTTGAGAAGATCTTGAACAAGCCGTGCGCAAGGTAGATCTAACATGCTTTTGGCGGCGATTTTCTCTATAATTGAATAACTTCACCAAAATTCTTGTGTAAGGCCAGTCATTATGATTTTATATACTTAAATTATAAAAAAAATATCGGAAGTTTTATAGGAAATCTTTTAAAAAGTTAAAATTTGACATTTTAAATTATGATCTTGCTTAATTTTTTAGTAAATTTTTTGTTATGTTACTTACCGAGCTCGGCACAATTCACATAATTCTGTAATATGCTCACGCATCAAATCACAAGCCGTGCGAATCTCTTCCATTAATATACCATTTTGAAAATCAACAAGATCTTTTATCGAATAATTACCTGAATTTTCAATCATATGCGTACGTAATCCAGTGCGCCATGGCAATCCTTGTACATCAGCTTCCTGACAAAACACTAAATATTTTTTCATCATTTGTAATTCTTCGCGTAACCTCTGGGAAAAATCAAACAAATGTTCAAAAATTGAAAAGTGCGCACCTCAATTGCTCGTCATAATTATTAATAAGGTAAAAGTCCCCATTATTGACACTCTAACAATGTCTATGATTGTTTGAATTTTTTAATCGTATTTAAAATTAATACAATCAACTTTTTTTGCATTGGAAGTTTTAATTGATGTCTCTACTTGTATATTTGAATTAATTTACCTAAATAGCAATAAATCAAATAAAAAATATATTAATTTAAAACCAACAAGTCGAGTGTAGGTATTATTGACAAAGTAAAATAGTGTCAGAGCCAACTATTGACATATCATGGACCCCATTATTGATAGATCTAATGCGCATGCGCAGCAGTTTATAAAAAATTATTAAAGACCACCGTCAATTAGGTTCAAATTAATTATAAATATTTTGATTAAAAACGACAAAATACGATAATTACAATTAAAAATTCATCTAGAACACAGTTTTATTTTTTTATAAATTCGACGACACTATTCCTGCTTTGACAATTTTTTATTCAATGTTTTGTTTATTATGAAATTACTAGACAGCGTGTGAACATAAATATATCGATATGTATGTTATGAAGGTTAAGTTACTTTAGTTTGTGGCCTGTCGCTAGTCACACGTGAATTTTTATGTATCAACTATTAACACCCGATATTTTTAAATGATAATTAAGATTTATCAATCTAAATCAATGACTCTAGGCTTATTTAGACTATAAATAACCTGAAACAATTTTTAATAATACACTTACATCAGAACTGTATCGAGAAATCCGTTTCCAAAAATACGATCTGTCTAAACGAAATTGTTAAGAAATTTAAAACATTCTAGCGATGGTGGTCTACTCGGAAAAATAAATTTTTTTTACAGCGAATAGTTTATACCCAGAAATAAAATTGAGCTATTTTTCCATTTAAAAATATCAAAAAATTGATAACAAGTATTGAGCAAAATGATTATTCATACAGTTAATTAAAAAATTAATAAATTAAAACAATATGTCCATAGTAGGGACCCCGCCAATAATGGTGGCTTTTACCTTATGTCATTCTTTTTTTTATAACTTCAATTGTATCATTATTTTAATCATTGTTTTATATTATTAATTATTTTAACAAAGAAAAAACAAACGTACTTTAATGAGTGACAAATCAGGCACTAATTCAAATAATTTAGGATTCAGTTGCTCTAATAGAAGAACAGGACGTTCATTTAGTAGGTGTAAAAGTTGTGCTGCTGATCTACTGACTCGTTTTGGTTCCATGTCCCAATTTCTAATTACCCGTGCTGGTATTACAGCCATTGTATTCCAATGACAGCGCTGACAATAATACAATCCTGTATAGTCACAAAGTCGAGGTTCCACCCATACAGATTCTGAAATCAGACATTCGAATATACAAATATGAGTATACAATACGATCCTTGGAAGAAAAAAATTGTCAATGAACATTAACTACAGTGAAAATATGTAAGAATCTTATGGAATTGATAGCGTAAAGTTATTTTAAATATATTAAGTATTTTATTTTCTTTATGACATTAAGGTATTCCTTAAATATACCCCCCCCCCTCCTACTTTTTAAATTTATCTAATGGATTGTGCAGACACTGATACAAAGTTTTAAATTTAAACTCTTATATATACAAGGCTTAAAAAAAATTTTGTGTTATGTTATAGTTCAAGAAGTGTGCAAGAATATTGAAGATTCTATTTCTATAGAATTTTTTACACTGCTATCCAGGCTAAAAGCACGGCTTCGATTTAATTCTTTTTAGCATAAGCCAGTTAGTCCCGATTTTCTATAAATATTCTATGGAATTTCTATAAAATTTTTCTAGGATGATTACAAAATCTATAATAAAATATAAACTTTTCCTGGTTTCTAAGATATTTGGGGGTGTGTAGAATAGATCTGATGCCCTACACACGGGATCAGTCAAGTAATTTCAGATATTTGCGTGCTTACTTATTTTTATATCGAAGGTACCCGCGGGTAGTAAGGCCTAAGTGACAGAAATGATATTTAAAATAATCGCCTTCGCTAAAGGCTACACTAGTAGAAGGGTTTTACATAGAGATGTTACGACAAATTTATAGAGTCTCGATACCACGTTCTCTGTTTTCTATATTTCATCATCCGTCATATGATGTCGTAGCGCAGAAGAAATTATAAAAACCAATCTAGTCTTCTGACTCTTGAAAAGTATTGTTGCTAAATTTAAGTGATGATTCATCTCTAGTACCAATTTTATTAAGTAGGGGAGCGTGGGGTCGCCCCGATCGCCTAACAAATAAATCTTCAAAATTTTTCAAATTATCCTTATTAGATCATAAAATGAACTTTATCTTATTCTATGGAATCTAGAGAACCAAAGACACATACTTAAAAATTAAAGTATAAAAGTAAATAGAAATATTTGATGAATTTAAAAAATTGTAAGTTTGACCGGGGCGACCCGACACGGTCATTTGGCGGGTCATCCCGGTCATTGCTAATTTTAAATAAAAAATTAAGAATCGAAAGTCGTATTGCTGAAATTTCATCAAATTAAAATTTTATTTGGTCAACTAAAACTTAAGAAGTAAAGAAAAAAATGTAAAATTAATAATTAACAACATTTAACTTTTTTTCCATTTTCCGTCCTCGCTTACGAGGCATCTATAATTTAATTATTTGTTCATTAATATTATTACAAAAATGTTACGATGTTGTAGAAGAAAATGCCCCTGATGAACAAAAAAATTTTTAGATTAAATTTTCAAAAAGCTTACCTCAATTAATTAATTGCTAATTAAATAAGATATTGGTAATATTTTTATTAAACAAACCCACGACTTGTCAGTCGAAAAAACAAGTGAATCAATTGACCGTTGTAACCCCATAACTTTGATCAGTACGACCCCAACTAATTTTTGAGAAAATAAACTGCATTTAAAAAAAAAGGATTGAAAATTATACTTTTATAAAAATTGAAATGGTTTAAGAAATGTCTGTAGATTATATACATATCAATTATAAACTCTTTTTTTCTCGTAAAATATATAAAAAAACCTTATGATAATGTCCTTGATTTTTAGATCAAAAGTCGATCTATTTTTTATTTATTATTTATTTTCAATAAGTAATTAATTTATAACGTTAGGGCTCATTAATTACCTCTAATTCAATGAGAGTATAAAATAAAAATAAATTCAAAATCTATAATATGATAGAATTTTCAAAATTTGGGTGACCGGAGTGACCCGCTGACCGGGACGACCCCACGCTCCCCTATAGTATAATTTTTGTTTGTTTACAGTAAAAATTACCATTACTTCATTATATTTTATGGCTAATGCATTGAAATAAAGATTAATGATACATTTCGATAATTAAATGCAATATTTTCGATTCTATTCAAAATCTCCCTTAGCTAGGCCTTATTACCCTCCAGTACTTTACTCAGTCATATTAAAAAAAAAGAAAGGGATATCTGAATTAAATACAAGAGATGAATACCTGGTTGTTTGAAAGGACTACCAAAACAAAGTAGCGACAATCCTTTTATGGCAGCTTGCAATTAAAAATTATTTATTATTTATAGGTAAGTAGGCAGTGTTTTTTTTTTCTTTAACATAAAACAATTACATAACAAATAATGACTAAAGAGCAACTTTTTCAGTAAATCAAATCGTTATTCAGGTTGTATTACATAACCAATTATCATAAAAAAAAAGTTTTTATAATGGTTAATCATCATCTTTATAATAATAATAAAATCATATATTAAATATAATTTTCTAGATTAAAATGATTCCATTATTATTATCATACTTATGAAGTGAAAGGTAGGTTAATAAATTAAATTTAAATCATAAATCTACTTAATTACTACGTTTAAATATTTTACGTTGCACATATTTGTAAGTGTCCATCAAGTTGGTGACTTGACTTATTCATTTAAATTATAATTATGACCCATTTTTAATAATATGGTTTGCATTTTATAGTGAATAAGATTAATCACAATAATCTTTTAAATAATGAAATATAAAAAGTAAAAAATGACTCACTAAATGTTAGACGTGTATGACATTCAGCACATTTATATCCTTGGGCAGAAAGACCTTTTTCAGGGCAAATTTCTTTTGTGAAAATATAACCACCGGCTTCACTCGCTAATACATGGGCACAGACACGTCTTATATCAGTAATGCATTTCCAATGGCATGAAAAACCACAATCTAAAAAAATTAAAAAAATTATCAGACATCTTTATTAGTGTACCACCAAGGGAGAAAAATAGGGCATTCCAAGCCACGCATCTTATTGCCTGGTGGCAAACATTCGGATTGGGACGTCCGATCTTCCCCCGTGGCGTGTATGGGGCATTCCACGCCAGAAAAATTGGATTTTTTTGAAAAAAGTGAAAAAAAAAATTAAAGATACCTATCAATAATTTTATTGTAATTTTTTTCAAAATCTCCACTTAAAAAAAAAGAAAATAAAAAAAAAGTTGCCATTTGGTTTATTTTTGATCAAGTCAAAGGCTTTTGAACTAGCGATGTGCGTTAGATTTATTTTTCAAGTGGTTGGAATGCCCTAATTTTTTCCCGTGGTGTATAATATACTATTTTCTCAGTGTAAGGTAAAAGTCCCCATTATTGACACTCTAACAATGTCTATGATTGTTTGAATTTTTTAATCGTATTTAAAATTAATACAATCAACTTTTTTTGCATTGGACGTTTTAATTGATGTCTCTACTTGTATATTTGAATTAATTTACCTAAATAGCAATAAATCAAATAAAAAATATATTAATTTAAAACCAACAAGTCGAGTGTAGGTATTATTGACAAAGTAAAATAGTGTCAGAGCCAACTATTGACATACCATGGGCCCCATTATTGATAGATCTAATGCACATGCGCAGCAGTTTATAAAAAATGATTAAAGACCACCGTCAATTAGGTTCAAATTAATTATAAATATTTTAATTAAAAACGACAAAATACGATAATTACAATGAAAAATTCATCTAGGACACAGTTTTATTTTTTTATAAATTCGACGACACTATTCCTGCTTTGACAATTTTTTATTCAATGTTTTGTTTATTTTGAAATTACTAGACAGCGTGTTAACATAAATATATCGATATGTATGTTAAGGAGGTAAAGTTACTTTAGTTTGTGGCCTGTCGCTAGTCACACGTGAATTTTTATGTACCAACTATTAACACTCGATATTTTTAAATGATAATTAAGATTTATCAATCTAAATCAATGACTCTAGGCTTATTTAGACTATAAATAACCTAAAACAATTTTTAATAATACACTTACATTAGAACTGTATCGAGAAATCCGTTTCTAAAAATACGATCTCTCTAAACGAAATTGTTAAGAAATTTTAAACATTCTAGCGAAGGTGGTTACTCGGGAAGATACATTTTTTTTACAGCGAATAGTTTATACCCAGAAATAAAACTGAACTATTGTTCCAGTTAAAAATATCAAAAAATTAGATCTGTTTTAAAATAAATGATAAATTCAAATATTTTTTCTTTAATTCAAGTTTATAAATCGTATTTATTTTATATAGGAATCTAATCTGTTTTTGACCGTACTATTCCTTATCCAGGCTAAAATCAGACTTATTTCCGTATGATATTTAGTGTGTTTTAAATCGGGTTTAGACTAAAAACAGACTTTTTTATTATAATTATTGGTCTGTGTTCAATTGCTTTTAAAGACAAAAACAGACTTTATGTACTATAATTTTTAGTTTGTTTTAAATCGATTTTAAATCGAAAACAGAACTTTTTATAAATAGAAATGATAATAATAATAATCTAGATTTATAAATTTATTTTAATTTTTTGGTATTTGAAACATGCTAATGCGCTTCCGTGATAAGATGTCACAAGAATTTTGATGTTTTCTAATACCAAAATATTTTAAATTTCATCCAGTAAAAAACAAAAATTTCTTGACATTTTAAGAGTTATTTTATCGCTTTTATTCAATGCTATAAATATGCAGTCAAGACAACTAAAAATTAAGCTGTCAAACTTTCATTAACTGCCGACATTTTTAAACAAAAGATACTGAGTAAATAGTAAACAAAAAATAATCAATTCTGTAGCTTAATATTTTTTTTATAAATATTGCCCATAAATAAAAATCTTCTAAGTCCATGATTTAATCCAGTTTTGTCCTTGCAAATTTTCAGAACTAAAATTTTCAAAGTTCAAGAATTAATCTAGTTTTGTCTGCCTGTAACGCAATTGTTTTTTAAAACAACAGGTTAAAAACAGCTTAAAATTTTTGTAAAAGATCAAAAACAGATCAAATAGTCCAATTAGACTAAAATCAGATCAAATTTTTTGACCCGGGAGTATTGAGCAATGCGATTATTCATACAGTTAATTAAAAAATTAATAAATTAACACAATATGTCAATAGTAGGGGACCTGTCAATAATGGGAGCTTTTACCTTAGTCGACTATTAAAAATGAAGAAATTCGAATTACCATTACAGGAATACCATGATTGTAACATCATCCAAATAGCGCCGCTGCAATGATCACAGTATAGAGGTCCAGTAGTAGGAATTTGATATTTTTGCGGTATTAAATGATGCCCTAAAATAACTTGAGTTTCAAATAAATTCAAATCCGAGGATTCTCGTAGTTCTTGAGCACGTAATCGTAATTCAATTAGCCGCCTCACAAGCCATTTACGCTCATCAGTACATTCTTGGCTGTCTAGTATCATTTGCTTACACTTCTCAATCATTTCATTCAAGTCATCGAGTGTTGCCGTCTGTTGAGAAATAAATCATATTAAAATTCTTCGACTAAATTAATTAATTGCTACCAGTAAACTATGAAAATTTCTTACCTTCGACAAAGACAGCAAAGCCTCGACTGATTTCAAACTGAATGGTACGGAAATTTTTTCTTCAGAATTATCGTCAGTATTATTTGTAATACAATCAGATACAGAAGATGATGGTGTTGATTCAGTATCAGAACTATTTGCTCTCATTCTGCTGTTAGTGTCATAATTGAAGTCTGTGTTATTGCTAATTTCTGACTCTGCCATAATATTTATATAAAAAATATATGTTTATGTATGGATATATTTATGATTGAAAATAAACATTTATTTGACGTTGACGTGATTCAGTCATCAGCTGTTTGTGTTTTATTTTCATTTACGTTGCTTGTAGTACACGAGTATAGTGAAATTCAACAGAATGTACATGGCTGACACCGAGGTCGATATGAAAATTTAGAAGCGCGGGATATTTGAATGAACGGTATAAGCGCCCCAATTCCACACGGAGAAAAAAGAATATTAAAATTACAATACTGTAGTAAAATTTACTAACAGATATGAAAAAATATATTCTGTATTGCAATTATTACTAAACGTTCAGTAAAGTTTACTAGTCAGTAATAATTACATAATAAGATATTCAAAATTACTTGTAATGTATTTTTTGCTAAGACGATTAGGCGAGACGGGGCAAGAAGGCCCACCTCAAAAATTAATCAAAAATCTTTTCTCTTGTTTTCTTTTAATTATCACAAATTCAGATTATTTACTAATTTTTAATCCTATACGTGAAACTAGGGGCAAAATGAATCACTCAAAAATTCTAAAAAAAATGTATTTTATATTATTATAACCTAGTTACCTATTTTACCGCAAAACACCATAATTTACGGCGAATTTGTCACAATTTGCCATGATTTACGGTATATTGCCGCAATTTACGGCAAAATACCGTATTTTACGGCAATTCTTCTGAATACCGTACATTACAGGAAATTTCCGGTAAAAATACCGTAGTGTTGCCTCAAAGTTTGCAGATAATTGTCGCAATTTTACTACAAGTTTGCCGTAAAATAGATATTTTATCGTAATTTGCGGTAGTTTGCGGTAAATTACGACAGTTCTTCGAAATGTCGTAAATTATGGCAATTTGCGCTAAACTACGGTAATTTACCGTAATTCTGATCTGCTAGATATTGTTCATGTTTTTTTTCTAAAAGCTACTATTATGCCCTAAAAAATATCCGGTATTTAAATCAATCGGTTCACAAGGTGCTGAAAATAACCATTTTTACTGATTTTCGGTATTTTTCGTTTTATTCAGAGACGGTAACAAACAAAGATATGAAAGTTGCAGCATCGAAGAATTTTATTACCCGAGAAAAAATTTTTACATATAATCATATAAAATTGTATATAATTATATATAACTCGATTATATATAATCATATTTGAAAAATAGCCAAATATAATCATATGTAATTATATATAATTATATATAACTATATAACTATACATAATTATATTTGGCCATTTTTCATATATGATTATGTATAATCGAGTTATATATACTTAAAAAATATTCTTGAAAAAAAAAAAAATTAAATACCGAATTTTTGATTTGGTTATTACCGCGCGAACGCATTACAAATTCAGAAACAAGAATTGATAGCAGTAAATGATGAAAAAATCCTGGACGTCTGCTTGGTTCGAACACGGCTCCTCTTGGCTAGTCCTAAACGTTGATCACTGGTCCACATCACGAGAGTTCCAGTCATTTGCTTAATTGATGTATTTAGAGTGAAATGCCGGTAAAGACAGAGTTCATAAGTTTTCGTTATAGATTTTTACAAAAACTCCATGAACTTATATGAAATTCTGGGAAACATTAAATAATTTCACAAAATTATATGAAATTCGACCAATTGAAAAACTGAGTACTTTCAATTTTTGAATACCATGAAAAAAAAATTTTTTTTTTTTTGAAACACCCTAATGATTGTATACAATTATATATGGGTATATGTATAAGATTATATATAATTATATATGAGACAATTTTCTCGGAATAGTATTATATATAATTATGTATAATTATATGTAATTGTAAAATTGTAAAAATATATATATATATATATATATATATAAAGTATCATATATAATTATACATGGAGCTATGTATGACACTCTTCGTTTAAACATTGCATTTCGTATAATCATATATATTTATATATGATTATATATAAAAAAATGTTCTTGGAACAGTATTATATATAATCATATATAATTATATGTAATTGTACACAATTATATATGGACATATATAAGATTATATATAATTATATATGATTTTATATGAAAAAAATTTCTCGGAATAGTATTATATATAATCATATATAATTATATATGACGCTACATATGACTTTCTCCGTTTAAATATTGTATTATATATGATCATATATAGTTATACATAATTATGTATGATTATATATAAACATTTTTTCTCGGGTACAAACATTTCCTGAACTTATGAGCCGGATACCTTTCTACTGTCGATTCAGTATTCTTATCGTCTTATGGTCTTTTATTAATTTTTTCCTGACCATTCTCAGTATATATGTCTTTCAATTTTATAAAATTTCATATGAAAAAATTTTATCACGTGCAGCAATTTCCGGACTAAACTGAAATTATATAAAGTAAGATAGGAATGATTACTTTGTCCTTATTATTTACTATATATTGATGGTAAATGATAGAATAACTCAACATCCTGTTCCAATTCATCTAATGCAGATATTAATTATAGGTTATCAATCTTGATTTGATTAAACAACAATGTATCACAAATAAAAACTTATATAATAGATTTGATTATGATATTCCAGTAATGGAAAGCAATATAAATAGGCGCGAAAAAAATGTGATTACTTTGAATTTCAATTTGAACAGAAGATTAAATTACTTATAAGTGAAGTCATGAAACGTCTATTTATTCAATTTCTATTGACTATTTTATCAACCAACGTGGCATTTGGGCAGAATGTAAGTTTTTAAAATGTTTAAATTTAATTTAAAATAAAATAACTATACACGGAAAAAAATTATGAGAATGGTTCCTACAATTTTGTGACGGTTCATCCTATACCAGTATAGGAATGACGGCCATAAATTATGGGAGCAGTTCCTATAATTATAGGAGCCATCCCTATAATATTGTGGGAATCTCCCCATACTATTATGAGAACTATTCCTATAATTTATAGGAATGGTTCCTATAACTTATAGGGATTGTTCCTATATATCATGGAAATGATTCCCATGACATAAGAAGTATTCCATAAATTTTAGGAATCGTTGCTATAAATATTATAGGAATAGTTCCTATACTATTATAAGAACCATTCCTATAGATTATAGGAACCATTTCTATAATTTATAGGAATAGTTCTTATAATTTATAGAAATCGTTCCTCGGTTTTGTCTCACCGGTGGTAAATCGACATTTGCATTGTTTTTTACCCAACCAATTACATAATATCTAGTATCTAATAATATATTTCAGCCAATAATAACATTTGAAAAAGTAACAACTGAAGTTGCAGCAAATAATCCATTCTTTGGTGATTTTTCCGCTGAAATACATGATCCTGGAGACACAGCATCCGTTAAAGTTCCAGTAAAAAAAGATCTACCTGATACCATGAGGGTAATTTTCATCATCATAAAATAAAACAAATAAATTATTAAAATTAAATTTTTTAAATTAAAAAATAGATGAAAGGAATTTTTGAATTTGATGGAGCTAGTATTGCAGAATTTGATATAACTCTTTGCGAAGCATTTGAAAATGAAGAATTTGCAAAAGATCTTTTGAGCCATGGGATACCGAAAGACAAATTCCCTAAAAAATGTCCAGCCATGACGGTAATTATTTCATTCTACACTTATGGACTCTTTAATTCATTTGTATATTCACTTTTTTTCATTGCAGGGCATGGATTATGAATTACACAAATACAAGTTTCAACCAGAAAAATTACCACCAAATACACCTGATGGTAAATTTTCTGGTGTTATTTCTGTGTATGAATCTGACAAAGATCCTTATGCGTCAGTAAGTTTCGAAGGGACAATCAGTCATAAACTACCTCAAGCACCCGGATTCGGTCGTTAATTATTGATAAATTTCGTTCTTCATTTTTTGGCGATGACCATATGGCGATAACCAGATGCATTTTTAGTAGTGTTTTTAGTACTTAAGCACAAATAATTATAATAATCATAGCATTTGCTTATGTAGTTGAATAAATAAGTTACGCATCAAATAATTGTTTAAAATTTTATTTATTCCATAACATCTGACTATATGAATTAATTGTATCAATAATCACAAACATTTACTCTTTTCATTAGTTGGTAAGCACACACAGAAGACAGTTTCGGAGAAATCAGAGAAAAATCTGTAAAAGAATTCACATACAGTTTACATGACATAACGTTTTACTTTAAGATGCACACAACCCATAGAAAGTTTGGAAATCCGCTCTATATCGGGCCATTACTGGGCCAAGAATCTACATATATGTCGATATATATTTTCCGATCTATGTCAGCATAAATGTCTACATATATGTCTACATATATTTTTTACTTATATAGCCGCATATTTGTCTCCATTTATATAGTATCTATTTATAATATACATGGAAAGAATATTATAGGAATGGTTCCCATAATGGTGTAGGAATTATACCCATACTATTGTAGGAATGGTTCCTATATAATATAGGAACCATCCCTATACCATTATAGGAACCATTCCCATAATATTATAGCAATGGTTCCTATAATTTAAAGGAATGATTCCTATAATATTATGGGAATGTTTCCAATACTATCATGGGAATATTAATTTTAAAAAAGTGTGAAAATTATTTCTTCACGGAAAGAAAATTATAAGAAGTATTACTAAGTATTATGGGAATGGTTCCCATAATATTATAGGAATGGTTCCTATATCATTATGAGAATGGTTCCCATAATGGTGTAGGAACTATACCCATACTATTGTAGGAATGGTTCCTATATAATATAGGAACCATCCCTATACCATTATAGGAACCATTCCCATAATATTATAGCAATGGTTCCTATAATTTAAAGGAATGGTTCCCATAATATTATAGGAATGGTTCCTATATCATTATGAGAATGGTTCCCATAATGATATGGGAATGGTTCCCATAATATTATAGGAATGATTCCTATAATGGTATAGGAACTGTTTCTATAATAGTATGGGTACAATTTTTATTCCATTATGGGAACCATTCCCATAATACATAGGAATACTTTCTATAATTTTCTTTCCGTGTATGTATTATATATTTCAAATTTTAAATAAGCATTTATGCTTTCATCTATGCCTACATTTATCTGAAAATTTAGTAGACATATATATTTTTTGCGCACATATATGTTACATATGGTGCATATAATTTTCACATATATATTTTTTCACGCAATTTAGACCGTAAATTTCATTAAATATAATAGTTAAGTTCGCCGATACCGTTTATATTTATTGTCATAAGGTAAATGTCCCAATACCGGAACGACGAAGGGTATATGACTGATTTTTATCGTTTTAAAAATATTCAAATAAATTATAAACCAAAATCATTTATTACATCATATAGAATAGACATTTACCAATGCAAAAATAATCAAATTAGTTCATTTTTCTTAAATTTAATATAAAAAAAAAAATTTTTTTCTATGACACCCAAAAGACCCAATGCCGGAACGCTGAAATAGCCTTGTCCCAATACGGGAATTCGGTTGTCCTAATACCGGAACAGTAAATAAAATAAGTTATTTCTTGCATTTATTCATGGTGAAAATATTAATAATTATTAAATAATATTAATGTAGAACGCGTATGAATGTAGCAGACATCAGAGAACTTTAGAATTATAAATAAATAAGATAAATAAATAAAAAAATAATATTTACAAAAAAAGCACTATTAATTTCAAAATTTTTTGAATTTGCATTTTTTTAAATTTTATTTTATCAATTATTTACTCGATTTATTAATAATTTTAAATTTGTCTGATGTCTGCTATATCACACCCATAATGTAAAATGTATTCAAAATTTTAAAATGATTGAATATTCAATGAAAATCAATATTTTGAACTAAAGAATAGAAACAAAATAAATCATTTGAGGTTATACTAGAAAAATAATTAAAAAAAAAAAAAAATAAAAACAAAAATTTATTTTTTATGATTTAAATTAGAGTTTATCTTTACTTAATCTATTTTTTATAACAATCATACATACTGCATTAAATATTAGGGCTCCAGTAATAATTAATATTGTACTTGATTTAGCCAGTCAATAAAACTCATCGTTAATGTCTATCGATAACATTAATATGATTGACTGTTCCGGTACTGGGCACGGGTTCATTTTGGTGTACCAATAGACGAACAGTCAAATTAATATAATAATACTATTTTTTTCATATTTTCAATATGTTTTCTTGAATTTTATGTCATTCAAGATGCATATCCAAAAAAAAGATTATTGAAAAGTAATTCTATGCATTTTCTATAAGCTTAAGACCATTGACTGATTTCTTAGCAAAACCATTAAAAGACATGAAAAAGTCATGAATCCGAGACTATTGCTCTAATTAACATTTTTTTTTTATATTTTAATTATTTTCTAAAATCTATTTTATATCTTATTTTTTAAGTGAAAGATTAAGGTTTCAAATAAAGAAAGTTTTATTTAGTTTCATCGCGTACGAGTTGAAATATAATATAATGATTATCAAATCGTTCCGGTATTGGGTCTTGTTCCGGTATTGGGACATTTACCTTACTCAATCAACAAAAATTACCGAATACAAATAAAAATTTAATGCTCAATAGAGTAAAAATTGCTCTCACCAACGTTTCAAGTGTACAATACAAATATAGTAAATATCATATTTATTAAGAGATTAGTATATCTCATATTTTTAAGTCGAGTACCCAATTAATATTATTTTCTGCTTGTACATAAGTCGGAAAAGGTTAACCTTTTTATAAACAGACAATTATTTTCTACGTGACTTATTTTTATAACTATCATTAGTCTATCTTATCGAATCTCATTAATGTACATTACACCTATACATTTTTATCTTTATATAAGTTATAACTATAAATTTCAACAGAAACTACTCTTTAACTTAATAAAAAAAAAAATAATAATCAGTCATGCTTTAAATTTGATAGTTAACAGTAACCTCAAGAAATTATTTTATAAAAATGATTCTAATGACACCGAAAAACATACTCATGCTTTGTAGCATTACAGTATTAATTACAATACAAGCGAATAGTATAACAGTTCCACTGAAAAAATTAACACTCGGTGATACAGTAGATAAAATAAATTTAAATAAAACATCCGCAGTAGTTTATGGGAATATAATAAATTTTCATGATGAAACTCCATCATTCGTAAAATCATTAACGGAGTCTGTTAATAATCATCCAACGTGGTCAGAAATTGAGTACAGTTGTTCAAAATCGTTGAGTTCACTTTTCAATGACCCTGTTGATGTAATTAATTCACCAATAAATTTATTCAATGTGTTCGACAAACAAAAATTGAATCATGAATCTTTTGGTATTGATAAGAAATACTTAAACAATAAATATACATGCATGTTTTTTGAGCTTTGTCAATTTGAAAAGCAAAAGTATAGAGACTTTGTTAATTTGTTTGATGAAAAATTTTTTTCGAAAGATAAGGATGATTATTATTACTATAATGAAAACCGTCGGGGTAAGAAACATTTTGATATTCTCAAATTTAAAATACACAATGAGACACATTATGTATCTTCTATTAACAATGGCGACTGTTTATTTCAGGTATGATATTTATTTTATTTTTTTAATTAAATTCAAAATATTTGTAGAAAGAACTATTCCACAAATAAATTGCACAACTCTTACTGATGATTATTTGATAATAAAGCGTGGTATATCTAATCAGTTCGAAAATATTATTATCATAGAGAAATAAGAAATATTGGTTTAAAAATTTTGTAATGTTGTTATATAGGTACATCAATATGTAGATGTACATGGAGAAGAAAATTAATTCAAAGAAAATCGGTCTATCGGTTGACCCTGTGGGAGAGCCCCAAAACTTTCCGCAGTTTTCGAGCTCCTTGAGCCATTTCTGAAAAATTTGAAAAAAACTGAAAAGAAATTTTTTTTTTTTCGTAATTCGCAAATATTTTCGAGTCTATTCGATCAAATAATCTAAAATTTTCAGAAAAGTTGATGGCCAACAAGTTCTTTCGATTGCCACCTCAACCATCCAAATCGATTCATTAGTTCAAAAGTTACAAAGAGTTTACACACACACACACACGTACACACACACACACACACACACACACACACACACACACACACACACACACACACACACACACACACACACACACACACACACACACACACACACACACACACACACACACACACACACACACACACACACACACACACACACACACACACACACACACACACACACACACACATATACATACACACACTCGGACATCATTCTGAAAATAGTCAGAATAGCTTCCTAGGACCTCAAAACGTCGACATCTGATGAAAACTCGATTTTCGAAAATCGGGGTGAAACCAAGAACTTCCCGAATTTTTGAAAATTAATAATTTTCTTAGCGGGAAGTTAAAAATATAGTTAATTTTACCAAAAAATATGAGAATAATTAGTAAATTTGGAAAGTAATCTTGCAATGCAATGATTTACACGAAAAATGAATATACAGATAAGCATATTTTACAAGTCGTTTAGTAATTTCTCATTTACTGGTTATGAAAAATCTCTTATATTGCATATTAATTTTTAGTTATGTTTCGTAAATTTTATTATCCCTGTTTAGTAAATTTTACTGTACTAGAATGGAAAAATATAAAATTAAACTTTTATTAGCTTTTAACTTTTTATTGCTATTGCTATCATTTTGATTATTATTGTTATTTATGTGATCTGTATTGGTGTTGGTGTCAATTTTTGTTTTTTAAATAATCACTTGTTTCAACCGAGATTCGAACCCTGATCTCCCGCGCGCGAGTCCTTTCCTATGTCTGACGGCCCGATGTCTCCTTTAGACAAAAGTTTCTGAACTTGTAATACATATTTGTGTATGCTATCCCCACCAACTTTTAATTTTATCTATACACAGTAGAACTTACTATACAGATAGTAAAAAAATATAATCATGTTAGCAAAAAATACATTGCATAGTAATTTTTAAGATTTTGTATGTAACAAATCCTACATTGTATTAGAAAATTAACTTTCTTAAATTTGTATTTATTAACAGTATTTATAGTAAAATTTACTATACGAATAGTAAAAAATATAATCGACTTAGCAAAAAATACATTACGAGTAATTTTGAATATTTTATTATGTAATTATTACTGACTAGTAAATTTTACTAAACGTTTAGTAATAATTACAATACAGAATGTATTTTTTTATATCTGTTAGTAAATTTTACTACAGTATTGTAATTTTTACTATTCTTTTTTCTCCGTGTAGATGTACAATTTATAAATTTTTCAGTAAAAATTACCCAAAAAGTATGATACTGTGAGAACATGTAGTCAATATTTTAATTGTTACCATGCTCATTGTAAAATATACTACCCGTTAACATGTAAAAAAGCTAGATGTTCTTACAGTATCAAACTTAATGACTAATTTTTTTTCAAAAATTCTCTACGTGTAGTAATTTTTTTTTGTTATCATTCATTAAGAAAATTTTATTCATCCATGTTACAGATTTTTGTATTCAACACTGAACCAGAAAATATTTCGATTGATTACAAAGAAAAAATTCCTCAATACAAGAGTAAAATCTTAATGGCAAGCAATAATAATACGCTCGAAAAAATTGTGATCAACTATTTGAATAATTACAATATTTTCCTCTTCAACTTTACATCACACCCATTACAAATTAAGAGTACTATTTTAAGTTACTTAAGAAATGATAATGTTTTAAGTATCGAACTAACTGCGCTTCCTAAATTGCCAAGATCTTTGAAATCCAACGAAGGTGATGGTAAATTATTAACCACAGACTCAAACTGGATGCAATTGAATCCAGGAGACACTTTTAATATAAAAGACATCAAATCAGATTCAATATTGATAAATGGTAACATTTTGGATTTTTTGTTTTTTGATAAATTTGACTACAGAAATTTTAATTACAACTATCAAATAACTAATTATTCTTACACAAATTCGGATGGTAAATCACAGTGTCGTGAATCGATTGTAAAATATTATAATTATGACAGTAAGAGCAATTTTGAAAAGTTGACACCATTCGATTGCTATTTACAAGAGGAATTTTATGGAATAGACAATAAATTTTTAAATGAAAATTATAAACGCGTTGAAATAAAAATTTGTCGAATTATTGAAGAAGAGAAAATAAAAATAGACCCTTTCGAAATCGTTTATTTGGATGAACAGTTTATAGAATTTGAATATAATGTATTCGATAATGAAAATGTCGTGATACAATTTCCAAAAGGAAACGAGACACATTATATTTCGTCAATTCAATTTGGTGATTGTTTGTATCAGGTAATTAGTATCTTTGATTTTTTTTCTATTTGATCCGGGTCGAAAAATTTGATCTGATTTTAGTCTAATTGGACTATTTGATCTGTTTTTGATCTTTTACAAAAATTTTAAGCTGTTTTTGATCTGTTGTTTGAAAAAACAATTGCATTACGGGCAGACAAAACTAGATCAATTTTTGAACTTTAAAAATTTTAGTTCTGAAAATTTGCGAGGACAAAATTGAATTAAATCATGGACTTAGAAGATTTTTATTTATGGGCAATATTTATAAAAAAAATATTAAGCTACAGAATTGATTATGTTTTGTTTACTGTTTACTTAGTATCTTTTGTTTAAAAATGTCGGCACCCGATGAATAAAGTTTTTGTCTAATTATATATAATTATATATGTTCATATATATAATCATATATGATTATATTTAATCATATATGAAGTTATATATAATTATGCATGATTATATATAATTATATATGACCACATACATAATTAGATCTGATCATACCTGGTTGTTATTAGCCCATATATAAGTCTATATATGATCAGATCTAATTATATATAAGTCTATATATAATTAGATCTGATCAGATCTGATTATATATGAGTCTATATATAATTAGATATGTTCATACTTGGCTGGTATAACTTCATATATAACCATATAAAAGTCTATATATGATCAGATCTAATTATATATGACTCTATATATAATTAGACATGATAATACTTGGCTGTCAACTCCATTTACTACGATATATAAGTCTATATATGATCAGATCTAAGTATATATAAGTCTATACATAATTAGATCTGTTTAGACATGACTGATACAAATCCATATACAATTAGATCTGATCAGACATGGCTACTATAAATTCATGTATGCTCGTGCATAAGTTTATATATAATTGGATCTGATCAGACATGACTGATATAAAGTTATATGTAGTTATATATATATATTACATAATATGACAATTTTTTAATATAAATGTTATTAAATTTTTATTTTGTCAACTATCAAATAAACTTAAATTCCCAATACTTAAAAAATGTTCAAAGGTTTCGGCAGCAATTTAAAAGTATTAATCGATATCAATTTATATACGAATATTTATAAGTTTATAGATAAATAGATTTGATTATATGTATCTATTGAATTCTATTGTAATTTATGTACGAAATCAAATTCATTATTAGGTGCATTATTTACGTATGATGTATCGACTTGATTATTTGAGTTATGTAATGCCATAAACTTTTCTTTATTGTAAGTTCATAACAGACTAGAGGATCAGAGTACAATCCAGCGATCACTAAAGTTAAGCAGAATCGGCGTAGGTCATTGATTGGATGGGTGACCTCGTAGTAAAGTGGTGGTCAACGAATAGTAATTTTTTTTTTTTTATTTAAATTCAATCGATATTTATATTGATGAAATCAATAAATCCTAATTAAATTACTTAATTAATAATTTAAAGGTATTCTAAATGAGATTCTAAAAATGACTATATTCATTTATGCATGATCATGTATAAACAGATCTGATTATATATAATTAGACCTGGCCTATTTTTGGATCCAATCATATATAGACGATTATGCATAATTATATATGATTAGACAAAAACTTTTTTCATCGGGCAGTTGATGAAAGTTTGACAGCTTAATTTTTATTTGTCTTGACAGCATATTTATAGCATTTAATAAAAGCGATAAAATAACTCTTAAAATGTCAAGAAATTTTTGTTATTTACTGGATGAAGTTTAAAATATTTTGGCATTAGAAAACATCAAAATTCTTGTGACAACTTATTGCGGAAGCGCATTAGCATGTTTCAAATACCAAAAAATTAAAATAAATTTATAAATCTAGATTATTTTTATTATCATTTCTATTTATAAAAAGTTCCGTTTTCGATTTAAAATCGATTTAAAACAAACTAAAAATTATAGTAAATAAAGTCTGTTTTTATCTTTAAAAACAATTGAACACAGACCAATAATTATAATAAAAAAGTCTGTTTTTAATCTAAACCCGATTTAAAACACACTAAATATCATACGGAAATAAGTCTGATTTTAGCCTGGATAAAGAATGGTACGGTCAAAAACAGATTAAATTCCTATATAAAATAAATATGATTTATAAACTTGAATTAAAGAAGAAATATTTGAATTTATCATTTATTTTAAGACAGATCTAATTTTTTGACCCGGTTTATGAATGTATTTTGCGGAAGGCTTCTAGGTATCTATACCCTGTTTAGAAAATCTCATGGAATCCAATAGATCCTCATACATTCCTATAGAAATTTTATAAGAATGAATGAGTTCTATGAGAAGTGCTATAGTTAAGTATAGGGCCTTAAACAGCTACAAGAATCTATCGGATTTTTTAAGCAGGGTATCCTTATAAACCTAACACTGTCACTAAATATTAATGCAAGATTCTAAGATCAGAGATAGAAGTATGATATACAGATTGTGTAATATAACACTTCGTGCGCAGATCTGACGCAAGATTGCGTTAGTGTCTGCAAGTAATTTCTGTTGCAGTACTCGCTCAAGATACGTGTAAGTAACTTTAGTACTACATCTTGAGCAAGACATCTTCAATGTTCTCTTATACAATATCATGTGCAAGTCCTGCAACAATCTTGTCTTAGAATCTTGCATTGATATCTTGCTACAGATTGATAGGTATATAAAAACCTAGGCACCTATAGAAGTCTTTCACAAGATATATTGTTAATTAATTTCAGGCATTAGTCTACAAACTGAACGGAAGGTTTACAGAAAAATTGATCCACGCAGGCAAAATTTTATCAGCGAGCAGAGATAGTAAACTAGAAGAATGGGTCAAAACTTATTTTATGGACAATAATTTGGATCAAATATATTATAATCAAACAATCAAGAATGAAGTTATAGAAAAACTGGGAAACAAAGTTCTACTAAATCTCAATTTACGATCATTACGTGAAAAACGTTCTCCGCCATATTTAGAATTTATTCAATTTAATAATTTCACAACCTTGTCACATGACTTACCGACGAAAATTTTCAAAAATTCATCACAAAATTTACCCACAGTAACTTTAGAGAAATTAGATCCAAACTTTTCAAGCTCACTAAAATCTTCTTTATTTAATATTTTGTTACTACTAACTATTATGACATTATTATTAGTTTAATCATACTCTATACATTACTTATAAATTGCAAGATATTTTGACATAAATAAATACTAAATAAGTCAACTTCAAAAGCAAGTCAGAAATGAATGAAACCCAAATTTGATTTTGACTTCCTTAGTGTCTATTTAAGTCATAAATGTCAATTTTGCTCTGATTTCGATTCATATCACGTAAAATTTGATCAAACAATTTAAATTTAAGTTATTTTTCGAAACATTGTCTCTAAAATCTATGAATATTTAGTATATTATAGTAAAACTTAGTAATGGCAGCTAACAACTCTATTACACTGATAGAAATTTTATATTGACTCAAGAAATATTTTCTTGAGCCAAGACTTTATTTCTGAAGAAAACCAATTATCTGCTTCAAGAAATTCTTGTCTTGATTTAGATTTTCTTGGCTCTAAAGATTTTTTATCTTTGATAGATAACTCTCGTGTCTTGACCCGAAACTATATTATTTTCAATCGATACTATTGAATTCTTCAAGCAAGACCACTAGTCTCTTCAACTAAAAATGTCGTATTATTATTTTAAGAACTTTAAATTTTTGGTTCAAGCCCTCGCGGTTTTGGAAATACTGAAATAATACCGGAATTATACGGTATAAATACTGCATAAATATGGTATTACTCGAGTTATTTTAGCCAGTTTTTTTGCCGCATTATTACCAAAAATTTACGAAATAAATTCCTAATATTATCGGTAATAAAACAGAAAAAATACGGTATTTTCACAGAATTAAAACAGTAATTATACAGCATATTTATAATATATTTTCGGCATTTTTGCAGCATCAAACTGTTCTACCCGTAAAAAAATGTATATATAATCATATAAAATTTTATTCAGTTATATATAATTTTATATAATTATATAGAACCTTATAAAGTTATATATTAAATAACTGTCATGAAAAAAAAATAAAAATAAAAACACCCGTTAACTCGTGGACTCAATCCCGAGACCTACTTGTTCAAAGTCTGATCTGGTAGCCATTATGCCAAATTACTTACTTGAAATATGTTACTAATTGTATTCAGATGGATACAAACAAACTTAAGAAAATTGAAAACATCAATTTTCACAGATAGTTATTTTCACTTACATGTTTTTGTTTGAGTAAGAATTGTGTGAATCAATAAAATAAAATAAAAAATATTACATTTTGCATATTTTCGATGATTTTAAATGCAGAAGCGAACAAAAAATTAAACCATATTTTTTTACAATTTTCTATTTTATCAGCGTAAATCTGGCGAAATTGCAGGATACTGACGGTATTATTGTCACAAAAACAACGATTTTATTATTATAACATTATCGTATTATAGTTTTTATACAGCATTTTATTGGTAAAAGTTCGGTATTCTTGTAGTTTTTTTACAGTATTTTTTCGGTAAAAGTTCGGCATTTTTATAGTAATATTACTGTAGTAATCTGGTAACTCTACAGCATAAGTGCAGTAAGTATATGGCATAACTGCAGGAAGAAAACTGGCCAAAATAACCATTTTAATACCAAATTATTACGGTAAATTTACGGCATGTGCATAAATCCCGAAAATTTACGGCATTCGCAAAACTGCGAGGGAGTAATGATTCCTTGATGAAAGATGTTTTTAAAGTAATGAAAAAAAAAATTTTTTTTTTAAATAAATTTCTACTTTAACATATCTGAAGTAAATAAATGTAGTCCTAAAAAAATCACTTTAAAATTTTTTATTTTTAAAATAAAAAAAAAAGTTTTTTTTCAAGCTGAGTAAATTGATATCTTGATTTAAAAATCGTGCCATTCTCGAAACAAGTCAGTAATATTTTAAACCTTCATTTTGCCTATCTTAATCCAAAAGCAAGAAATTCTTAAGCGAAATATGTCAGAATTTTGGTTCAAAACAAAAATGGCTTCATCGCAGAATAAAATTCTCAAATGAATAATTTTTTTTCTCTGGCCGAGACTTTCAATTTTTTTGGTTCAAAGACTTATTTCTTGAATTAAAACAATTAAAAATTTTGAAACAAGAACCACATTTTGAAGAAAAAATTTTTTTGAATCAAGATAGTTTTTCTATCAGTGTACTATTAAAACATTGAGTATTGTATTTAATTACAAAACTTATCAATTTTTATCCTGTAAAAATATTATTGTAAAATATGCGAAAATTTCTATATGTAGTAATTTCTGTATGTTATATTAATAAAATAATTTTAATAATTACATAGTAACTAATCATCATACACTTGTTAATTTGTCGATGACAGATAAAAGAAATCGTTTGATTTGTAACATATGTAAAAGATAGCGCATTCAAATTTAAAATATTGACTCGTTTAATACAATCGATAACCCGATGGGGTATGAGTAAAATATATCGAAATATATCGATTGAAAACTCGAACAATATCAAATAAAAATTAATTCTTGCGGTAGTACTGCCGAAATCGAAGCAACTATTCGATTGTTCATAATTGAATAGAATCGACTGAAGACAATCGATTGTGGTAATTAATCGTTTCTGAACAATCGACTATTGACATAATCGATTTAAAAAAAAAAACCGATTTTTTTCTCTCCTAACTTTATAGTTGCAGAATCGATAGCTTAACAATTGATTGTGTAAAATCGATTTTATAATTTTTTGTTCAAAATAAAAAAACGAATATGGGTCCAAAATCACAAATTCAAAATTATTAATATTTACATTATTTGACAGTCGATTATTTGCTCACAACTTTAAAGTTGCACAGTCGACCATCTAACAATTTATTTTGAAAAATCGATTTCGGAATTTTATTTTAAAGTTAAATATCACCACATACAAATATAAGTTTGTATTTCATCGAAGTATGAAATTTTCATATGGTCATTTATATTTAAAATAATAAATAAAATACTTTGGTTATGTTTAATAATTTTTTATTTAAACTTTTCAGTAAAAAACAGTTCAGAAAAAAAAATATTTTTTCAATAAATGGAGTATTGTATTTAATTAATAATTTTTTTTTTGTGAAAAATCGATTATTTTTTAATTTTTCAAATAGCATAAAATTTTGATCTATAAAATTATAAATAGATATCTAACTTTAATAATTTCGCTTAAGTTGTTTATCATTTGTTTGCCTGTATTAGTCAAACAATTTTTATAATGTTTGAGTTAATGACTTTGAAAAACAAATTGTTTTTTTAATTAATTTTACAAAAAATCGATGGTTAAAAATCGTTTTCAAAAAAAAGAATCGATTTTTTTCAATTAATCAAAAGGCCTACAATCGATTTAAAAAATCGAGAATCGAAACGAAAAGATCGATTGTTCGATTAATCGATTTCGATTGCGCATTACTACCTTGCGGAAAAAAAATAAATAATAATACTTTCTTAGATATCTACTGACAGATGTCAATTTATGTACTAAATTTATGTATTAATAATTAATTAACTCTATTTATATTGACATGTAATTAAGTTCAAAGTTCTGTTAAATACATGGTTTGTGATATTCCGAAAAAATTTTCGAGGTTAGTTTTCTATATCAATTATCTAAATATGTATTTTTTTATTTTTTTCTATACTCACATTTTATTTATCTATTTCAAAATTTTTTAAATTTCTAATCGTTTTATATTCACGCCTTGTCATAAATGAATCGTTTATTTCAGGAATCCCATAATGTTTTTTCAAAATTGGATTTATTGCATTTTTGGGTTCTTTGGATGTCCCCCCATAGAAATTAATAAAAATATCCATTAAATCAGTGTTTAAAAAACAATTAACAGGGTGATATTTTATTTTATTGAGAAACCCCATAAGTCAATGACTTATGGGGTTTTTTAAATAAACATGCAGTTTTAGTTTCATAGAAATAATTTTTTCTTTTTTATTTAAAATTCGCGCTTTTTTTTTAAAGAAAAAATAATATGAATAATTAAAATAATTAAATTAATTATTATTTTTTGTAATTTCTGAGTTTCAGAGTTTATATACATATTATATACTTCATTTTATCAGTCTAATAAATTATTTGAGTGGAAAGAAATAAAAAAATAATGATTTTATAATTTTTTCTTCTGTTTGGTTGAGAAACCCCATAAGTCAATTAAGTTTAAATAATTTTTTTAAGTAGTTTCGATTAAAAAATTAAATTTTTCTTGTTTGAATATTTTTCAGACACTAACATTATTCTTTTAAATTATTTATTTATTATTTCAATGGCAAGTTTATCCAGAAAAATATTTTTTGTGTTTCCTGAAAAATTTTGTTTTCTTGACTTATGAGGTTTCTCAAATAAACGATTCAAATATGAAACTCATATTCATTTTTTATTAAACAAACAAATAATCTTACTTTTTCTTTTATAGATGATAAAATAAAATATTACTGTTCAAGTCATAAAATTTATTATGAATTATGAGAAGGTATTTTATATTTATTTTCACATATTAAAATTCAGGAGTGTGATTTGCAGCTATCAGACAAATTATAAATTTTAAATAAGGTGAAAGCCCTTATACCCGCTCACTTTTCATGGGAGTGAGATTAAACCATAATTATAAGTGATAAATAATAAAAGAAAAAGTTCGTATACTAGATCTTCATATATTAATATGTACGTTTACTAATTTTTCAGTTCCTTATTTTTTTAATTTTTCTATGTTTATTTGAATAGTAATAGTTGTAGATACCAATTTACCGATTCTTTTTTATATTCATTTTAATATACAAAATTACAAATTTTGCTCTTCTGTTTATCAAATTTTAATATAAATAATAGTCATTTAGTAATATATAAAATCCTGGCTTGATATTACCCGTATGAAAAAACCATATACTATTGATAATATATAAAAAAATATATGGTAAATAACTGAACATATATGGCGACAAAATTATTAATATATGATTAATCATATATAATAATTTATAAGTTTAATATTATAATAATCCATACCATTTATAATATGTGCAAGTTGTTCTTCGTACAACTAACAGAAAAAAAGTTACGAAGCTTGAAACAATAGTGAATTGAAAAACTTAACGTAAAGATAATTTTCGGATTTTATTACGTGTACATGTTTATATGGTGAATCTATATGCTATGTATAATCAGTAAGGTGTTTTAAAAAGATTTCTGAAATCTTACTTATTTTTCGTATTTATTTCGAAAGAAAAATATTTTTTTTAAGAATTAAAATTTTTTTTCTTTCTGTATTTTTAAATTAAAAAAAAAGTTCTGTTTTGAAAGTAAGGAAAGTTTTTCCCATGTGTTCAAAAAAAAAAAATTGACAGATAACATTAGTTCAGATGAAAAAACCTAAATTTATATTAAAAAACTGTTTAATATAATGGAAACATGAAGTTATACTATTTAATATAGTTTAAAGCTTCATAACTTTTTTTCTGTTAGTTCTCCGGAGAAAATAATCAGGAGCTTTTTTGTAGAGAATTTAATTTCCTACAAGACTGTATGTTTCGATTTTCGAAAAAAAATTTTTTTAATACTTTTATTTTTAAAAAACAAAAAAAAAATTTTTTTACATGCAACTTGAATGAGAAAATAAGTATTCGTTGAGCTCTTAGTAGAATTAAGATTTCGAGCTGCTCTCTTGGGAGGATTTTTTTTTATACCTAAGTAACTTTTGAAACCATGAGAAAAAAAAATTTTTTTTTCTGAAACACCCTATTATACATGTATAAATAATTTAGAATATACATTGATACTAAAAATTAAAGGAACAAAAAAAAATAAACAGTTGTAGTTATCATGTAACTACATAAAAATACTAAAAATATCATAGCTTACATCATATATCAATAAGTATATTAATCATATATGTTTACACATATTTGTGCAAATATATGTAAACACATATCTATATAAATATATATTTGCATACATTTATACAAATATATGTGAACATATATTTATATAATTATATATTTACATGTATAAATATTATATGTCAATCATATAATTAAATCATATATCTTAGCATATAACTTAAAGTATAGTATAAAATATTCTAAGCAATACTTATAAGTTATCAAGTAAAAAAAATATATTACCGATATATATGTTAGAAATTATAAAATTATATAATATTTCGGCACAATTTTGTATATGGCTCCATGTATGACTTCTTATAATTCCATATAATTTATCATATATTTTGAATAATACTGAAGCTCATACGGGTAGTATCGAATATACTAATTTTAAGTCGAAAATTAACTACAAACTATTAGAATTTTGAGCATAATTTTTTTCCTTGTATTCTATTCGCCTCCGGTAAATTTCTACTTGCTCAAAAAAATATTTTGCATGATAAATTAAAAGCGAAAATTTTCTTGAGGCGAAAAATCATATTTTTACTTTTTTTTTTTTTCATAAATTTTAATATTTCTGTTTCAGATAATTTACAAAAATTACCCGACAGTTTATTCAGAGCAAAGTAACATTTATTTGTCAAGCAAATAAAAACACAACAATGACTCATAGATTATTTTTTTACGACCATATTTGTCGAGACGTAATAGACAATCAAATTTTAAAAAAAAACCTCGACATCAATGCCACTGGTATCTATCACGGTCGGAAAGATTTTACTCTTCTGCATGCCGCCGTTGCAAACAGCGACGACAAATTAGTTGAATATCTACTGACGAAAAACATAAACATCAACGCGACAACGAGTTACAACGAAACTGCTCTTCACATCGCAGCAGAAAGGAATAATTTGGATATCGTTGACCAACTGATCACACACGGCGCTGATATTTCGGCGGTAGCCAATTACGGGTTGAAGCAAAACTGGACCCCACTGCACTGCGCGATTCGTTACAGGAACGAAGATATCGTACAGTTTTTGCTGAACAGAGGCGCGCGATTTAAAATAAGCGATTGCGAGTGCGCGCTTCATTTTTCAGTTAAATTGGGAATTTTAAATATCATCGAGTTGTTGTTCAAACATTTCGATGTTCGTTTGCCGTGCATCTGTCAAGATCGCAATGATCCTTCGTTACTTTATCTCGCTGTCCAGCATGACCACGAAGAAGTTGTCAAGTTTTTGATAAACAAGTACAATAATGTCCGCAGGATGATCAAAAGTAACGAATTAATTCTTCATTTAGCCGTGAGGAACAATTACTACGAGACAGTCAAAGAACTTTTGCACGGAAATGTTGACATAAATATTTTTGACAGCAAGAAAAATCAGACGGCGCTAGATGTCGTTGAAACGACCGCCATCTCCAGTATGCTAAAAAGACATATAATTAAATTAAAAGTTATCAATTATCATGTAAGTGAAGATAATTTGAAAAAAATTAAGACTTTTGGTGATAAATTTGCTAAATATCGTAATGAATGTGAAGAAGAATTGAAAATTATAAAGCGAGAAAAGATTAATGATAGCAATGTATCATTTTATGATATTTTGAATAAAAGTATTCATCAGATCGCAATATTTATGACAAATAAAGAAATAAGAGAAATAGTTTCTGATACTGATGATATAGATTCGAAATACCCGATTTATGGACCGATTATTATCTACCGTTTGCGCGAGGGCTTGATAAGGAAGAATTTGATTGACAAAATACAAGACTTTATTTTTAATACTTTCTCAAAATTGCCGGATACTTTTGTTAGAAATATTTTTAGTTATTTAAGTCATGGTGATATAGAAGAATTATCTGTGCTATGTACAAAAAATTCGATAAATTAATTTTATTGTTAAATAATATTAAATATTGAATAAATTAGAATTTTTGACAGAAAAAAATTTTCTGAGGACTAGAAAAGGGAAAAGATCCAGTTATTGACCCTGGTCCAGTTTCTGACCTTTTCAACTTTTTTCTGACTCAAAAAACTATAGCTTTAAAAATAAAATCAATTCTTCTTTATTTATTGTAATTAATTCTGAGCCTAATTAATGACAATTTAAAAAACAGAAAATATTAACTGAATAAAAAAAATGTTTAAGCTATAAGTGACTGAGGGAGCCATTTTTTAACTGGAGTCTAAACAGTTTACGTTAGGAGATACGACGATTGAATCTGTGCATTAATTATCATGTAAATAAAAAAATGTAACTAAAAATAGATGGATAAATCAATATTTAATTAAAATTTATTTTAATACATTTATAAAACATTAAAATGAGTTTTGTTGGTGAAATTTGAGGGTCAATAATTAGTCTCAATTTTAAAGGTATGATCGAGTTATTGACCCTAAAATTCTAACTTACTGCGAGCGAGGTTATCTGTTTAATTACATGTCTATAAAATGTAACAATATCAATATTTATAGTTTTTTAAAATTATTTTCTACTATTATTCATCATACAGTGATAAATTAACATTTAATATTCACTTTTAAAAATAAAAGATCATAATTAGATTTTGAAAGTACATATTCTTGGAGTGATGAAATTATTATAAAAATAATGTAAATTTCGATAGTATTTAAATTGTTATGACTCTTTTAGTTGAGTAATATCTTTATTATAACAAAATTAATTTTTTTATTGTTTTTTTATTCAAGAGTTTAAAAAAAAGACAACGAGCTACGATGAAAAATAATAACAGCCGCTAGTTAAAGTAACTTTAATTATTTATATTTTAAATATTGAAAAACTATGTTTTTGTTATAATAAATATTTAATTTATTTGTCTAAATAATAATTTTAGTTTTTTGAAACTTAGTAAGTACTTCATAGCCTAATCATGGTTTGTGTAATTTGAAGCCCAGAAACTAGGCCACTGGGGGTCAGAAACTGCGACCTGAAAAATTCTGAGGGTCAGAAACTGAGTCTGTGAATGTCAATTTTTAAAACGTCAATTTAAATTATTATTCAATTCAAATTATTTTACGCAAATGACTTTATTTGAAAAATCCTAAACTAGTCGATGAAATAATTATTTTTCTCATTAATTTAAATCTTACATTAATTATTATAGTATTACCTCAACTGGCACTCTTAAAAGATCAGGAACTGGGTCCTTACCTTATTAATAAAAAAAAAAAGTTGGTTATACTGTTTGTCTATCAAATTTTCTATCTGTGCAAATATATTAACTAATAATTAATGGAATATATGATTCATTAATTTCATTAATGGCAAAAAATTTCATCACTGAATATATGATCTATAGAAAAAAAAATGCTTCCAATATTTGGAATATAAATTATTCTATTACAATTAATAGTTAATAATAATTATCATTTATTAATAAATTTTCTCCACAATATAAATTGTTAATTTTTCCAAAAAGTTAAAAACGAATTGATCAGCTGTAATAATTCATTATTATCTTTTTTATTTTAATTTTCTCAAAATAAACATTTATTTTTTTTAGAAAATTTTCAAATTTTAATTTAAATTATTTTACATAAAATAAAAAAATGTAGAATTTTAGTTAAAAAAAAAACTTTTTATTTAAATCAGAACAGAAAAATTCAAACAAATAATTTTACTTGAGGTTCGCATAATTTAGAATTTAATTTTTAAGAAATTTAAAATTGGCGCCAAAATCAAAATAAGCGCGCATGTCCCCAAAGTCATTGTTACTAGAATTATAAGATAAAAAACAATAAATCATTAAAAAGATAATAATAATCATAATAATTAATTTAATTAAAAACCTTCAACTGTACATATAATTAATTATTAATTATGTGTGTAATTAGTAAATAGATAATTATAATAGTTTCCCGGTAAAAATGAGAAAAGCTCTAAGTCACTAGACAGTTATCCAATCACAGTGAAGACATTGCGCGCATACTCGTCTTTGATTGGTTTGTAAACAAGTCATATTAATGTTACGTCCCAGCCTGCTCATCAGATGTCTCTGACTATTTTTAAATACTAATTATTAAGAGACCGATCTGGGACCTAACTAATTAACTAAGATGTATATTGATAATTTAGCAAGTTGCATAATTAATAAGTTACTCTATATTATAGGATATAATATAATGTAATAATATAGCATAACATAATAATATAAAATAATATGATATTATTTAGAATATTTGAAACATATTGATAAAGTTATTTTTCTCTTAATATTTGTTATGTATAAATAAACGCTGACGCCTCGAGTAAATCCTCGAGACGTGCAGCTGCACAAACATCTATTTTGTTCTAAGATAACTTTTGTTCATAGATAAGTGACTCATTTGTTAATAATAAAAACGGAGAAAGCGTGAGAACGGAGAATGGATCATTCGAGAATATTGCTTATCACGATCCACCCCTCTATATCGAACGATGCGCGGGCCTGATGCCCAAGCGCCTCGTATTGATAAGAGACTTACTCTAGTTTTTCTCGATCAAGAGAATTCAGTCTGAAATATAGAATCATAGAGAGCAGTCAGGCTCAATATTAAATACTAAACTTCTTTCTCACCCTTTCGAAGTTATTGTTAGACGAACTTTAACAATTTATAAATTGATTCAATTGTATATTTTCACATTATTGAAATTATTCTTTTACAATTGAATAAATCGGATTGAGATATAAAATAATAACCAGTTTATTTCAACCACCGAATGGTGGCTGTTCAACCCCTACTAAATAATTATTTATAATTATATGTAAGTTCTCATTACGTCCAATTCAAATCGACCGCTCAACCACGCCAGCGCCAAAACATCAACCAGGACGTAACATTAAGTAGAGAAATTCATAAATCCCACAAGTAAATCTTGGAATTCGGTTTGCTACAGATCGAGTTGTTCGAGCTTCAAATGTTTAGAAAACACGAGCATTGTTTGAGGTTTAAAACAGAGAGACAGAGAGTTTGAAATTACACGCTTATATTCATTGACTGAATATTTAATTTTATAAGTTATATTAGAAGTCATTCAATTATTTAATTATTAAATAATTAATAAAAAACTACAAAATGGGTAAGTGAATTAAATATTAATTTTATATTTTTCTACGCATTAGATATTTAAGATGATACTAAAGAGCCAACTTCTAATCATTTTTTAACAATAATAAATTATAAAAAAAAAATATTTTGAAAAATTGCATCTTTAGTTTTTTAAATTTTCTACGTGTGCATATTTTTTTTCTTTTTTTTTTGTCAAAATTTATTTGTTGAAAAAAAAAATCAAAAAATTCTTAAATGTCTGCAAACCAGTCATATTTTTGAGACCGACATTGCATCATTTTTAAATAATAAAATGCTAATTGAAAATTTTTTTTCGTTAGAATAAAATTTAATAATCCTAAAGATAACAGATTATTAATAATTTCCGGATTTCCTTTTTTAGCAAATTAATTACAAAAAAAAAATCTAAAAATATGCATATATTGAAATTTTAAAAAACTATCAGTGCAATTTTTCAAAATATTTTTTTTCATAATTTATCATTTAAAAAAAAAGATCCAAAAATTTTTAATTGTCCGCTAATTTATGATCCTGAAGTTAGCAGACAATTAAGAAGTTTTAGATTTTTTTTTCAACAGTTTGAATTTAAAAAAAAATATGCACTTGTAGAAAATTTAAAAAACTATAAGTGCAATTTTCTTTTAATATTTTTTTTTTTTACAATTTATCAGTTTATTAAAAATTCAAAAAATATTTGACGTCTGCCAAATTCAGAATCATGCTAATGCTAAAGATCATAATTTATGACGCTAAATTTTTCGGATTTTTTTTTCAAACAAATCAGTTACGAAAAAAAAAAAAAAACTAAAAAATTGCATATTTAGAAAATTAAAAAAACTGTAGGTGCAATACTTTTAAGTATTTTTTTTTTATAACTTATAAAAAAAATCTAAAAATTATTAGAGGGCTAACTTAAGCATCATAATTAGCAGTCATTAAAAGAATTATTTATTTTCGATAAACAAAGTAGACACTGACAGGAGAAAATTTTAAAAAATTCTTGTTAAGAATTTTCAAAAATTTATTTCATTAGAAGGCTGATATTTCAGCAACAATTTTCGTACAAGAAAAAAAATGATGATCTTGAAGTTAGCAGACAATTAACAATTTTTGAACTCTTTTTCAACAGATCAATTACAAAAAAAAAAAAATTAATAATATGCGCATGTAGAAAAATAAAAAAGCTACAAGTGCAATTTTTAAAAATATTTTTTTTGCTATAATTTATCGCTTTGAAAATGATCAAAAAATTATTAGACCTCGGTTTACTTCAGTATCATTAAAAATGAAAACGAAAATTATAGCAGGATAAATTTGTAAACTGAGCTTTGTATTCGTGTATCTTTAAAAAAATTTCCCGAGCTCTAGAACCTAAAAAGGAAACAAAAAAATTGTGAAAATTTTGGTCTCGAGCTATTGCTTATGATTACGCAATAACCGTAGCTTAAAAAAATCGGTCTGTCGGTTGACCCTGCGGGCCAGCCCCAAAACTTCCCGCTGTCTTCGACCTCAAAGAGCTCGAAAACATTAGTGTAGATATATTTTCGAGCTCTTCGAGCTCGAAAATGCTATCACATGCAATTGTTTTTTTATGATCTTTTCAAGCTCTAACAAGTTAACTGTTATGCTGAAGTTTGAAAATTTAAGAATCGAAAATCATCAATGAAGCGGTTTTTAAAATTTAGTTCCTGATTATGTTCAGTAAAATAAGTGTATTGAGGCAGAAATCAATGTCGGGGATCAAAGTCAAGATTTAAATAAATTTTGACTCATGTAAGAAACAATAAAATATGAAATATCCGATAAAAATATTAAAAATTACGTTTTATCGATTTTTTTGTTGATAATATGATTTAAACTAAAAACCAAGTTCGATGACATTATATGATCAAAAGAACCCATAAAAAAGATGAGTTGGTATGATATCAGGCACATTTTAGTACGTTATATTATGATTTATCCGGAAAAAATAACATAAAATGTTATTTTTTTAACTTTTTAACGCCGATATCTTTTGAACTCATCAATCGATTTTGATAGTTGACGTGGCAATCGGCGCGTTTTATTGAGTTCTAGAGCTGATTAAAATTTGAAATCGATCGCGTCAGTCGTTTCGAAAATATTAAAAAAAAACCGTTTTTCACCATTTCTTTCTCCCGCGATAACTCTCGAACGAATTATTTGATTTTGATGTTTGAGGTGGCAATCGACGCGTTTTATTGAGTACTAGAGCTGATTAGATTTTGAAGTCGATTGTATAAGTCGTTTTTGAGAAATCAATAAAAAACTAAAAAAAAATTTTTTTTTTTTTTCGTAATTCGACAATATTTTCGAGTCTATTCGATCAAATAATCTGAAATTTTCAGGAAAGTTGAAGGCCAACAAGCTCTTTCGATTGCCACCTCAATCATCCAAATCGATTCATTAGTTCAAAAGTTACAAAGAGTTTACATACATACATACACACACACACACACACACACACACACACACACACACACACACACACACACACACACACACACACACACACACACACACACACACATACACACACTCGGACATCATTCTGAAAATAGTCAGAATAGCTTCCTAGGACCTCAAAACGTCGACATCTGATGAAAACTCGATTTTCGAAAATCGGGGTGAAAATAATAACTTCCCGAAATTTTTGAAAATCGCCGATTTTCTTAGCGGGAAGTTAAAAAAAGTTTTCCCAGACAATCTTAAAACTAAAGATTTCAACTTAAAATTTAATTTCTTAGTTTTTTGATAAGACTATTTTTCACCAAGATAAAACCTTCCGAAAATCACTAAAAAATTTATAAATTCTTTTTATTCCTTTAATTTTTTATTTAAAGAAAAAAAATTTAATTTTGAAATCAATTTTTTTTTTTATCGAAAATTACACAGTAAAAAAGGCTATGTAAAAGTTCTTTACAAATATCTGACTCATTATAAAACATTTAAGAGATTTTCTTCAATGATCTTGTAAAAAAAAAAAATTTTCCAATACTTTCATTTTTAAAAGAGAGAGAAAAATTATTTACCTGTAGCATAAAAATGGAAAAATTAATATTCATTAAGCGTTTAATGAGATTACGATTTCAAGCTGATATTTCGAGATATTTTTTATTATACCTACGACTAGCTGAACATTTTAAGACTTACAAAAACTAAAGGATCTTTTTGAATCACCCTAATGTTTATATAAGATTGAAGATTTAACGATGGCAGGGTACCGATTATTGAGAGTATTTTATTTCATTATTTACAATACTTCTTCCAACATCTTTTAGAGTTGTAAATATTTCCATACAATATAATCTTTTCAATTTATAGAACCCAAGGAAATGCGCTTATAGTGTTTTGGATAATAGACTAAACCACAAAAAAATGTTGAATTTAATAATGTTCTTAAAAAAAAATGAAAACTGAAAATCCCATAAAGCTATGTTTCAATTTTTTTAAAATTATTTTTATTGTGTAAGTAAATTGCAAAAAAACTCCTAGACATTGGAAAAAAAAAAAAAAAAAAAAAAAAAAAAAATTGAGGGCTAACGGCACAATTAAACTTTAAATTTATATTTATTTACAAATTGTTAAAATTTTGAAGTAATAAAAAATTACAAGATTAGAAAGCTATCAAAATCTGGAAAAAAATAGCAAAAAATTGTAGTTATGCTGATAAAAAAAATTCTATAGATCTAGATTAATAGATTGATCATGATTTTTATGTAGTTCGATCCGTTGAATCTAAATCTTGAACCTATTTGGCTTATATATCTTTAAAAATCTAAGTAAATAGCAAAAAATCTCTGAAAATTTCAAAAAATTGATGTTGCGATGAAAATTATTGTTTAAATAAAAAAAAAATATGTATTCCTGCATGAAAAAGCTTTATATGTGAAAACATATATGATAAAATATATGAATATTATAACGTGATATATTGTACAATATATAAAATAATATTAATATTTTTGCCGTATTAATATATGATAATATATTGAATAAAAATATATTGCTAGAATATATTACCAATATATTTATCAATATATGACTTTTTTATGTATGTTTTACATATATATTAATATATCTTTTTTTATATTGATAGATTATATTGAAAATAGTATATTAATTAATATATAGTATTTTTTATATATGTTTTCCAGTATATTGTAAAATATATGACACTTTTTTTACTTTTCTTATGTTATTGCGTTGGTTATTCAGTAAATGCAAGATCAATGAAAAGAAAAAAAAATAATAAACTTGACTTTTTTTTTGTGGAATTGTGCGGAAATTAAAAAAATAAAATTTTCAATATAATGCGAAAAATATAAGTTTTAATATATTGGAAAAATATAATTCCAATATACTGCGAACCATATATTTAAACACATAAATTCTGTCATATATAATCAATTATATAGAGACCACATACCACTAATTATATGGGTCAAAATATATGGAAGTATATATCAAGTTTATTATATTATACTTATAAATTATATGTATACTAATCCATGTATGGCAAGAAAATATTGAGCAATATATGAGATAATATATATAGAAAAATATATAAAACATTATATATGGGTAAATATATTATTATAAATATATAATCCAGTATATGTAAAAAACATATATTTTTCAATATAGATATTTTTGCCGGTATATATTTATCACCTATTCACCATATACTTTTTTATATACTTTTAACAATATAAAGCTTTTTCATGCAGGTTACGTTATTCGCGGAGTATAAATTTGAATTTATTTTTCATATTTTCATGGCTTTCCAGTCTTGTAATTCTTTATTAATTTAAAATTTTAGCAATTTGTAAATAAATATATATTGAAAGTTTATTTGTCCCGTTAGTCCTTAATTTTTTGCCAATTTTTGCAATTTTCGGGGTTTTTTTCAATTTACTTGAATTTTAAATGGCATATGGTTGAATAAACTTTAGATTTAAATTCAGCGGACAAAAATACATAAAAATCATACTCGGTCTATAGTTCCGTAATTTTTTTTCTTACCAAAACTGCTAATTTTTCGCGATTTTTATGGTTTTTTGCAATCTACTTAAAAATTAAGGATGTACGGGCAAAACGGACTTCAAATTCAGCAAATTATAGGAACTGCTCCCATAATTCATGGTCGTCTTTCCTATACTGGTATAAAATTTCACAAAATTATAGGAAGCATTCCCATAATATTATAGGAACAGTTCCTATGTATTATGGGAACCATTCCCATAATACATAGGAATACTTCCTATAATTTTCTTTCCATGTAGAAGTAATTTTCACACTTTTCTTTGAATTGATATTTTCATGGTGGTATGGGAACCATTCCGATAATATTATAGGAACCATTCCCATAATGGTGTGGGTATCGGTCCCATAATTATAGGAGTCATTCCTATAATTATGGGTAACATTCCTATAATTATAGGAACTGTTCCCATAATTTATGGTCGTCATTCCTATACTGGTATAAAATTCCACAAAATTATAGGAACCATTCCCATAATTTTCTTTCTGTGTAACATATTATTAGGTATCATGCTCTATATTTATTAAAAATTTTATTTAAAAATAGAAAAATTTATTAAATTAGTGAATACATGATATAAAAAATGCGCTTAAATAGCAATTAATTATTAACTTGAAACGCGATTAAATCTATTATTGTCTAATATATTTTATAAAAATATTCACAATTACGACTTTTAGATATATTTTTAAAAGATGCTCTTACAAGATTTTTTTCGAAGATACTTAAATATTAACAAAGAATGATAAAATAAAAATGAGCGATAATTCAAAGACATTTTATTTTTTTGCTTAGAAAAAAAAATATATATATTTTATTTAAAATTAAAGCGTACTCTAACCAGCATAGAATTTTTTAATAATTATTCGTTAAGATACTTAATTATACTTTGATTTAATTTTTAATTTTCGACTGAAGAAAATCAGTCAATGATAATATTCAAGCAGAACTTAGTAATAATAAAAATTATTCTGCATTATGTCTCAAGTAAGTTTATACGCTTGATTACAATAATATTGTATTTACATCTCAAGTTTCATTAGAGTATGTGGCGTCTTCGTAAAGTTTGATAATGAAAGTAACTTCGCTGCTAGTAAATATTATTATTATACTTAAATAAATACATATGTATATATTTTGAACTGAAATATTTTCACAATATATTATTGTACAATAAAATACATAAATTTATTATTTATTATCTGAACGTGAATCATTTAATTATCAAATTGAAAACGTAACTTTTCAGAGTAAAGATTAGATAAAATAATTAGTGGAATTTTATGATAATTTATGTGTGATTATGTATCAAATATGAAATAAACTACAATTACAAAGGACTAGAAACATTTTTATAAGTTACTGAAAAAAAAAAGTAAATTAACACCGCCAATTTTAACACCCACACCGCTTGAACTTACCCCGGTGATTTTTTACAATGTGAAATTAATAAATTTAATTAAATTTCCATAACGATTCTCAAAAATCTGAAACATTTTTAACAGGCCGGATCAAAAAATTAGATCTGTTTTAAAATAAATGATAAATTTAAATATTTTTCTTTAATTCAAGTTTATAAATCGTATAAGGTAAATGTCCCAATACCGGAACGACGAAGGGTATATGACTGATTTTTATCGTTTTAAAAATATTCAAATAAATTATAAACCAAAATAATTTATTACATCATATAGAATAGACATTTACCAATTCAAAAATAATCAAATTAGTTCATTTTTCTTAAATTTAATAGAAAAAAAAAATTTTTTTCTATGACACCCAAAAGACCCAATACCGGAACGCTGAAATAGCCTTGTCCCAATACGGGAATTCGGTTGTCCTAATACCGGAACAGTAAATAAAATAAGTTATTTTTTGCATTTATTCATGGTGAAAATATTAATAATTATTAAATAATATTAATGTAGAACGAGTATGAATGTAGAAGGCATCAGAGAACTTTAAAATTATAAATAAATAAGATAAATAATTAAAAAAATAATTCTTACAAAAAAAGCACTATTAATTTCAAAATTTTTTGAATTTGCATTTTTTAAAATTTTATATTATTAATTATTTACTCGATTTATTAATAATTTTAAATTTGTCTGATGTCTGCTATATCACACCCATAATGTAAAATGTATTTAAAATTTAAAAATGATTGAATATTCAATGAAAATAAATATTTTGAACTAAAGAATAGAAACAAAATAAATCATTTGAGGTTATACTAGAAAAATAATTAAAAAAAAAAAAACTAAAAACAAAAATTTATTTTTTATGATTTAAATTAAAGTTTATCTATATTTAATCTATTTTTTATAACAATCATACATACTGCATTAAATATTAGGGCTCCAGTAATAATTAATATTGTACTTGATTTAGCCAGTCAATAAAACTCACCGTTAATGTCTATCGATAACATTAATATGATTGGCTGTTCCGGTACTGGGCACGGGTTCATTTTGGTGTACCAATAGACGAACAGTAAAATTAATATAATAATACTATTTTTTTCATATTTTTAATATGTTTTCTTGAATTTTATGTCATTCAAGATGCATATACAAAAAAAAAAATTATTGAAAAGTAATTCTATGCATTTTCTATAAGCTTAAGACCATTGACTGATTTCTTAGCAAAACCATTAAGAGACATGAAAAAGTCATGAATCCGAGACTATTGCTCTAATTAACATTATTTTTTTCATTTTTTAAATATTTTCTAAAATCTTAAAAACAGATTTTTTTATTATAATTATTGGTTTGTGTTCAATTTTTTTTTAAGGATAAAAACAAAATTTATTTACTATAATTTTTAGTCTGTTTTTAATCACTTTTAGATCAAAAACAGGACTTTATGAAATAAATAATAATAACAATAAGGTAAAAACCCCTATATTAGCTCACTTTTCATTGGTGTGAGATTGAATCAATCAATATAAATTAATAAGTAAAATAAAAAACCATATTTTTTTTTTTTATAGTTTTAAATACTAGAATAAAATTTAAGTTTGAAGAATAATATTGATAATTAATTATTATTAATTTTTTAAATAAGGTCCTTGAGTGTATCCATAGTCGCTCATTAAAAGTTTTCATGTACCATTACTCGATCAACACATGGCCCTATAGTCGCTCAAAGACAATATCAATTAAAATATGATCAATTTATTAATTTGGAAAATAATTTATAAATTATACTACTTTATTCTTTCATAGTAAAATTTCATGAATTTCATAAAACGTATTTAATAAGATATATTTATAATAATCCTTAAAAAATTTGACGCAACCTAAATTTAATCTAACGAATGAATGTTAAAGTAAAAAATGCCCGGCTGAGCGTGATTTTGAAAACAGTCATTCAATTTAAATTCATAATTTATTAACTTCCCGCTAAGAAAATCGACGATTTTCAAAAATTTCGGGAAGTTATTGTTTTCACTCCGATTTTCGAAAATCGAGTTTTCATCAGATGTCGACGTTTTGAGGTCCTAGGAAGCTATTCTGACTATTTTCAGAATGATGTCCGAGTGTGTGTATGTGTGTGTGTGTGTGTGTGTGTGTGTGTGTGTGTGTGTGTGTGTGTGTGTGTGTGTGTGTGTGTGTGTGTGTGTGTGTGTGTGTGTGTGTGTATGTATGTATGTAAACTCTTTGTAACTTTTGAACTAATGAATCGATTTGGATGATTGAGGTGGCAATCGAAAGAGCTTGTTGGCCTTCAACTTTCCTGAAAATTTCAGATTATTTGATCGAATAGACTCGAAAATATTTGCGAATTACAAAAGAACAAAAATTTTTTTTTTTTAGTTTTTTATTGATTTCTCAAAAACGACTTATACGATCGACTTTAAAATCTAATCAGCTCCAGTACTCAATAAAACGCGTCGATTGCCACCTCAAACATCAAAATCGGATAATTCGTTCGAGAGTTATCGCGGGAGAAAGAAATGGTGAAAAACGGTTTTTTCTAAATATTTTCGAAACGACTGACGCGATCGATTTCAAATTTTAATCAGCTCTAGAACTCAATAAAACGCGCCGATTGCAACGTCAACTATCAAAATCGATTGATTAGTTCAAAAGATATCGGCGTTGAAATGTTAAAAAAATAACATTTTATGTTATTTTTTCCAGATAAATCATAATATAACGTACTAAAATGTGCCTGACATCATACCAACTCATCTTTTTTATGGTTTCTTTCGATCATATAGTGTCATCGAACTTGGTTATTAGTTTAAATCATATTATCAACAAAAAAATCGATAAAACGTAATTTTTAATATTTTTATCGGATATTTCATATTTTATTGTTTCTTACATGAGTCAAAACTTCTTTAAATCTTGATTTTGATCTCTGACATTGATTTCTGTCTCAATACACTTATTTTACTGAACATAATCAGGAACTAAATTTTAAAAACCGCTTCATTGATGATTTTCGATTCTTAAATTTTGAAACTTCAGCATAACAGGTAACTTGTTAGAGCTTGAAAAGATCATAAAAAAACAATTGCATGTGATAGCATTTTCGAGCTCGAAGAGCTCGAAAATATATCTACACTAATGTTTTCGAGCTCACTGAGGTCGAAAACAGCGGGAAGTTTCGGGGCTGGCCCGCAGGGTCAACCGACAGACCGATTTTTATAAAATAATTTGATGCATGATATTTTAATATATTTAGATTCACAAATAATTATTTATCAATAATGATATTTTTAGTAGTAATTTTTTTTTATAGAAATTATAAAAAAAAGCCTTAAACAGTCAAAGTGAGCGACTAATGGTACTGAGCGGGTATAGGGTCTTTTACCCTAATCTAGATTTATAAATTTATATTAATTTTTTGGTATTTGAAACATGCTAATGCGCTTCCGTGATAAGATGTCACAAGAATTTTGGTGTTTTCTAATGCCAAAATATTTTCGATTTCATCCGGTAAAAAAGAAAAATTTTTTTGACATTTTAAGAGTTATTTTATCACTTTTATTCAATGCTAAAAAATATGCACCAAGACAACTAAAAATTAAGCTTTCAAACTTTTATTAACTGCCGACATTTTTAAACAAAAGATACTGAGTAAATAGTAATCAAAGCATAATCAATTCTGTAACTCAATATTTATTTTATAAATATTGCCCATAAATAAAAATTTTCTCAATTCATGATTTAATCCAGTTTTGTCCATGCAAATTTTCAGAACTAAAATTTTTAAAGTTCAAGAATTAATCTAGTTTTGTCTGCCTGAGAGAAAATTATGGTAACTGTTCCTAGTACGTTTATGAAATATCATCCCATACCGTTATGGTAATGATTACTTGGGATTATGGGATATAGACCCATACTTTCTGGGAAAAGATTCCATAAGTATGGGAACAATTCCTATCATTATGGTAACAGTTTCCATATCGCATGTGAAAGAATCATGGTAATGATTACCATACCCATAGGAATAGTTCCCACAAGCAAATAGTAACCGATCCTATAACCACATTGTAATGGTTCCTAAGTGTATATGGGAATAAGCCCTATATATTATGGTAACTATTCCTTTAATATTATTGTAAACATAACCATCATAATATGGTAATGGTTACCATAATATTATGGTAATCATTCCCATAATGTATGGAAATTATTACCATAATATTATGGCAACGATTACCATAATATTATGGGAATAGTTACCATAATAGTATGGGAATGGTTACCATTATATCATGGTAATAATTCCCATAATATTTAGAAATTATAATATTTTTTTTTTTTTTGTAAGAAGCGTTTTTTTTTGTATATTACAAAATTTTAAGCATATAAAAAAACGCTTATTACAAAAAAAAATTTATTATAATTTCTAAAAATTATGGTAATCGTTACCATAATATTATGGTAACCATTATCATAGTTACATGGTCACGATTACCATGATTCCATAGGAACTATTCCGATACCATATGGGAATTATACCCCTAATTATAGGAATGATTACCATAATATATATGGGTGCCGTTCCTATAATCACCATTTGAAAAAAAACCGGTTAACATGAAGTATGGGAACCATTCCCATAATATATTGTAACTGTTACCATAATTTTCTCTCCGTGCAGCTTTAAATTTTTGTAAAAGATAAAAAACAGATCAAATAATCTAATAAGATTAAAATGAGATCAAATTTTTCGACCCGGAAGTGAATCGAAACTGTAGGGGCGGGAGGGGCAAAACGGGGTACTTAAGGAAATACGAAGTTTTCGAAGACTCAAATACACTGAATCTTTTTTTTTTTTAATGACATTCAAAGTAAATAAGAAAAATTTTCAGTTATCATTAAAAAAAAAATTTTTATTTTTGCGGGCAAAATGGGGTATCCCCTAAAAAAGGTAAAAAACAAAAATTTCTGGATTTTAAATGAATTTGAGTAAGTTAAACTTTTTTGCAAGTAATTTACATTAAAAAAATCATATTTTACATGATAATCGGCTCCAAAAGTCGAAAAACAAATTCTTAATAGTTTCAATAAAAAAAAAGTCATTAATATTTTTCAACTGACAATTGATTTTTGAAAAAGTTTAATAAAAAAAATTCAAAATAACGATCAATTATATTTGCAAAAGTGATTTTGTAATGTTTAGAAACCATTTAAAATATAAAATTTTTTTTTTACAAAATTTCGGGGGTATTCCGTTTTGGCCCCCTCCCCCTCCCCTGAATTATTTGAAATATCATAAATTACATTATTTAATTAAATTTTTCCCTTTCAGATTTAATGCGACGTATTGAAAGTCTAACTATAAATGACAGGAATCCGCCAAGCGGAGACAATATAAGTGGAGAATCTTTAAAACGATGGATCGAAGGCTGTGAAAAACTGAAACCCGATTCCAAAGTAAGAAATGTCACTAATATTTACCGCAATAGTGTTAAGGAATACTCAGCCGTATTTTTAAAAACTAATGCGCGCGATCAAATCCATTACTACAAACTTGAAATCCGAAAACATAAAACAGAAGACAAGTACTGGCTATTTCGTACCTGGGGGACAGTGGTAACCGTCCATGGGGACGATTTGCTTCAAGAATTGCCACGCAAAGCTTGTATTAAAAAATATAAATGGCTTGTGAAATCACATCAAAAAAGAGACTTTATTACTTTGCAAATTACGCTTCATAATAACGTGAATTCAAATATCAGTACTTTTGAAAGTAAACTACCGATTTCCGTTCAAAATTTAATGAAACTCATTTTCAACGCCGACAATATTAGCAAAGTAATGGAAGAGTATAATCTTAAGAAAATAAGACCCGGCCAGTTGTCGAATAAAAAAATCCGAAAAGCTTATGGCAAATTGAAAATGATTACCCAGGCACTAAACACTCCGTTCAATGACCCCGAGAGAATTTCACTTATAATCAAAGGAACGATCAGCTTCTATGCCTGCATTCCTCACCAAATTATCGTCAATAAACTTCCCATGTTAGACAACAAAGAAATAATTGCAGCAAAATTTGATATGCTAGACGAATTATTCGAAATTAACCTAGCCGACAAAATTATGAATTTTAAAACTGGAGAACTTCGTAGTGTACTAGACATTTATTACGATAAATTGAATACAGACATCAGTGAACTTAACATGAACAGTAAGGAGTTCAAAATGATTAAAAAATATATTGAAAATACTCATTCGTATGTTCATAATAGATACAAGATTAATATTGAGAAGGTATTTGTTATTAATCGAGCAGGAGAAGCTCTGCGATACGCTAATCGAACGAGAGGAATTAACAACAAAATGCTTCTATGGCATGGAACTAAACTGACAAACATCGCAAGTATTTTACTGAAGGGCTTAAGGATCCCGAGAAAAAATTCTAATTCTACTACTCACATGTTTGGGCGAGGAATTTATTTCGCGGATGTAGTTTCGAAATCTGCGAATTACTGTAAAGCTAAGGGACGGAATTCAAAAGGTCTTTTGTTACTTTGTGAAGTTGCCTTGGGTAACGTGGAAGAAAAGTTTGAAGCGGACAATAATTTGGTTCTGCCAAAACGCAAGCATTCAGTTTTAGCAAGAGGACGTCATGTTCCTGATCCCGAGGACTGTGGAGAAATTTCTCCCGGTGTAAAGGTGCCATTTGGTGAAATAAAGAAGCAACAATGCAATGGAATAAAACCGAGGCTTATTCACAACGAGTACGTAGTTTACGACACTGCGCAGATTAAAATTAAGTACTTGGTTCAAATAAATTTCGATACTGAACCTCTTCAACGTATTTAATTTATTTTCAGTTCATTTAATTTTTTTTTATATGGTTTTCTATCTTACTATTAATTTTATAAATTTTATTATAAATGACGTTTAGTTTTGTTTTGCTCACAACTATATTTTTTTATTTACGTAAAGACAAAAAAATTTAAAGTAAAAATTTACTTTATGTTTGCATTAATGATGATAATTTTTTGATAACCGAATGATAAATTGAGTTTTCTTATTTTTGTTAAAAAATTGGTACGGTATTAATTGTATTAGTCTGAAACTATCATCGGTTATTTAATTTAACAAACTCACAATTGTTGTAAGAAGCATTTAAGTTAACAAATTTAAGATATAAAGAAATTGAACATTTAAAAAAAAGTGTATTTTTCTAATTTTGTTAAATGTCAAAAATAATAAATGTATCAAAAGTTTATTCAATCGGACTTTATTGTTGATAAATTCTTCAAATTTTACTTAAGATAAGGAGCCCAGTTTCTGACTTTTTAAAAGTGCCGGTTGAGGTATATTATAATCTTGAAACGCTTATTATTTATACGAAAAATTAATAAACAGATAAGCATATTTTACAAGTCGTTTAGTAATTTCTCATATACTGGTTATGGAAAATCTCCTATATTGCATATTAATATTTAGTAAATTTTACTATTCTCTTTATTAAATTTTACTATATTAGAATGAAAAAAATTAAATTAAATTTTTATTAGTTTTTAACTTTTTATTATTATTGCTATCATTTTGATTATTATTATTATTCATGTTATCTGTATTGGTGTCGATTTTTGTTTTTTAAAAAATCACTTGCTTCAACCGAGATTCGAACCCTGATCTCCCGCGCGCGAGTCCTTTCCTATGTCTGACGGCCCGATGTCTCCTTTGGACAAAAGTTTCAGAACTTGTAATACATATTTGTATATTCTATCCCCACCAACTTTTAATTTTATCTATACACAGTAGAATTTACTATACGGATAGTAAAAAAATATAATAGTGTTAGCAAAACATACATTGCATAGTAATTTTTAATATTTTGTATAGTAACAAATCCTACATTGTATTAGAAAATTTACTTTCTTAAATTTGTATTTATTAACAGTATTTATAGTAAAATTTACTATACGAATAGTAAAAAATATAATCATCTTAGCAAAAAATACATTACGAGTAATTTTGAATATCTTATTATGTAATTATTACTGACTAGTAAATTTTACTAAACGTTTAGTAATAATTACAATACAAAATGTATTTTTTCATATCTGTTAGTAAATTTTACTACAGTGCTGTAATTTTTACTATACTTTTTTTCCATGTAGAGAAATGACTCACAAAAATCTGTTTCTTATATTACATAAAATAGCATTGACATGTAATTGTGAAAAAGTAGTATTGGGATTCCCCTATGAATGAGACAACCGGCCGTATTATTAATTTTTAAAATGATAAAATAATTTTTTATTTTATGAAAAATACAATTTGACTTTCGATACTCCAAAAAAATAAAACTACTTCTTTTAACACTGGAAAAATTTAACACCACTACCGGTGTTAATTTAACACCGTTTTAGTGGTTCATTTTAACACTGATAGCGTGGACTTGTTCCGTTTTTTTTTTATCAGTGTAAGAAACTTAAAAATAAATAATTGCAAAATTTAAATTTTAATGAGTTTCCATAACAAGATTTTCGACAGTGATCACTACCGGTAAATCCCAAAAAAAAAAACTGGTGAATGTTTGATTGAAATATTCATATACGTGTCGCAATTCAGCAGGTGAGATTGTGTGTAAAGACATCACTTAAGAACAAATCCTCAGTTAGCTTTCGATCCTCGTTATTTGCGGGTCGTTCGGGCCTCGAAATATTTTTAGTCAAAAAAATATCAATTGACAAAAGTTTAAATAAAATTTTATATTTGTAATAATAAATACAAATTATTTTTATAATTAAGACGATAAATTTCATCCACAAGTAAGTAATTAATTTAATTTTTCATTTTAGAATTCAATATTTTTTTAAATAAATTAAACTTAATTGTATTTAAATTTTTTTTTAAATCTGCCAAAAAATTGGAATTAAATTTTTAAAAAAATTTTAATTTTTTTTTTAATTAAAATCTAATTATGTTAGAAATAATTTTTTATTTTTAGATAAAATTATATGGCTGACAATTTAATTTTTGAATGAAGCTTACTTCAAAAAATTTTTTTATTTATTTTTTATATAATATATTTATTTTGTTAAAGATTATAATTTTAGGTTATCTTTTTTTTTTGCAAATTCTGATTTTAAAAACCTGGGAAAAAATCCTTGTACAAAATTTTGTCACAAGAATTCAAATTTTTTTTTTTTTATTTAAATTTCTATATAATTATATTTATTTAAATTAAACAAAGTAACGAAATTTGAATTTTTTCAATTCAAGCATAAAAAAACTTTAAAGAAGAGTAAAATAAAATGGAATAAAAAATTAATTGGATGACTTTGGTTTTCATTTAGTTTTCTATAAACAGAAATAAAAGTAAATTAGTTGATTAAATTGATTGGTTATTTAATATTTTGTCAACCGTTAAATTATTTTCAAAAGATAATGATAATAGTGTTTGAATAAATTAGAAAGGTTGAACTTTGGGACATCTGCCTGACTACTGCCAACTGACCTTGGGGTTTTTACGTCAAGTTATAAAATCGAATTGTTACATCAATTGGAATCGGTAAAAAGTAGGGGTCATTTTCATTATATCACTTTAAAGGATTGTTTTCACTGTGTCCAGGGACAAGGTCAGTTTTGTGAAAGTATTCATTTTTATGATTATCAACTAAATTTTTTAATTTCAAGTAGAAAACATATTATATATGTTCTAATTAAAGATTCCGACAGAAAAAAATAATTGTTCGATTATATTTCGATTTAAATTTTTGGATCGAATCGCACTTTAAAATCGAGGAATTTGAAATTAACACTTTAAATAACATTAGAACACCATAAGAGAACCATGGATACTTAACACACTGTAAAACATCTTTTGAGTGACTGCAAAAAAACTACTGTGTTGAACAGAATACAATTACTGTGGATTAAAACAATAAGTTGTAAGACACTTGGTTTTGAGTACGGAAAATAATTGCGATTCTATTGTTCTTAATAAGATGTAATCAAAATTCTTAATCAGGGTAATTATAAATAATTATATAGAATAATTATTCATGGCCTCAAGGGAGAATTATGTATATAAGATTGGATAAACGAACACAAAAAATATTTTAATAATGTTTATAATAGGGGAAGGGGGCAAAATGGGATATTTAAGGAAATAATTTCGGGGACTCAAATTCCTAATTAAAAATATTCATTGAAAAGGATTGAAAAAGATGAGAATTGAATACTTTTGAATACTTTCTATACAACCAGATTTTCATCTGGGTATAAAATTAATACTTTTCAATTCTATTGAATCCAAAAATAATATGAGAATTTCTAAACTTCCGAGGAATTGAAAAAGATTCAAAAGAATTGATATTTTTAATATTTCTAAATACTTTCCGATATCAAAATAATATCACATCTCGGGTCACGTGTGGGATTGAGAAGAATTCAAATGAATTGAAATTTTTGAATCTTTCTGAATCCTTCTTGATACCAAAATAATCAAATTTTGTAAGGTATTGAAATGATGAAAGATTGAATTCTTTTCAATACTTTTGAATTCCATTTTAAGAATTGCAAAGTATTCAAATGACCAAAATTTCAATTCCATTCAATATTTTTCAAAACCTACGTATGGATTGAAAAGAATTGAAATAATTTTCAATCCTTTTCTATGAGTATTTTTAATCAGGGTATCCTGGGTCGAAAAATTTGATCTGATTTTAGTCTAATTGGACTATTTGATCTGTTTTTGATCTTTTACAAAAATTTTAAGCTGTTTTTGATCTGTTGTTTTAAAAAACAACGGCGTTACAGACAGACAAAACTAGATTAATTCTCGAACTTTAAAAATTTTAGTTCTGAAAATTTGCAAGGACAAAACTGGATTAAATCATGAATTGAGAAAATTTTTATTTATGGGCAATATTTATAAAATAAATATTGAGTTACAGAATTGATTATGTTTTGATTACTATTTACTCAGTATCTTTTGTTTAAAAATGTCGGCAGTTAATAAAAGTTTGAAAGCTTAATTTTTAGTTGTCTTCACAGCATATTTATAGCATTTAATAAAAGCGATAAAATAACTCTTAAAATGTCAAGAAATTTTTGTTTTTTACTGGATGAAATTTGAAATATTTTGGCATTAGAAAACATCAAAATTCTTGTGACATCTTATTACGAAAGCGCATTCGCATGTTTCAAATACCAAAAAATTAAAATAAATTTATAAATCTAAATTTTTATTATTATTATTTATATTTATAAAAAGTTCCGTTTTTGATCTAAAAGCGATTAAAAACAGACCAAAAATTATAGTAAATAAAGTCTGTTTTTGTCCTTAAAAACATTCGAACACAAGCCAATAATTATAATAAAAAAAGTCTGTTTTTAGTCTAAACCCGATTTAAAACCGACTAAATATTATACGAAAATAAGTCTGATTTTGGCCTGGATAAGGAATAGTACAGGCAAAAACAGATTAAATTCCTATATAAAATAAATATGATTTACAAACTTGAATTAAAGAAAAAATATTTAAATTTATCATTTATTTTTAAAAAAAATCTTATTTTTACCCGGATAAATTTGATAAAATTAAATTTTCTTATATGTAATTTGCAAGAAGAAAAATTAGATTTCACATAATTATTGGATGCAAAGAAAAAAAAAATTTATTAACTCGCTTTCATGTATGTCTGTTCGAGTGGAATTTTGTAATTGATTTTAAAGTAATTTCCTGATGACCTAAAGACCTTAAATTTGGGACATAGTTCAGAATGATATGACAATGCAGAAAGATAAAAAGTAGAAGGAGAAACAGTAGAAGAAAAAGAAATAAACTGAAAGAAAAAAACAAAAACAAATGAAAAAAAATCGAACAAAAAATTCATATTCATTTGTGAATTTTTAACAGCTATGAAAATATCTTTAAAATTTAAAACTAAAAACGTGCGAGGCATGCAACAGATAACTGTAAAAAGTGTAGAGGAGCTATCAATGAGAACTTACTCATTGGCTCATATTATTTGCAGCGCAATAAAATTTTTAGTTGAACAATGCATAAATTATATATTGCATGCGCCACACATTTTCCGTTTTAAATCGTGAAAGTTTTCGAAGCAATTAAAAATTCACAATAACAAATTTTAAGGATTATCTGTAAGAAGTTCAGAATTTGTAAGTGGTTTTAAATCTTTAAATTTTCATGAGGCTCAGAGAAATTATTTAATACTTTGTAGTCCGTTTTAAAAACGAAGTGTATTTCATTTTTTTTTTTTTTATTTCGATAATTTTTAATAGTTTTTATCATAAAAGAAAAGTCATTAACATTTTTCGAATAAAGAAACTATTTGAAAAAAAACAAACATAAATTGTTTGAAGTAATATATAAATAAAATTATGACGCCAAACTATCATCTGATGAAAACTTGATTTTCAAAAATTGGAATGAAAACAAGAATTTCCCGAATTTTTTGAAAATTATAAATTTTCATAATGAGATATTGAAAAAGCAGTTGGATAAGTTCATTACATATGTCGGAATTGAGTTATACTGAATGTACATTGATAAAAAAATAGTTTTCAAATTTTCGGTGGAGTCTCGACTCGGGAAAAAAAATTTAGATTTGTTCTGATCAAGTTAGATCAGCTCAGATTAAATTTGATCACAATTTATACTGAATCCAGATCAGAGTAGATCTGATTTGATCAGTTCAGATCAAACTAAATTTGATGTTCTGATTAAATTAGATCAGCTCAGATCAAAATTGATCACAATTTATACTGAACCCAGATCAGAGTAGATCGGAGTTGATCAGTTCAGATCAAACTAAATTTGATGTTCTGATTAAATTAGATCAGCTCAGATCAAATTTGATCAAAATTTATACTGAACCCAGATGGAGTAGATCTGATTTGATCAGTTCAGATCAAACTGAATTTGAAGTTCTGATTAAATTAGATCAGCTCAGATCAAATTTGATCACAATTTATACTGAATCCAGATCAGAGTCGATCTGATTTCATCAGTTCAGATCAAACTAAATTTGATGTTCTGATTAAATTAGATCAGCTCAGATCAAATTTGATCAAAATTTATACTGAACCCAGATGGAGTAGATCTGATTTGATCAGTTCAGATCAAACTGAATTTGAAGTTCTGATTAAATTAGATCAGCTCAGATCAAATTTGATCACAATTTATACTGAATCCAGATCAGAGTCGATCTGATTTCATCAGTTCAGATCAAACTAAATTTGATGTTCTGATTAAATTAGATCAGCTCAGATCAAATTTGATCACAATTTATACTGAATCCAGATCAGAGTCGATCTGATTTCATCAGTTCAGATCAAACTAAATTTGATGTTCTGATTAAATTAGATCAGCTCAGATCAAATTTGATCAAAATTTATACTGAATCCAGATCAGAGTCGATCTGATTTCATCAGTTCAGATCAAACTAAATTTGATGTTCTGATTAAATTAGATCAGCTCAGATCAAATTTGATCACAATTTATACTGAATCCAGATCAGAGTAGATCTGATTTGATCAGTTCAGATCAAACTAAATTTGATGTTCTGATCAAATTAGATCAGCTCAGATCAAATCTGATCACAATTTATACTGAATCCAGATCAGAGTAGATCTGATTTGATCAGTTCAGATCAAACTAAATTGGATGTCCTGATTAAATTAGATCAGCTCAGATCAAATTTTATCACAATTTATACTGAACCCAGATCAGAGTAGATCTGATTTCATCAGTTCAGATCAAACTAAATTTGATGTTCTGATTAAATTAGATCAGCTCAGATCAAATTTGATCAAAATTTATACTGAACCCAGATCAGAGTAGATCTGATTTAATCAGTTCAGATCAAACTAAATTTGATGTTCTGATCAAATTAGATCAGCTCAGATCAAATCTGATCACAATTTATACTGAATCCAGATCAGAGTAGATCTGATTTGATCAGTTCAGATCAAACTAAATTGGATGTCCTGATTAAATTAGATCAGCTCAGATCAAATTTGATCAAAATTTATACTGAACCCAGATCAGAGTAGATCTGATTTGATCAGTTCAGATCAAACTAAATTTGATGTTTTGATTAAATTAGATCAGCTCAGATCAAATTTGATCAAAATTTATACTGAACCCAGATCAGAGTAGATCTGATTTGATCAGTTCAGATCAAACTAAATTTGATGTTCTGATTAAATTAGATCAGCTCAGATCAAATTTGATCACAATTTATACTGAATCCAGATCAGAGTCGATCTGATTTCATCAGTTCAGATCAAACTAAATTTGATGTTCTGATTAAATTAGATCAGCTCAGATCAAATTTGATCACAATTAATACTGAATCCAGATCAGAGTCGATCTGATTTCATCAGTTCAGATCAAACTAAATTTGATGTTCTGATTAAATTAGATCAGCTCAGATCAAATTTGATCAAAATTTATACTGAACCCAGATCAGAGTAGATCTGATTTGATCAGTTCAGATCAAACTAAATTTGATGTTCTGATTAAATTAAATCAGCTCAGATCAAATTTGATCAAAATTTATACTGAACCCAGATCAGAGTAGATCTGATTTGATCAGTTCAGATCAAACTAAATTGGATGTCCTGATTAAATTAGATCAGCTCAGATCAAATTTTATCACAATTTATACTGAACCCAGATCAGAGTAGATCTGATTTGATCAGTTCAGATCAAACTAAATTTGATGTTCTGATTAAATTAGATCAGCTCAGATCAAATTTGATCACAATTTATACTGAATCCACATCAGAGTCGATCTGATTTCATCAGTTCAGATCAAACTAAATTTGATGTTCTGATCAAATTAGATCAGCTCAGATCAAATCTGATCACAATTTATACTGAATCCAGATCAGAGTAGATCTGATTTGATCAGTTCAGATCAAACTAAATTTGATGTTCTGATTAAATTAGATCAGCTTAGATCAAATTTGATCACAATTTATACTGAATCCAGATCAGAGTCGATCTGATTTCATCAGTTCAGATCAAACTAAATTGGATGTCCTGATTAAATTAGATCAGCTCAGATCAAATTTGATCACAATTTATACTGAACCCAGATCAGAGTCGATCTGATTTCATCAGTTCAGATCAAACTAAATTTGATGTTCTGATTAAATTAGATCAGCTCAGATCAAATTTGATCACAATTTATACTGAACCCAGATCAGAGTAGATCTGATTTGATCAGTTCAGATCAAACTAAATTTGATGTTCTGATTAAATTAAATCAGCTCAGATCAAATTTGATCAAAATTTATACTGAACCCAGATCAGAGTAGATCTGATTTGATCAGTTCAGATCAAACTAAATTTGATGTTCTGATTAAATTAGATCAGCTTAGATCAAATTTGATCACAATTTATACTGAATCCAGATCAGAGTCGATCTGATTTCATCAGTTCAGATCAAACTAAATTGGATGTCCTGATTAAATTAGATCAGCTCAGATCAAATTTGATCACAATTTATACTGAACCCAGATCAGAGTCGATCTGATTTCATCAGTTCAGATCAAACTAAATTGGATGTCCTGATTAAATTAGATCAGCTCAGATCAAATTTGATCACAATTTATACTGAACCCAGATCAGAGTCGATCTGATTTCATCAGTTCAGATCAAACTAAATTTGATGTTCTGATTAAATTAGATCAGCTCAGATCAAATTTGATCACAATTTATACTGAATCCAGATCAGAGTCGATCTGATTTCATCAGTTCAGATCAAACTAAATTGGATGTTCTGATTAAATTAGATCAGCTTAGATCAAATTTGATCACAATTTATACTGAATCCAGATCAGAGTCGATCTGATTTCATCAGTTCAGATCAAACTAAATTGGATGTCCTGATTAAATTAGATCAGCTCAGATCAAATTTGATCACAATTTATACTGAACCCAGATCAGAGTAGATCTGATTTGATCAGTTCAGATCAAACTAAATTTGATGTTCTGATTAAATTAAATCAGCTCAGATCAAATTTGATCAAAATTTATACTGAACCCAGATCAGAGTAGATCTGATTTGATCAGTTCAGATCAAACTAAATTTGATGTTCTGATTAAATTAGATCAGCTCAGATCAAATTTGATCACAATTTATACTGAACCCAGATCAGAGTAGATCTGATTTGATCAGTTCAGATCAAACTAGATCTGATCAGATATGACATTTTTCTTTAGGAAAAAATTGTCCAGATCTACCCGGATCGAATCTAATCAAGTTAGATCAACCTAGATCGAGTCAGATCAAAATATATCAACATTGATTAAATGATCAATGTATGAAGTAAATTTAAATAGATCTAATTGGACCTGTACGGATCAAACCAGATCTGAGTTGATATAACTTTTTCTCGGGAAAAAAAGTTCAGATCGGCTCTGATCAGATTAGATCTGTACAGATTATAAAGAAATATTTCTTTACATTATATTGTAATTATAAGATTAACTAGTTGAATTTTGACACATTTACCTAAATGTTGATAATTGTAAAAAGTCTATCGTAATTAAAATAAATACATTTTCTTGTTTATTCAGCTAATAATTCTTTTATTATAAAAAATATAAACATGATATTAATTTTCTATCGATTTTATCTGATATTCATATAGATACTTCATATACATCGTTACATGACTTTCTTGGGTAAATAAGTATACTGAGCAGATCTGAGTGTTTTTTATTTACCTTGATTCTTTCAGATCTATTCTGATCAGATTAGATCTAATTTAATCCAAACAGATCTGGCCAAAATGCAGATCTGTTCAGATCTGAAACATCAGATCTAGTTTGATCTGAATAGATCTAAATTTTTTTTCCCGGGCGAAGCTTCGACCGTTGTGTTATGAAGCCCGTCCGCTATCCACTAAACTAATCCATCTTATTAATAATTATTAATTAATATTTTCAGCAAATCTTGATGTTGTTTTAAGATATAATTTATTAATCTCAAGATTTTTGTGTTTGTTATGTTATAATAGTATCAATTCATAAGTAACTTTTTTTTTGGCTTTTCAATTATATAATTTATTTTTTATTTTTCACATTGAAAATTGTTTTTTCAGATAACCATGGAATGGAAGATATTATTTTGGATAGTTTTCATCACAGGACTGTCGTATTCATACCCTCAACAAAGTACTATAGATCCAAATTTACTTATTGAAATTTTTGGTACGCCACCATCAAATGTCGCAGCTAAATTCACCACAACAACAAATCGCCCGTTTACAAAATACGACCCGAGTGGATTAGATTCTTTAATTGATGAAGTTTTTGGCACAACAACCGAAGAAGTTAAACATGATCAAAAATTACCAAACAATCCCGATAAAATTCATAATTCGGAAAACGAAGATTGTGAATGTGTTAGTTACTATCTCTGTTCAAACGGTACTATTATTGAAGATGGTGTTGGATTGATTGACATCAGGTAATTAAGAGATTAAAAATAATATTTACTTCAATGTAATACTTTAGTTTTTACATGTCAATTTCTGTTTACTTCAAAATTACGAATACAAGATGAAAATATTTCTTACACCAGAAATTATTTGCAGACACTAACGCATATCTTGCGCAAGATCTGCGCAAGAAGTGTCATGTCACATGATCTGTTTCTGTCGCTTCATCCTTTCCATTAGCATACGATACAGAATCCTGAAGTAAAGTGACAGAGATAGAAGTGAGATATATAGATAGGATAACATGACACTTCTTGCGCAGACCTGGCGCAAGACTGCGTTAGTGTCTGCGAGTAATTTCTGGTGCGACTCGCTCGAGATACGCGTAAGTAACTTTACTAACACATCTTGAGCAAAACATCTTCAATGTTTTTTTGTACAATATCATGTGCAAGTCCTGCAACAATCTTGTCTTAGAATCTTGCATTAGTATCTTGTGACAGAGTGATAGGTATATAAAAACATAGACACCTGGGGGTTTTTCGCGTTACTTTCATAAAAATAGTACAAAATTACTACAAGATTGCCATTTTGGGCTATGCGTGATTTATTTTAAAAGTACACAATTTTACACCCGGTATTTAAATCGGTGATCATTTAATTAATTAATAGAAATACAGTTTAATCGTATAGTAATCAAGTAAAAATATTTTTAACACCAAAAAATATTTTTACTAAGGGTGTGTGAATCTTGTTCGAGTCGAATGTCGAATAGTTCGAAGTTTCGAATAATTCTAATAGTTTGAAATATTCAAAAGTTTCGAATAGTTCGAAAGATTCGGAAAATTCGAAATCTTTGGTTAATAATATTATTGAATCTAAAAAAGTTTAAAATTAAAAAACTATTACATTAATATTTGTACCTGAAAAGAGTCCATATTATCGTAAATGTGATGAACGTAAGATTTAAAAAAGTTCGAATTATTCAAATTTTTCGAGCGATTCAAACCTTTCGAATAGCTCGAACTCTTCGGATCTTTCAAATTTTTGAGGTGAATCTCGAATCGAATTGTTCGATTCGATTTGCCTCAAATAATTCGAAGTTTCGAGTATTCGTACACCCCCAAAAAAGATAGAAAAAGACATTATTTTCACGTGTTAATTTCCGAAATCAACAATAGAAATATTTTTTATTATTATTGAATACTATTATGAACAATTTAATTGATTTAAATAAATTTCACAATAATTATTATTTTCCAGTATGAAAAAACCATATACTGTCGATAATATATAAAAAAATATATGGTAAATAACTGAACATATATGGCGGCAAAATTATTAATATTGATTAATATATAATTAATCATATATAATAATTTATAAGTTTAATATTATGATAATCCATATCATTTATAATATGCGTGATTATATATATGTGATATTGTATCAAAAATTATATGTACGTTTTATATACTAATTTATAACGTAAAATATATATGTTTCATATTATAAATTAATTTATAATTTCAATATTATTATAATCCATGTAATTTATAATATATGTAATTGTATACATATGATATTACATCTCAAATTATCTCGTTTTATATATAAACTTATAATTTAAATATTATGATAATTTCGATATTATTATACATGTATGAATAATTTAAAATATACATTCATACTAAAAATTAAAGGAACTAAAAAATATAAATAGTTGTAGTTATCATGTAACTACATAAAAATACTAAAAATATCATAGCTTACATCATATATCAATAAGTATATAAATCTATCATATATTTAAATACATAAGGTAAATGTCCCTATACCGGAACAAGACCCAATACCGGAACGATTTGATAATCATTATATTATATTTCAACTCGTACGCGATGAAACTAAATAAAACTTTCTTTATTTGAAACCTTAATCTTTCACTTAAAAAATAAGATATAAAATAGATTTTAGAAAATAATTAAAATATAAAAAAAAAAATTTTGATTAGAGCAATAGTCTCGGATTCATGACTTTTTCATGTCTCTTAATGGTTTTGCTAAGAAATCAGTCAATGGTCTTAAGCTTATAGAAAATGCATAGAATTACTTTTCAATCATTTTTTTTTTGTATATGCATCTTGAATGACATAAAATTCAAGAAAACATATTAAAAATATGAAAAAAATAGTATTATTATATTAATTTTACTGTTCGTCTATTGGGACACCAAAATGAACCCGTGCCCAGTACCGGAACAGCCAATCATATTAATGTTATCGATAGACATTAACGGTCAGTTTTATTGACTGGCTAAATCAAGTACAATATTAATTATTACTGGAGCCCTAATATTTAATGCAGTATGTATGATTGTTATACAAAATAGATTAAGTATAGATAAACTCTAATTTAAATCATAAAAAATAAATTTTAGTTTTTAGTTTTTTTTTTTTTTTTTAATTATTTTTCTAGTATAACCTCAAATGATTTATTTTGTTTCTATTCTTTAGTTCAAAATATTTATTTTCATTGAATATTCAATCATTTTAAAATTTTAAATACATTTTACATTATGGGTGTGATATAGCAGACATCAGACAAATTCAAAATTATTAATAAATCGAGTAAATAATTGATAATATAAAATTTAAAATAATGCAAATTCAAAAAATTTTGAAATTAATAGTGCTTTTGTTTAAATATTATTTTTTTAATGATTTATCTTATTTATTTATAATTTTAAAGTTCTCTGATGTCTGCTACATTCATACTCGTTTTATATTAATATTATTTAATAATTATTAATATTTTCACCATGAATAAATGCAAAAAATAACTTATTTTATTTACTGTTCCGGTATTAGGACAACCGAATTCTCGTATCGGGACAAGGCTATTTCAGCGTTCCGGTATTGGGTGTTTTGGGTGTCATAGAAAAAATTTTTTTTTTTATATTAAATTTAAGAAAAATGAACTAATTTGATTATTTTTGAATTGGTAAATGTCTATTTTATATGATGTAATAAATTATTTTGGTTTATAATTTATTTGAATATTTTTAAAACGATAAAAATCAGTCATATACCCTTCGTCGTTCCGGTATTGGGACATTTACCTTTATGTTTACACATATTTGTGCAAATATATGTAAACATATATCTATATAAATATATATTTACATACATTTATATAAATATATGTGAACATATATTTATATAATTATATATTTACATGTATAAATATTATATGTCAATCATATAATTAAATCATATATCTTAGCATATAACTTAAAGTATAGTATAAAATATTCTAAGCAATACTTATAAGTTATCAAGTAAAAAAAATATATTACCGATATATATGTTGGAAATTATAAAATCATATAATATTTCGGCAAAATTTTGTATATGGCTCCGTATATGACTTCTTATAATCCCATATAATCATCATATATTTTGAGTTATACTGAAGTTCATATATTGCTTTTTCATACGGGTTAATTCGACAAAATGTTGTCGTTAGTTCACAAAACGATTTACAACCTTTCGTTCGATAACAATGACCTTTTTTTCAAAATTTGAATTACAGCAAAAATACTTCAACTAATATCCATAAAAATTATTGTCCGTATTTATTACAGACTGGGAGGAACTACTTGTGAAAATTATTTGGACGTTTGTTGCAAACATTCAGATATTTTGGATCGTGATAAACGTCTGACAGTAAAACCAACGAAGCGTGAAGGATGCGGGCATCGTCATTTCAATGGCGTAGGTTTTAGGATAACAGGTCACTCTGACAATGAAGCTCAGTTTGGGGAATTCCCTTGGATGGTTGCAGTTTTACGTACAGACGGAAATTCATCAAACCAATTAGGTGAAAAAATAAATCATTTTCAATGTGGGGGCTCTCTGATTCATCCACAAGCAGTTTTGACTGCTGCTCATTGCGTTAAAGGGTAAATATAATCAAGTACAAAAATAATTTACAATAAAACTGAATGATATATGAAATTTTTTGTTAATTATCTATTTTTAAGGCGGGATTCTTGGGAGTTGATAATAAGAGCAGGTGAATGGGATACCCAAACTCGAAGTGAACCACTTCCACATCAAAATCGAGATGTTTCGAGAATTATTATTCATCCTAACTTTAAATCTGGTAATTTGCATAATGATTTTGCAATTCTAATTCTGTCAAAAGCTGTAGAATATGCAGAGAATGTTGATATTGTTTGTCTGCCGGATAAATATGACGTCTTCGATAACGCAAGATGTGCCGCAAGTGGTTGGGGGAAAGATGTTTTCGGTAAGTATCCAAATTTTTTGACAAATTACTTAATACAGTCGACTTCCTGTCATAAATTTGCCTGTGATTAGTCTCTTCCCCTCAATCGTCGGTTACTGAGCCCCTCAAAAATGTATATTAAACTGTTTCAAATTAGGGGTCTATTTTTTTTTTTATGAACGACCCGACGTCAAAGTTTGATACAATTCGAAGAACTTATTTTTGCTCATTCTGAATTTTATACCATGCCAACCAATGAGAATTCAGAAATTCTCAATACAGTTTTTTGTAGGAAATTGAATACTCTACAAAAAAAGTCTCTTATCATTTTTTAATAAATCCATCTGTTCAAAAGTTATTGGAGCTTGAAGTCAAGTTAGAGTATATTTCAAGATCTTCGTACTTTTCCGGCGAAACTACCGGACATCATAAAATGATATTTATATTTTTTGTATACAATTTTATTTCCTACAAATTATCTCTGAGAAATTTTTTTTTAAATTCTGCATTCTCTTCTAGTTATTTCCATTTGAATGCCAAGCTCCTAAAAAAATAGTCTTCTGATCGATTTAAAGAGAAAATAATTTGCAGTAGATATTTACAATGAAAATAATAAGTAATATTTTTTAAACAGCTAAAATGCTTCTTAATGTAACACCGAGTGAAAAAAATTTGTTACGCGCTCAAATTAATACTAAGTTATGTAGTATTGAAATAATTATTAAAAAATTTTGAATTAGGTAAAGAAGGACATTACCAAGTCATACTCAAACGCATTGAATTGCCAGTAGTCAATCACGAAGTATGTCAAAATTCTCTACGCACTACTCGGCTCGGAAAATACTTTAGGTTGGACAATAGTTTTATATGCGCTGGAGGCGAAATTGGAAAAGATACATGCAAGGTAAGCTTAATATTCATTATTATTTATGTTACTTATTGCTTCTATAATTTTTAAACTCAGTAAATTTATAAAAATTTTTTAAAATAGTATATTGTGTCACAAGGGATGAAATAAGACGATTTCAGACCAGTGTGGGTGGCGCCCGAACCGTAAATGGGGGCTGACATCACCCGCAGTCTGAAATTGTGTTTTATCTTGAGTTACACACTATATTTTTGGTGGTGTAGCCGCCTTGAAACTTGAAGTATTAGTGTCAGCAGCCAGTCAAAAAAAGGTTAATTTAAAATTAATTGTGTGATCAACTACTAGTGTAAGCGTAGATCGTGATTTGCAATTTATAATTAAATAAAAACTACAAATACTATTTATTACACGAAGAAAAAAGTATAGTAAAAATTACAATGCTATAGTAAAATTTACTAACAGATACACTGTAAAAAATTTCCAACAAATTTTACTATGGGCGTATTGTAACACCGGACCATAAGAAAACTGGTACAAAATTTACAAGTATCCGATAGTAAACGGTATGCGCAGACGACACAATTGGGACCTATGCGCATACGTTTACTATGGGACACTTGTAAATTTTGTATCAGTTTTCTTATGGTCCGGGGTTACAATGCACCCATAGTAAAATTTAATGGGAATTTTTCACAGTGTATGAAAAAATATATTCTGTATTGTAATTATTACTAAACATTTAGTAAAATTTACTAGTTAGTAATAATTACATAATAAGATATTCAAAATTACTCGTAATGTATTTTTTGCTAAGACGATTATATTTTTACTATCTGTATAGTAAATTTTACTACAAGTACTATTAATACATACAAATTTAAAAAAGTTAATTTTTTAATACAATATAGGATTTGTTACTATACAAAAAATTAAAAATTACTATACGCGGTGTATTTTTTGATAACACGATTATATTTTTTTATCATCTGTATAGTAAATTCTACTGTGTATAGATAAAATTAAAAGTTGCTGGGGATAGCATATATAAATGTGTATTACAACCCGCATGAAAAAGCTTTATATGTGAACACATGATAAAATATATGAATATTGTAATGTGATATATTGTACATTATATAAAATAATATTAATATTTTTGCCGTATTATTATATGATAATATATTGAATAAGAATATATTGCTAGAATATATTACCAATATATTTATCAATATATGACTTTTTTATGTATGTTTTACATATATATTAATATATATTTTTTTATATTGATATATTATATTGAAAGTAGTATATTAACTAATATATAGTATTTTTTATATATGTTTTCCAGTATATTGCAAAATATATGGTTTCCAGTATATTGTAAAATATATGACACTTTTTTTACTTTTCTTATGTTATTGCGTTGGTTATTCAGTAAATGCAAGATCAATGAAAAGAAAAAAAAATAATAAACTTGACTTTTTTTTTGTGGAATTGTGCGGAAATTAAAAAAATAAAATTTTCAATATAATGCGAAATATATAAGTTTTAATATATTGGAAAAATATAATTCCAATATACTGCGAACCATATATTTAAACACATAAATTCTGTCATATATAATCAATTATATAGAGACCACATACCACTAATTATATGGGTCAAAATATATGGAAGTATATATCAAGTTTATTATATTATACTTATAAATTATATGTATACTAATCCATATATGGCAAGAAAATATTGAGCAATATATGAGATAATATACGTAAAAAACATATATTTTTCAATTTAGATATTTTTGCCGCTATATATTTATCACATATACATGGATAGTAAAATTTACTAAATATAACTAAAAATGAATATGCAATATAGGAGATTTTCCATAACCAGTATATGAGAAGTTACTAAACGACTTGTAAAATATGCTTACCTGTTTATTAATTTTTCATATAAATCAGAAGCGTTTCAAGATTACTATCCAAATTTCGTAATTATTCTCATATTTTTTAGTAAAATTAACTTTATTTTTTTCTCCGTGTACTTACACTAATTTTTATAAAAGTTAATCACTAAGTCAGAACTGTCATTTACGTAATTGAAATTACTATCAAACAAATGACAAGTATCAGAGTTTAAATTGCGAAAGCCTTCAGTTAACAGGCAGAAACATTCTTTATTTTTTCCCAAGGGACGAAACAAATGTTTCTGCCCGCTGATTGAAGCATTCATAATTAACGCGTTTGCTATTTTTGTTCGCGGCATTGACTTGAAATTAGACTGTCTCGATTGGCTGTAGACTTTGAAACCTCAAGTTTGCTGGTATCATGAAGACATAAATAAAATTAAACAATAATCAAACTGTCTAGGGTGATGGAGGAAGTCCACTAGTGTGTCCACTTCGCAATGATCCAACTCGTTATTCACAAGCTGGAATCGTTTCTTGGGGCATCGGCTGTGGTGAAGACGGAGTTCCTGGTGTTTATGCTAATGTTGCTTATGCACGTGAATGGATTGATGAGCAATTAGCACAAGTTTTTACTAAACTTTAAATTCATTCCAGAGCAATGTGAAAAAAAAAAGTATATGTTAAATTTTATACGACTGCATTTAAATATTGCTATAAATTTTTGAATTAAAAATACATTCATTACATTCCATACATAGATTATAAAACAAATATTTAATTAATGTAACGGGGCCGTTGAGTCCACCTTGACGGGAGGCCGATTCCTCAGCTTTTTGGGCATACTCGCGCTGCGTAAGCCCTATTTGTATATTATGACCAGGGTTGCGAATTCTTAAATGAAAATATTTGCAATTAAAAATTAAATTTTAAATCCGTAATTGAAATTATATTGATTAAAATGACGAAATTAATTTTTAATTCAACAACTTTAATTGAAAAATTAATTTTAATCCAGAAACGTGAGATTTAAAATTTAAAAATTGATATTTAATTTGGCGCGAAAAATTCAAAATTTAAAATTTAATTTAAATGTACTCACGTGGGATTAAAAATCGAAAAACTTATTTTTAATCAGACGTAAAATTAAAAATTAAAAAATTAGTTTTTAAATTGACACGTGAGTTTAAAATTTCAAAAATTAATTCTAATTCAGACACGTGGGATCAAAAATTGGAAATTACTTTTTAATTTAGATATGGTACGCAATCAGATAAGTAATCAAGACAAAAAATTTGACGACACACATGAAAGAATACTGTTTTACTTGACCTTCAAGTTTAAATATTTTTAAACTTACTCTTGATCGTCAGATATAATAGAATTTCAAATAAAAAGATTATTCACAGTTGAGACATTTAACAATTAAATTTTTTGAATAATTTTCAGTGCAAACAGAGAATTTAAAATTAAAACAATACTTTTCCGATGTTTGAAATTTAAAATTTTTTATTTAATTTTTGATACGAAAATAGAAAATTAAAAAACGGAATGTAATTTTTGAATCTCCTATAGCTATGGCTAATTAAAATTTTTGATTTACTTTTCAATTATTAAATATTGAATTTAAGATGAGAAATGAATTCTTGAATCTGGTTTTCCAAATTGAAATTGTTCATTTAATGTTTTATTTTAAAACGTAGATTTAAAAACTAAGCCATTACATTTTAACGCTACTTTACGAATTAAAAATTTGAAATTCAATTGTGAATTCAAAAATGTAGGATTAAAAATTTTAAAATTATTTTTAATTCAAAGATATTGGATTAAAATTAAAAAATCATTTTTAATTTGTTGTTTTTGGATTATGAAATATTAAAAAAAATTTAATTGAAGCACTAATGCAATTATAAATTTAATGCGCTATTTGCAACCCTGCGTGACATCCTGCAATTATTGATAACTTAAAGTGTTAAAGAATTAATAAAGAATATTATTAATAAATTTAACACTATTATTTATTCATTTAATACAATGTTTAAAAATAATTTAACCATCCAACTTATTTTAATAAACATTTTTAATTAATAATTAACTTTAACTATATATAATATTTAAAAAAAAATCATAAAGTTACGTTTATTCAAAAAGTTATTCGTCTTATTTAATTTTTTTTTTATTCATCTTAAAAGAAATGGGAAAATGAAGTATTAATAAAAAAAAGAAAAGAAAGATACAAAATAAATAATATCATCTGTTGTTACTTAAAAAAAAGTCTTATTTTTATTTAATGATTTTAAAATAAGTAGATAAATTTTTTAGAAAGTTTCTACAATCTTTTCTTTTAGATTTGATCCCATGTAAAATAAAAATTAATATTAAGTAAAAAAAAAATTATTTAAACTACGTAATTTTAATTATTCAAATTTACAAACGTGAAAGAAGAAATTAATATTTTTATTTAATTATTTTTTTTTTTTTCTAGTTTTACTTAATTTTAATTTTTAAAGTAATTAAAAATAAGTTTTTTGTATCCAATCAAGTAGAAAAAAAATATTATCTAGCCGATGAAAAATCGTTATCTATATATATGAGTTATATATATAATTGTGTTCACTAATGTCAGCTTGGCGTGCATAATCGTGAGCATCTTGGAAGTGCATATACATTTCCTGTGCATCTTCTTCTGATGAAAATTGAGCTTTGAAAGTACGTCGTGCTAAGGGTTCGAATGTATCATCAATTGCAGTCCATATACATTCATTTTTTTCAACCTTTAATATGAAAAAAGAAAAAAAAATAATTAATTATCATATTGTAAGGTAAATGTCCCTATACCGGAACAAGACCCAATACCGGAACGATTTGATAATCATTATATTATATTTCAACTCGTACGGGATGAAACTAAATAAAACTTTCTTTACTTAAAACCTTAATCTTTCACTTAAAAAATAAGATATAAAATAGATTTTAGAAAATATTTAAAATATGAAAAAAAAAATGTAAATTAGAGCAATAGTCTCGGATTCATGACTTTTTCATGTCTCTTAATGGTTTTGCTAAGAAATCAGTCAATGGTCTTAAGCTTATAGAAAATGCATAGAATTACTTTTCAATAATTTTTTTTTTTGTATATGCATCTTGAATGACATAAAATTCAAGAAAACATATTAAAAATATGAAAAAAATAGTATTATTATATTAATTTTACTGTTCGTCTATTGGTACACCAAAATGAACCCGTGCCCAGTACCGGAACAGCCAATCATATTAATGTTATCGATAGACATTAACAGTGAGTTTTATTGACTGGCTAAATCAAGTACAATATTAATTATTACTGGAGCCCTAATATTTAATGCAGTATGTATAATTGTTATACGAAATAGATTAAGTATAGATAAACTCTAATTTAAATCATACAAAATTAATTTTTGTTTTTAGTTTTTTTTTTTTCAATTATTTTTCTAGTATAACCTCAAATGATTTATTTTGTTTCTATTCTTTAGTTCAAAATATTTATTTTCATTAAATATTCAATCATTTTTAAATTTTAAATACATTTTAGATTATGGGTGTGATATAGCAGACATCAGACAAATTTAAAATTATTAATAAATCGAGTAAATAATTAATAATATAAAATTTTAAAAAATGCAAATTCAAAAAATTTTGAAATTAATAGTGCTTTTTTTGTAAATATTATTTTTTTAATTATTTATCTTATTTATTTATAATTCTAAAGTTCTCTGATGTCTGCTACATTAATACGCGTTTTACATTAATATTTTTTAATAATTATTAATATTTTCACCATGAATAAATGCAAAAAATAACTTATTTTATTTACTGTTCCGGTATTAGGACAACCGAATTCCCGTATTGGGACAAGGCTATTTCAGCGTTCCGGTATTGGGTCTTTTGGGTGTCATAAAAAAAAAATTTTTTTTTTCTATTAAATTTAAGAAAAATGAACTAATTTGATTATTTTTGAATTGGTAAATGTCTATTCTATATGATGTAATAAATTATTTTGGTTTATAATTTATTTGAATATTTTTAAAACGATAAAAATCAGTCATATACCCTTCGTCGTTCCGGTATTGGGACATTTACCTTACACTATCAAAAAGGTGTCTGAATTTTTTCAAATTTTTTTACCCACCCAAAAAAAAGTTACGAATATGAAAAAAAGTTTTTTTTTTTTAATAAGCTATCTTTTCCAAAATTGACTGATCAGGACTTTTTTTTTTTTAAATTTATCTTTATAAACTTTTTTTTTGAAAAAAAAAAAATAGAACAAAATTATTTAGTTATCTTCAGGGTGGCCACACATCGGGAAAACCAGGAATAATCAGGGAATTCAACGCACCCGGGAAATATCATGGAAATGTCAGGGAATTTTGAAAAGTATCCGGGAATTGATATTTCAAAATTTGAAGAATTTTCAATACTTATACACTAATTATAAAAATTAAGGGATATTAAAAAAATTTCAAATTTTAAAGTGATTTTCAATAGGTTATAATTCGAAGGAAAATGGTCGTACAACAAAAACAAAAAAGGCAAATTGTAGCTTCAAGTGTCTGGTTTTCTGATCTGATCTTTCAATTTTTTTATTATGTGCGGTTCCGGAGTAATCCTAAGAAAACTATCGAAAAATAAATTTACCGAATTTTTACTCGTCTTAAAAACAGTCATCGCGCTTCAATACTGTTTTCGATAATTATAATTGATTTTCGATTGTTACGGAATTGTGCATAATAACAAAATTTGAAGACCAGATCAGAAAACTAGACACTTGAAATTACAGTTTGTGTTTTTCTTGTATAACCATTTTCCTTCGAGTTACAGACTGTTGAAAGTTACTAAAAAATTTGAAATTTTTTTAGTATCCCTTAATTTTTGTAACCAGTGTATTTTGAATTTATTCAAATCATAAAATTTCTTATTAAATATTTCAACTTATAAATTTTTAACATCGAATAATCAAAAGTAGGCAATATTATTTTATTTTTTACGGTTTCTCGCATCATTTAATTATGACATTTAATTATTGAAAATGAAAATATAATTAAAACTTTGAATATTTAAATGATTCGAAAAAAATTTCTAAATCATGGAAAAATGTGAAAAACTTTACTGGAAAACCGGGAAATATCAGGGAATTTTGAAATCATTTCTTTGTGGCCACCCTGATCTTGATCGCGGGTCAAAAAATTAATCTGTTTTAAAATAAATGATAAATTCAAATGTTTTTTTTTTTAATTCAAGTTTATAAATCGTAATTATTTTATAGAGGAATTTAATCTGTTTTTGTCCGTACTATTCCTTATCCAGGCCAAAGTCAGACTTATTTTTGTCCAGTTTTTTCCTTGCAAATTTTCAGAACTAAAATTTTTAAAGTTAAAAAATTAATCTAGTTTTGTCTGCCCGTAACGCAATTGTTTTTTAAAACAACAGGTCGAAGACAGCTTAAAATTTTTGTAAAAGATCAAAAACAGATCAAATTTTTTTTTTTTCAGAAACTAGGCCCTTTATCTCACCCAATATATTTTACTGTGTTCTTTTTTAGAGACACCTTATAATTTAAAAATAAAAGTCTTACCTGAATTTCCGTTTCTATTGCGATAACACAGTTGCAAATATTATTTCCTGAGGCAGTCTCGAACATAATCCGCGCCCCGTACAATTCAGAATCGTACAGCATCTTGAGCTGACCATCAGTCAACACATGCCACCCGTCATCTTCTAGCAAAAACAACTTAGCAGCTCGTTCAAACATCATCGATTGTTCATCATCTTCTTCATCATGCTCATCATCGTCTTCTTCTTCGACATGATACTCCGGGTAGTCATCATCTCCATGTGAGTCTTCATTATTACGCGGTGGTCTTTCTCGTAACTCCTGCTGGGCTTTATCTATCGCCTGCTTGAACTCCATTGCCAGTTGCGGGTTTTTGAATCTCACTGCCAACTGCTCCAACACAAGTTCACCTTCAATGTAATTCATTCCCACCCATATCCAACTGCGGTCAGATGTTTTTAGCGGCTGGAATTCCAAGTCTGGTGATAAGGAAAAGTTGCAAACAATTTTGTGTATTTGCTCACGTCGCAGCAAGAGCCGATAAGTTCCTTTCTCAACATGGTGCAGAAGTTTCATGTCACCAACACCTCGTTCTTTCCATTCTTTCGTTTCCGTTTCATATCTGTACAATTTCGCACGTTGACTGAATACTTTTTCTTCGTCTTCTTCGCCAGTCCAAACTTCAATCGCATCAGGTAGTGGAATTATTGGCTCGTAATGCGGATCATATTCCTGACCATCGTCTGCCTTATCATCTTCCTCGTCTTCATCTTTCTTAGGAGTTTTTTCATTTTTAGTTACCGAAGGCTTAGAACCAAACAATGATTGTCCTGCGCCAGCAAATGAGAAATTAGGATCCGTTTTGAAACCAACTGGTTGACTGGCTTTGGCTGCGAGACTGGAAAACGTTGTGATGTTATCGGTATTTAAAAATGCAGTGGGTCCATCTGCTTTCAGTGGAGTTTCTGGTAATTTAGTATTGGAACCAGTGCCTAATGAACCAAAACTCATTGTAGCAGATCCGAATGCTGTTCCACCAAATATTGATGTGTCTCCAAAAACTTTGGCTGACGTTGTTGTCGGTGGTGTTGCTGTTGAACCAAAAACTAATGAACTAGTTGATGCTGGTGTTGCTGGTGTTGAACCAAAAACTAATGAACTAGTTGATGCTGGTGTTGCTGGTGTTGAACCAAAGACTAATGAACTAGATGATGCTGGTGTTGCTGTTGTTGAACCAAAGACTAATGAATTAGATGATGCTGGTGTTGCTGTTGTTGTTGAACCAAAGACTAATGAATTGGTTGCTGGTGGTGTTGAAGTTGCTGGTGCTGAAGTTGCTGGAACGGATTTAGCTAAGCTTCCAAATGAAAGAGCTTGAGAATCATTAGCAATCGAACCAAAAATAGAAGTTGGTGTTGCTGTTGGTTGCTCAGTCTTAGCTGTTATGGTCAACCCACTTCCAAATGTACTCGAAAATGGTGTACTTGCTTTTAAATTAAATCCTGTTGAGCTTGATTCAGATTTACTTGCAGTATTGTTGCTGTTTCCACCAAATATTGAACTTCCAGTTGCACTGGAAGCACCGAAAACCCATCCCTGGTTTTGTGGTTCGCCAAATGATTTATTGAAAGCCTGGCTTTTGCCAAAATTAACAGTCGACAAAGTTGGGCTACAAATTGTTTTATCAGCAAACAAATTTTTCGATTTATCAGACTCGGAAGTATCAGGAATTGCAGAACTGCCAAAAACAAAACTTGGTTTTTTATCTTTGTCATTTGCTGCAAGTGAGTTGCCGCCAAAAACGGGCGTAGCTCCGAATGTTGGGGTCGTAGTCGAGCCAAATGAGAATGAATTGACGCCACCGAAGACCATGGAGCTAGTGGTTGATGCAGGAGCTTGTGACGGCAATGGGCTCAATTTAGGTGGCGCTAATTTGACATTGAGTGGCGTAGTCGGTGAAGCAACGGTTTGAGGCTTGGATTTGTCGCTTTCAAATAACGAGACATCTGGGTCTTTGCATCCGATACATCCTGGACAGTCTTCTTTTTGTTTGTAAGCGTAAAAGTTTTCGGGAAGCTTCAATTTCAAAGCTGCATCTTTCTCTTCCGGTGTGACTTTGAGCTCATAAACCACTTGGACATCTTGGGTGATACTTTGATTTGGAGAAGCTGGTTGATTGGTTGGTGCCGATGACTCTTCATTGGTATCAAAAGCTACATTGGAAATAGCGAGATCAGCAGCTTCCTTAAACTCTTGAGCAATTTCCTGGGTTTTAAAACGACAAGCGAACTGGACATATTCTATTTCTCCATCACTGTAATCAGCTGCGTACCACATCCAGGTTTTGTCATCTTTTTTAGTTATGTCTAATTCCGTTGTTACAAAGTGATTGAGGCATAACTTGAGCGTTTGTTCGCGACGCATAACAAATCGGGTTTTCTGGCTTTCTTCATGTCGAAGGATTTTGATGTCACCCAGTCCACGTTCTTTCCATTCTTTACTTTTGGCATCATATCTGAAAAGCTTCGCGCGATGACAATAGAGAACTTGCTCGTCTTCTTCACCAGTTTTTACTTCAACTTTATCAGGCAACGGTATCACAGGTGCAAAATAAACATCCTCACTCTCAGCGACTTCGTCTTCACTCACATCAGCAGCACCAGGTGATTTAACTGGAGACTTTGATGAAAACTGAAAGTCAAATGACTTTCCAGGTGATCCGAATGCGAACGTGTTGGGTGTCGGCGGGTCAAGTTTTTGTGTGTTGCCAAAAATGAAGTCTTTACTTTCTGATTTTTTACCGAACACACTGAAATCCAGTGGCTTATTGTCTCCAGGTAATTTGACATCAGCAACTGGTGCTTTGAATGTAAATCCGCTGATACCAGAATCTTTTGATGCTTGTGAATTTAAACCAAATGAGAACGTGGGTGCTGATGACGAACCAGTAACACTTGGAGTGTCTTTTTGACCCTTCAACATGTCGGTAAATAAATTAGTTGATTGTGAAGTTGCTGTCGCTGGTTGCTGTGCAAATCCAAAAGTAAACGTTTGCGTGGATCCAGAGTTGTTTGGTTTTAATCCAAAGTCATTCGGTTTTGGCTTAGGAGGCATCGACGGATCCACAGGACTGTCACAAGCAATGCAGTAAGTATCAGATTTAACGTTTCGTATGTAACAGGTTTTGCATTCCCACGAATCGGGTTGTGGTTTAAATAATCCACCGAACGATGGTTTGGTGTTTGAATTATCAGCTGATGTTTGTGCCGATGGAGCTTGTGGTTTTAATATTTCGGTGATTTTGTGACCTGTCGAGCTTACAACTGATGGAGCAGAACAAGCAACGCAGTGAGTTGTTCCCGCGTTATTTCTGGTATAGCAACTGGTACATTCCCAGGAGCCAGCGGCTGGTTTGAACATTTCTGATAAAGACTGTGGAGCTGTTGATTTAATTGATTCAATTACTTCAATTGTTTTGCCATTTTTGACAATATTTTCAGCAGGAATTTCATTGTCGACCATCATTTTTATCAAGCGGTTTACTTTATCACGGAAGTCATCAGCTTCTGTTGAATCTTTGAATGACACAGCATAAGTTTCATGCTTTCCGGATTTTATCTGTTCCGTGGATGACCAGCAAAGAACATTTGATGCTCCACTTAAATTCATAACAATGAAATTACCTGTTATCGTTTGGTTGATAGACAATTTCAAAGTGTCTAATTTTCTCATCAATATTCGCAATTTACGTGACTTTTCGTTGAGCAAAAGCATCAATGATCCCATGCCACGATCTTTCCATTGTCCTGACTCACCAATACTGCGCATCAAACTCGCATTCTTGTTAAACAAAACCGCTTCATGATCATCGTTTATTGTTCCCATGATTTGAGAACCTGAACTCGATACTGATGACAACGAGGACGATGACAAGCCTTGTGGTTGATGTAGTGGTTTACTTGTAATGGTTACGTCAGCTAGTGCATTAGATAAATCGGATTTAACTTCAGGAGCTGATGCAAAGGTTTTGGTAAAAGAGAATCCGGTTGCTGGCATTGATGGTTCGCTTTTGCTGAATGAAAACCCAGCAAATGGGCTTGGCTTTGGTGGTTCTTCAGCTTGCTTGAGTTTATTGTCATCAGCAGATACCGTCGATTGAATAACTGGCGTAGAAGTGAATGAGAACCCACCAACCATCAACGAACCTGATGTTTTATCATCAGTTTTCTTATCAACATCTTTAGTTTTAGATTTTTCCGGGTCTTTAATTTTCGGCGGCGATAAGGGGATTGATTTTTTCGCTTCATCAAATTTCTCTTTGAATAACTGAGCTTCTTCGACTAATTTAAATTTGATACAAAGTTTTTCTAGTCTAACTTCTTCATCAGCGTAATCATTAGCCGCCCAAGTCCAGGCTTTATCATTGTTTGGCATTGCTTTGAGTTCCATATCAGACGACAATAAATGATTAGCACAAATTTTCAGTACCTGATCACGTCTCATTAGCAAACGGACTTTGCCATCTTTATTACGCAGCAGTTTGACATTTCCTACACCACGATCCTTCCATTCTTTGTCAACAAAACGGAACAATTTACCCCGAGCGCAAAATAACGTTTCTTCATCTTCTTCACCAGTTGTAACTTTAACCTCAGCTGGAAGGGGAATCACCGGCTGGAAATCAGGAATCGGGTCATGCTCAACTTCGACAGCTTCAATAGAACTGTTGTGAGAACCGGTTGATATCACACTGGTATTTATTTTATCTTGTGATAATGGAATATTATTGCTACCGATTATCGTACTGACGTTCTGATTCGTGTTGAAAAATGATGGCAAGTTTGCTGACGAAGGAATTTTAGCGCCCGTGGGCATTAAAATCTGATAATTATGTGGAGTACTAGTGGTAACTGGATTTGAATTGGCAATGGTTGTAGTTTTACGATGCTGGGGTGGAATGACAATACTGAGAGTCGGTTGGACAATTGAAGCACTAGTTGGAACAGTATCTGAGCTGGTGATCGTAACATTGACAGGCGGGTCTTTATTTACGGGTACGTTTTTAATTGGGGCTGGTTCTTTAGGCGCTGAAGCAGTGGTCGATAAATCGATGCCTGGTTGAACTGGGACTTGATTTTGTGGCGGAGAGACAATGTCATGTAACGGATTGATTAAATGTGAATTGAATAAGTTAGGTTGTAACATACCTGGTTGCATCATGTCTGGAACTTTTGGGATCCCAATAGAACGTTCAGGCGTCGAGGGATAGAGTGCCGGCAATGGAAAAACTCTCGGGGGATAAAATGGCTGCAGTTGGCTGGGATCATTGAATGGTAACCCTGTGTAATAATTACTCAGCTGATTGGGATAGACCAGAGGCGAGTATGGATGACGCGGTGGTTGATAAATATTAGTCGGAATATGCGGCGGTGGAATAGCTGGTGGAATTATGGGTTGAGGTATTGGCTGAGTATTTTTCAAGTTAACCTCACTGTAGTCTTCATCATAAACATAAGTGTCATCTTCGTACTGATTAGCACCAACAGCAGGTTTTGATTTTTTTTGTTTCGCTTCAAGCCGGAATTCCGACATTTCTTTTCTTAGATCTTCAACGATTGCCTGCAATTGTCTGTTAGATTCAGTCAATGCTTTGTTAGACTCCAGTAGTGTTTTTTGTTGGTCCATTACGCTGTGCAAAATATTATCTTTTGTGTACAACAACTGGCGGATTTGTGCGTCAAGACGTTCGGGACTCGGCCGAGCTTCTGATTGGATTCGGCTGCGCGTAATCTCGCTGTCTAAAGTATGGTGATGACGTGGAGTACTTGCTTGTCTAGGTGTGCGATGGTTATTACGCCGGGGTGTTATGATACTCGAATGATTAATCGTCGAATTGGCCAATTGTTCAGTGACGCTGTGAGCAGACGAGTAACTTTCGTCAGACGCATTGTCGGCCTCGTTCTTGGCGTCGTTGCGCCACAATTCATCTTCAATAATCGCCAGTCGGCTTCCCAATTCTGCGTTTAATGGATGGTTTGGATTTATCCCTGGACTACGCAACCGATCTAAAGTCAAGTAAAAACAATTCCGTGCTTTCGTCAACATTATCGAGTACTGAGACCGTACTGACGATGTGATGCTCTCTTTTGGTAATGACTCAACTAATTCATCAGCAAGTTTTTTGTAAATTTCTCCTTGATGGAAAGAAGCCTCAGGACATTTCAATGACTGAAGAATGTCGCTCGCTTGTTCATAGTTTTTATCACGGATGTATTTACATGCAATCAATAGTCTACCTTCTTCCAATGCATTGCTGAGCTCAAGATTGCTCATTTCTTTGCCTTGATAATCGAAAATTCGGGTGCTTATCATACGAATCTGTTGATTGTTGAGTAATCGCTCAAGTAATGGGACTGCTGCAGACCAGTACAATTCACATCTGGCTTGGATGAATGTAAGATCGTTGTTATTATCTTTGTCTTTGAATAATTTACTCCGGTGGTTAAAAATTCGAGCCAAATGAACCAAAATACTGGGATGCAAACCGTGACTGCCAATGCAACGTATTACTTCCAGTCCGCGTTGAACTTCCTGTCGTATTTCCCCGATGTCACTGAAAATTATTTCAGATCTTCGGTAAATTTTATAAGCGTACGTCCACCATTTTTCTTGGACCGACGTGCACAGAGTGTTCGTTAAGTCGGCGGGCAATGTGGGCATACGTTCAGGTGACAGCAGTCCGCTTTTTTGCTGTTCTTCAACAGTTTTCAGAGAACACAATATAGTGGCATTCAAGAACGCGTCTATATCGAGAATTCCGAGACTGTCAGGCGAAGCTTGAGTTAGATTGTAAACGGACAGTTGCAAATTTGGAAACACGTGTGAATATTCATTGGGATAAGGCCCGGGAGCTTCATTGCTATTCAAACGCGGCTTGTTTACGATTCCAAGCCACACGTGATGATGTAGGGAATCGGGATAAACTTCTTTAGACTCTTCGTCGTATTGTTTGAGTTCAGTGGCTGACAAAAGTCTCAAAGGGGGATTTTGATTTGAATTTTTAACAAAATATGAATTAGCTGGGTTTTGAGTTTTGTTATTAAATATTTTACGATAAATGTTTTCGCGCCAAGAATTATTCATAAACTCTTCAATTTTGTCCATCAGTTTCTTCGGATTATCACGCGCGTAATCTTGCAGCACGTGCGCAGCTTGACTGCAACGATAACATCCTTCTTTACGCCATAAATTGACGAGTGTTTTAGAAGGAGCTTTCAAACCAGTAGTCCATGAACCGGTTGGATCTATTGGAGCAGCATGAAAAGCGCTGAGTAACAATGGGCAGCACAGTCGCGCTATTTCAGTCCAATTTTTCTGCTCACGTTTTGCTTTACGCAGCAACAGACAAGCGAGATGGTAGTAAAGCTGACCCGACATGTGATGGAACATTTGATCATTGAAAGGTGAATTCTGTTGAGGCTGTTGTTTAACTTCATGCAAAGCTGAGTCGAAATTCAAAATTGCTTGAGTTGCCTCGGCGATTGTTTTCACTTTATTACCATCTTTGCATGATAAAGCAGCGAATCTCTCCCAAGACGCGACATAATTTATCCAAAATGATGAAGAAAATTTATTGGTTTCTTTAAATAATGTCATGACGTCAACTAAAGTTTCGTACCACTGCAAATCATCTCGATGAATGTAATTGGCTTCAACATCGATCGCGTGACGATAAGCATCAGCAATACGGTTTTTAGAAATGTAATATTTTATCAGTTTAACGCGCAACATGACGTCTGATGGACGTGTTGATAACTCGGATATTATTAAGCCTTCAAGATCGTCATTGATTCCAGATCGATCTGATGACAACATTTTTTCTTTTAATTGAAATACTATTTGGTGGTGGGGAAATTTCTCACCTGCTCGGTCGACCCAGTACTTGATACGGTTTATGTCCAAGCTGATGTCTACGTCTATTAAAAGCTCGCATACTTTTAAAATCAAATCATCTTGACGACCGTCTAGTTCGAGTGATAGCTGGTACTGGGCTAAGGCTGCTTCCTTTTGTCCCAATGCTTCATTTATTTGAGCGAGTAATTTGTGGGCTGCTGCGGACTCTACTTTTACTTCGAGATAATTCGATACATATCGACGAGCAGACTCGAAGTCACCGACTTGGTAATACAGCTTGGCTATGTTGTAACAACGAAGTGATCTCTGTTGAAAAAAAAAATACAATTTTTTTTTGTAGAAGACATCAAATGTTTATGATACTGACAGTAGCAGACGTTGGACAAGTTTTTTATTTTATAAACAAGTTATTTTTGAGGGAATACAATTTTTAGGCCATGCGTAAAAAAATTTTTGAAATTTTTGACATGAAATTTATTTAAGTTTTTTCTATAAAAATTTTAGTTGTTTGTTTGAAAGAAATAAACTTTTTTAATGTCTGCTATTGTCAGTATCAGGTGTTTTGCTATGAAAATAATTTGATAATTAGATTTAGGTAAATCAGCGGATATTTGTTTAAAAATTCCTGTGATAAAAATAAAATTAATTTTAAAATTTTCTAAATGTTTCAAATAAAAAAAATTCTGATTATTTTTTTCTTTGTATTTACAAGATGTCAAATGTTCAAATAAATTAAAAAAAAAATTATGTAAGTGAGCGGGGTTTTATCTTTAAAAATTTTTTGTTTCAAATAAAATAAATTTTTTAAATTCTTGAAAATAAAAAAAAAATTGATTAGTTTGAAAATAGATAAAATGATTTTTTTTTATACAAGATGTCAAATTTATTTTTTATATAAAAAATGACAAATAATTAGATAAAAAAAAAATTTATGTGACGGAATTTTGGTTTAAAAATTTTTTTTATCGAAATAAAACTCAATTTTTGAATTTTCAAAATGTTTGAAATAAAAAAATTTTGATTATTTGAAAAATAAATAAAATAACTTTTTTTTTTAAATACACGATGTCAAATGTTTTGATATAACAATAATTTGATAAATAAATTAATGTAAATCAGCGCAGATACACATTTAAAGTTTTTCTAACAGAACTAAAATAAACTTGTAAATTCTTTGAAATAAAAGAAAAAAATTTGATTTGAAAATATGTAGATAGAATAATTTTTTTTTTTATATACAAAATATCAAATGCTTTGTTATGAAAATAATCTGATAATTAACTTTAAATAGGTGAGCACATTTTTGAATTTGAATATTTTTTTTATCAATATAAATTTTTCAAATGTTTGAAATAAAAAAAAAAAAGGTGGGTTATTTTGAAAACAAATAAAATAGTTTTTATTTTTTATAATACAAGATGTGAAATCTTTAAACATAAAAAAAACTTTATGCAAATGAGTGCATTTTCAAATTAAAAAATTGTTTTCCATCAAAATAAAATTAATTTTTATGATCCTGAAGTTAGCAGGCAATTAGTAATTTTCTGATTTTTTTTTCAACAAATAAATTGCAAAAAAAAAACAAAAACTAAAAATATGCACATGTACAAAATTTAAAAAACTTCAGGTGCAATTTTTTCAAATATTTTTTTCTTTACTGCTTTAAAAAAAGTTAAAAAATAATTATACGTCGATTAACTTTAGTCTCATTAATTTTTCAATTTTGAAATGTTTAAAATAAGAAAAGAAATTATTATTTTTAAAATAAATAAAATAACTTTTTTTTTTTTTATATACAAGATGTCAAATGTTTATGACATTGGTTAGCCGACGTCTAATGATTTTAGAATTTTTTTAAAAATGATAAATTTAAAAAAATAAAATATTTTTAAAAATTGCACCGATAGTTTTATAAATTTTCTGCGTGTGCATTTTTTTAGAGTTTTTATTTTTGTAATCGATTTGTTGAAAAAAATCTGAAAATTTTTAATTATCTGCTAATCAGGATCATAAATGTTTCGATAAAAAAATAATTTTATATTTAAATTTAAATAAATTACCGCATTTTCAATGATAGTAAAGTTAGCAGACATTTGAAATTTAAAAAAATTTTTTTAACAGATAAATAATGAAAAAAAAAATATTTTTAAAAAAATGCACATGTCGTAAATTTCATAAACTATACGTGCAATTTTTCAAAATATTTTTTTAGTATTTATTCTTTTGTTAAAAAAAATCAAAAAATTTTTAAATGTCTCCTAACTTTATTGTTATGAATTTTCACTTTAAAAATTTTTTTTATTAAAATAAAATAAATTTTGAAATTCTTTTAAATGAATAAAAAATTTGGTTAAACTGAAAATAAATCAAATATTTTTTTTTCATCGATAATTGACTCGGCTCCAAAAATAAATTACACTCAAAATTTAAAAATTCATAAATTTTTTCTTTGAAATTTATTTTCGACCTTGACTTGACTCACAATAAAAAAAAAATTTTCAATTGTACAAGCAGACAATTGTCAAAAAAGTCATTCGATCTAATGACTCAATAAAAAATACAAAATTACATATTTATCATTGATAAATATATAAATCGTGTAAATAATGATCTTGAAAGTGAAAAAGTATTACCGGCATGAAAAATTATTCGAGAAATATGAAAAAATGCCGGAAGACATGTTGATAGGCTTATTTACCGTATCTATATATATATATATATATATATATATATATACATATGAGTTAACCTCACTCACCTCCTTTTCGTCCGTGATTTTACGGAATAATTCTTGCACATGACGATCAACTGACGTTTTAGTTCGAAACATTTTAGTAACTAGTATAATTGTGTTACATCAAATGATTCCTTTTTTATTTTATCACAATTATTTATATTGATATCAATTTATCAGATGATTTAACAACGTTATTCCAACCGTTGATCACAATTGCTTTCAAATGGCGGTTTTTTCAGGTGAATTTAACGTATGCGTAAATACAGAGCGCGTGTTCCTATGCGCATCTACTTCTGCGCAGACTGAAATAAAATAAAAACATTTTTTTTAAATAATTATCAACACTAAATATAAATAATTTTATTAAATGTAATTAATATTCCGCTAATTAATTAAGTAATTATCATTTTATATACCCGCGTAATTTTAAAAAATCATTTTTTCAAATATTCAAAATTTTATATACCCAATACCGGCATGCTGTCAGCTGTTACATTAATTATTTTTGTAAATTAATTTTTATAAAAATTTAATTTTTACTCATTAATGAGTTAATTATTATTGTAATTAATTACTGATAATTATTTAAATTATTTAAATAAAATATTTATTTTAGAAAGCGCGCGCTTTTGCGCATGTCATTAAAACAATTATTTAAATAAATAATTAAGTTAAAAAATATATATTAAATTATTTGTTTACTTTTTAATTAATTTTTTTAATTACTTTATAATTTAATTAATTTTTGTTATAAAATAAAAATTGTAAATTCAATGTTGCCAATAATGAAAAAAAAAAATTGTTATTTAAAACTTAAAAAAAAAAAATATTTACTGATAATAAAAATGATTTTTTACTGCATTTGAATGATAATTGTAATTTGTATTTAAATATGAAAAATAATTAATAGTAGTGATATTTAAAATGAAATATTTTTATACATGAATAATTTTTAAAATATAAAAATAATGGCAATGTGGTTATGGTTCATAAATAAAATAATTATTATTTTTAATTTTATCAAAAAGTTATTTATTGTTAGTAATAAATTAACTGACTCGAATGTATTGTATCGTAGTAGTAATTATTTAATAATTAACAAACCCTATGACATGGTGGTCAATAGTAATAATAGTAAGGTTAAGGTAAACAAATTAATTTTTAAATTATTTTATTAATGGACCCAGTTTCTGACATTTTTTAAGTGCCGGTTGGAGTTATACTATAATAATTAAAGATTTAATTTAATAAAATAATAGTTCTATCGACTAGTTTATGATTTGTCAAATAAAGTCATGCGCGTAAAATAATTATTTGAATCGAATAATAATTTAAATTGACGTTTTAAAAATTGACATTCAGAGACTTAGTTTCTGACCCTCAGAATTTTTCAGGTCGCAGTTTCTGACCCCCAGTGGCCTAGTTTCTGGACCTCAAATTACACAAACCATGATTAGGCTATGAAGTACTTACTAAGTTTCAAAAAACTTAAATTATTATCTAGACAAATAAATTAAATATTTATTATAACAAAAACATAGTTTTTTAATGTTTAAAATATAAATAATTAAAGTTACTTTAACTAGCGGCTGTTCTTATTATTTTTCATCGTAGCTCGTTGTCTTTTTTTTAAACTCTTGAATAAAAAAACAATAAAAAAATTAATTTTGTCATAATAAAAATATTACTCAACTCAAAGAGTCATAACAATTTAAATACTATCGAAATTTACATTATTTTTATAATAATTTCATTACTCCAAGAATATGTACTTTCAAAATCTAATTATGATCTTTTATTTTTAAAAGTGAATATTAAATGTTAATTTATCACTGTATGATGAATAATAGTAGAAAATAATTTTAAAAAACTATAAATATTGATATTGTTACATTTTATAGACATGTAATTAAACAGATAACCTCGCTCGCAGTAAGTTAGAATTTTAGGGTCAATAACTCAATCATACCTTTAAAATTGAGCCTAGTTATTGACCCTCAAATTTCAACAATAAAACTCACTTTGATATGTTTTATAAATGTATTAAAATAAATTTTAATTAAATATTGATCTATCCATCTATTTTTAGTTACATTTTTTTTCTTACATGATAATTAGTGCACAGATTCAAACGTCGTACCTCCTAACATAAACTGTTTAGACTCTGCTTAAAAAATGGCTTCCTCAGCCACTTATGGCTAAAATATTTTTTTTTATTCAGTTTATATTTTCTGTTTTTTAAATTGCCATTAATTAGGCTTAGAATAAATTACAATAAATTAAGAAAAAATTGGTTTTCTTTTTAAAGTTATAGTTTTTTAAGTAAGTTAGAAAAAAGTTGAAAAGGTCAGAAACTGGGCCAGGTTTAATAACTGGGTCTTTTACCTTAATTGCTTTTTTTTCAGAAAACGCTAGAAAATGAACTAAAAAAAATGTTTCCACATTTAGCGAACCCATTATTAAAAAATGGATTTTATTTTGTGCATCGTCTTGACTATCCAACAAGTGGAGTAATTTGTATAGCATTAAATAAAAATTCAGCACGTGCTGCATCAACGGCATTTGAAAAAAGAAAAGTTAAAAAGTATTATCTAGCATTAGTTCATGGACATATCAATGAATCTCATTTGATAATTAATAAACCAATAGGTACTTAATTAGTGCAAGGCATCTGCCTGCATTATTTTTGCTGAATGTATCAAATGCCTACAATATTTTTTTGTACATTAAAATGCTTACTATTCGTCTACTGAAATTTTCTACGGGTTTATTGCCTGTATAAATATAAAATATGTAATTTAATTGCAGACTGTTCTGTCACTTGAAAATATTTCATGATGTCCAATTGATTACTGTTTTACTGCGTACACAAATCAATGAAATTCCTAATTAATGTAGATGAGCTTCTGATTTATTTGCCGAGAATATCAAGCACGGTGAGGGAAATGATCAACCAAGACCGATCACTTGAGAAAAAAAACGCAGCTGATCGAAAAATATCAGGACCAGTCTTCACAATAGTACCTGGAAAATTCCAAGTTTTCTATTAGAAATTAGTCGCCTGATCAGGTAATTTTCTACATCTGTGAGATTCAGTCCAGTATCTTATGATGGACCGGGCGAGTCATACTACTATGAAAATTACCGTGGTTCTGATATTTTACAGAGGAGCTGTGTCTTTTTTCTCAAGTGATCGGTCTTGAACGTTGATAATTTCTCTCAGCAAGTACTTGGTTTCCTCGAGAAATAAATCAGAAGCTCATCTGCATTAATTATTTCATTGTTTAGGCACGTAGTTAAATAGTAATCAATTGAACATCATGAAATTTTTTTAGTAAGCTATAGAACTACAATAATTTTTTTATGCAATTAAATTATATATTTTATATTTACTGGCAATATAATTGTAGAAAATAAATTTCGTAGGCAACTGAACAGTAAGCAACGTAATGTTTATTTGCAAATTAATTTATAATTAATATATGATATTTCCAGGTCAAGATACCAGAGAAATTTTAGGTAATAAAAAAATGTGTACTATTGATGATAACCATTGTATTAAACCCCGTGATAGCTGTACATTATTACTGGTACTTGAAAGAGGATTACGGGATGGTAAACCAGCTACTAAAATATTATTACGTCCTCATACGGGCCGTCGACATCAACTGAGAGTTCATTGTTATTATATCGGGCATACTATTATTGGTGATTACACTTATAGTGACCGAAAGGATTCAAAACCTCACAGGACATTTTTACATTCTTTTAGGTTTGTATTATTCATTTTGTTTTTTTTTTAATAAATATTTTATTAAAACTAATACTAATATTTTTACAGATTGGCTTTGGATAATGAAATTGAAAAATTTGATGTCCGGACATCGGACCCTTTTAATAGCAATGACTACTGTAATAAATGGGCACCAACTAATTTAATATGTACTTTAAATAATAATACGTTTGATATTATTGATAAATTAATTTAAATCACAGTAAAAATTTTAAATATAACCGCAGATTGCGGCTTTCAAATGAATTTTACAAAACTTCTCATGTTGAGTCTTTTTGGACATCAGTCACTGAGAAAAAAAAAATTCAAGAAATTATTTTTCTTGTTTCTATAAATACTTAAAATAAGTAATTTTTTTTCTAAAATGAAATTGATAGTTTTTATTTTAAGAAAACTATCTTTACTTCAGTAATTAATTTCTAGAAGTATCGAGCGTCGAGTCTCGGGTGATCGGTCGAGGTTCAAATCTTAGGTACAGTAAAATTATTTATTTATAAAAAAAATGTTTGTTAGGGTACAAAACTAATCTGAACATTAGATAAAAAGGCGAAATATCTAATAATTAAGGCCAGGATTTTAGCTTTGATTTAAAAATAATTATCGAAATAAAAAAAATTTTGAATATACCACGTTTTTAAAACGAACTAAAAAGTATAAAATAATATTTCTCAATCTCATGAAGATTCAAAACGACATACAAATTCCGAACATCTAACAGATAGTTCTGAAAATTTATAATTGTGAATTTTTAATAGTTATGAAAATACTTGTAAGATTTAAAACAAAAAACGTGGGGCGCATGCAATATATAACTATAAGAAGTGTAGAGAAGAGCTGTCAATGGAAAACTTACAAATCAGTTCATATTATTTGCAATGCATTAAAATTGTTAGTTAAACTATTAATGCATCAATTATCTGTTGCATGCGCCCCACGTTTTTCGTTTTAAATCTTACAAGTATTTTCATAACTATTAAAAATTCACAATTATAAATTTTCAGGACTATCTGCAAGAAGTTCGGAATTTGTATGTGGTTTTAAATCTTCATGAGATTGAGAAATATTATTTTATACTTTTTAGTTCGTTTTAAAAACGTGGTATATTCAAAATTTTTTTTATTTCGATAATTATTTTCTGCTTTTTAGTATTGTGTAAGTGAAATTTTGAAATCGATTTTAAAGGCCTGAGTAAGATAATGACGGAGACATGCGACAAATTTCAGTTTCTTTTCACTTAATCAAATCTGAAATAGAAAATCGCTATTTCTACCTACCAATATATCAAACTCATTTTTTATAAGATTTATACTTCAAAATATTTAAACAAATCAAAGCCAGATTCTTTTTAGTTAAAAATTTTGAATATATGACTCTATTCATGGTGCTGGAGGTCCTAGTCATCGCATTTTTTCCATCCCCTTCATTGTATTTTTATTACACGGTGTTTGTTTATCTGTCATTCAGTTGTGAGCTATATTAAAAAATATAACTCATCCAGAAATTAGTTTTAAATTAATTATAAAAAATTCGTACTGAACAGACAAACAAACGACTATCAATTTTGTATTCGATTTTTTTTCATTTGTTTCAATTTTTTTTCATTTTTTTCTTCCTCTTCTAGTACTTCTCTTTCTTATTTTAAAAAAATTTTTTTTCATTTTTTTGCATTGTCACCTAATTTTGAGCTTTGTTCCAAATTTCAAGCCTCTAGCTCATCGAGAAGTAACTTTAAAATCAATTACAAAATTCCACCCGAACAGACATAGATAGAAGCGAGTTAATAAAAATGTGGTAATAAATGGTGTGAAATTTTTTATATTACGGCGGAAATATTGGTGGTATAAAAAAATTTTTTGAATAAAAGTTATTTAAAATTTAATTTTATAAAAAAAATCTCTTTTATAATTTTTTTTTAGGACTAATACGAAAGCCGTAATTTCAAAACTAAAATTTTCATGATTAAAAAAAATTTTAATCATTCATTATGAATCTCAATTTTACAATTACGGTGGAAATATTCACCGTATAAAAAAATGTTTCAAACAAAAGATGTAGAAAATTTAATTTTCTCGAAAAAATGTCTCCTATGATTTTTTTATACGGCCCATATTTTCACCGTAATTTCAAAATAAAGATTTTCATAATTAACAAAAGTTTGAATCATTCATTATGAATCCCAATTTTGGATTTACGCGGGAAATATTAGTCGTGTAAAAAAATTATAAGAGATATTTTTTCTAGAAAATTAAATTTCCTAAAACTTTTGTTTGAAAAGTTTTTTTGTAAAACCAATATTTTCGCCGTGAAATTAACCGTTTGACAAAATAAATTTTTTTATCAGTATTAAGCAAGTAAATAAAATATTTGAACAAAGTACAGTTGGACCTCGTTATAACACTATGCTGTCTTTTTCATAACCAAGATATCGCGATAGTTTGAGAGAGAAACTAATAGTCTTATAACGAGGTTCTACTGTAATTATTATACTTGATTGAAGAAAATAATTGCTTGGCACTATGTAAGTAACTAAAATACTTGAATCAATCATTTTTTCTTGAAAATATACATTTTTTTTCTCTCAGTGTACTTAGACCCAACATTATATCAGTACAACTTTTTATCAGCGGTCTTTTATAATTATAGGTTGCAATTTTTTGAATTCGCTTCCACTTTAAATTACGTGATACAATCAACACTTTTAAATCATATATGTGCGTGAATGTCTGAATGTTTATAATTCGTCTGAAAAAACTTTTAATTTTTACTCAACAATAAATATATATGTTGCTTTTATTTTTGGTAATTAGGAGCAGCAGCTTTATCATCTTATAAATAAATAAATAATTATTTTAATAAAAATATTTTGCAATTGAACACTATTTATTTTAAAATTTAAAAATTTTTAAATTTGAACACTTGCTCATCACTAATCTGTTATTTCTTTGGAATTTATAGAGTAACGTTAAACTTAATAATTAATACTTATTTCCACTAAAATAATATTCGCATTTTAAATTATTTTTGATAAATAAGAAATAAACCATATTTAATTTAAATTTGTACTTTACATAAAAAATTTCTAAACTGTATGATTTTTTTATGTTATTTCATCTAGACCATAGACTCCTTCGTTATTAATACAAAAAGTTAAAGTTTTTCTGTCTAAATACGGAGATTCTCTGGTATGTATGTGCCGTTGATCGTTAAATTTACAAAAACAGAATGAATTTGTTACTTGACAAGCCCAAATAATACCAAGAGCTGGTGTTCCATTATTACAAACTCGGTCAGTAATTAAATTATCATCGATTGCTGCTGTTAACTGATTAATGCAAATGATACAGATATTATTCTTAGAATAATTATGCAAAGCTCTGCCAATACTACGCAGACTTTTTGCGCGATCTTTTAAATTAAGTGTTTCGTATTCAACACGATATGGTGCAGCTATAGAATCAATTACGATCAATCCTATTTTTTCTCTTGTTAGCATAACTGGTATTTTATGGACTATGCAACTCTCCAAATCATCCTGGAAAATATTTTTAAAATTTAAAATCAGTAACTATCTTTATTTTTATTTTTAAGAATAGAAAGATTTCATACAGAAATTATTAAAAATTTTACTGTAAATTTGAAAAAAATTACTTGAATTTTTTAATTAAATTTTAGATAAAAAATAAAATATCAAATATAAATATAATTATTTTTTTACTTTCCTTTACATTGCTCAAAATTTTCAAGTGATAAATGTCAGAAAATAAAAATTTCTTGACTTAAAAAATTTTTATTTGCCTTAACAAATTTTTTGCGTTATGAATTAAAAACAAAAATTTTCTTAAAGAGAAAAAATTTTCTTAAGCCAATAAAAAATTTTTTAGCATAAGAAATTTTTTTTTTTCATTTCGTAACACAACATTATTTTTGTGCCAAGAAATCCTTTTTTTCTGTCCATTAAAACCGAATCCCTGATTAAGAATGATGATTAGAAAAGATTTTAAAAAATTTGAATAATTTTTAATCTTTATAAATTATCAACGAAAGTTAAAAAGTATTTAAAGCGATTAAAAAATTTTTTTAGGGATTAAAAACTATTTGGAAGCTTTCATAAAAATTTACTACTTATTATTTGTTCAAAATCTTTCCAGGAATCAAAACTTCACTATTATTTAGCGATTGAAAAAAATTTGAAAGAATTTAAAAATTGTAATATTTTTTAATTCTTATGAACCTCCGTATAAAATAGAATTCAATTATTAAGTGATTGAAAAATATTCGAGAGTATTGAAAAAAATATTATATTTTGAAGTCCCAAATCTTTCAACTATAAAAAATTTGACTTATTGGGTAACTGAAAATTATTGTAAAGTATTAAGAAAATTAAGTAACTTGAATCCTTTTAAAATTTTTAGAAGAATTTAATGTTCATAAATTAGGAGGATTTTTAATTTATGGAATAATTAAAGAGCGTTGAAAAAATTTTCTTTTTAATTTTTTCCAAACACTGTTCTTAATCAGAGATTGTCCAAAAATCAATTAATTTTATAACAGGTAGTTATTCTAAAAACCTGAATTTTAAGTTAAAATTCTTTTTTAACTTCCCGCTAAGAAAATTGTAAATTTTCAAAAATTCGGGAAGTTATTGTTTTCCCCCCGATTTTGAACTCATAATTATCAAAAACTAATTAAAGTTTAGAAAAAAAGCTAGTACTCTATTTTATAATTTTTTGGATTAAATCCCAACTCAATATATACATGGAAAAAAAAATGATGCCCAAAATTTGAATAGTTTGTAGTTTATTTTCGACTTAAAATTAGTATATTCGATACTAATATCAAACCAGGATCATTATATATATTACAAAATGGCTATTATTTATATCAAAATTTAATACATATACAAGTGCAAAATTTGTAATTTCGTATATTAAAATTAATATGAAAAAGAATCGATAAATTGATATCTACAGTTATTACAATTCAAATAAACATAGAAAATTTTAAAAATGAGAAACCGAAAAATTAGTAAACGTACATATTAATATATAAAGATCTAGTATATGTATTTTTCATTTTATTATTTACCACTTATCCGATATATGTATGTAATAAATTAATTTATAATAACGAATAAATAAAATTTTATATTAATTATTAGTCAATGGGATAGAATTTATAAAATAAGAGTTAAAAATTTTCGGTATTTTTATGAGCAACAAAATCAGTATCTAGTAAGGTAAAGGTCCCAATACCGGAACAAGACCCAATACCGGAACGATTCGATAATCATTATATTATATTTCAATTCGTACGCGATGAAACTAAATAAAACTTTCTTTATTTGAAACCTTAATCTTTCACTTAAAAAATAAGATATAAAATAGATTTTAGAAAATATTTAAAATATGACAAAAAAAATGTTAATTAGAGCATTAGTCTCGGATTCATGACTTTTTCATGTCTCTTAATGGTTTTGCTAAGAAATCAGTCAATGGTCTTAAGCTTATAGAAAATGCATAGAATTACTTTTCAATAATTTTTTTTTGTATATGCATCTTGAATGACATAGAATTCAAGAAAACATATTAAAAATATGAAAAAAATAGTATTATTATATTAATTTTAGTGTTCGTCTATTGGTACACCAAAATGAACCCGTGCCCAGTACCGGAACAGCCAATCATATTAATGTTATCGATAGACATTAACGGTCAGTTTTATTGACTGGCTAAATCAAGTACAATATTAATTATTACTGGAGCCCTAATATTTAATGTAGTATGTATAATTGTTATAAAAAATAGATTAAGTATAGATAAACTTTAATTTAAATCATAAAAAATAAATTTTTGTTTTTAGTTTTTTTTTCAATTATTTTTCTAGTATAACCTCAAATGATTTATTTTGTTTCTATTCTTTAGTTCAAAATATTTACTTTCATTGAATATTCAATCATTTTAAAATTTTAAATACATTTTACATTATGGGTGTGATATAGCAGACATCAGACAAATTTAAAATTATTAATAAATCGAGTAAATAATTAATAATATAAAATTTTAAAAAATGCAAATTCAAAAAATTTTGAAATTAATAGTGCTTTTTTGTAAATATTATTTTGTAATTATTTATCTTATTTATTTATAATTTTAAAGTTCTCTGATGCCTTCTACATTCATACTCGTTTTACATTAATATTATTTAATAATTATTAATATTTTCACCATGAATAAATGCAAAAAATAACTTATTTTATTTACTGTTCCGGTATTAGGACAACAGAATTCCCGTATTGGGACAATGCTATTTCAGCGCTCCGGTATTGGGTCTTTTGGGTGTCATAAAAAAAAAAATTTTTTTTTTATATTAAATTTAAGAAAAATGAACTAATTTGATTATTTTTGAATTGGTAAATGTCTATTCTATATGATGTAATAAATTATTTTGGTTTATAATTTATTTGAATATTTTTAAAACGATAAAAATCAGTCATATACCCTTCGTCGTTCCGGTATTGGGACATTTACCTTAAATGATTTTTTAAGCTAATCATTGATCAGTGATATCGAATTCGAAAATAAAAGTTTGTAACTTTTGGAATTTGTCGGCTGGAAAAATCAGTATCTAAGATACCAATTTTTAATTTGATCAATCATTACTTTTTAATAGATTACGCCATAAATTAATTAACTTTCACTAATAAGTCACGTATTATATCTAAAAGTAATAATATTTACTTACTTTTTGAAATAATTGATAGTAATTTTTAGGAATTTACAAAAATTAGCAAACTACTTTGCATTAAGCACATAATAGTACTAATTATTGATAACAGATTCGACTTTTTACTATTATTTATTAATTTTTAATATTCTATTTTTCCGTGTAGATCAATTATAAAGAATGAGGATTTTCTTGGCGCAAGAAATATTTTCTTCTCGCCCCAAGAAAATTTTTGTTTCCAATTGACCATGCGAAAATTTTCTTGGGGCGAAGAAACATTTTTTCCATCAAGAAATCCTCTTTTCTGTGAACATATTTTCATTAAACATTTCGCTTCAATTTTTTTTATATTATGTAAACAAACCGATATTCATATAAAGTTAATAAATTTTATTGAATTTTCATGACAATCATCGAAAATCGAAAAAAAATTCCTAACAGAGAAAATAAATATTTGAATACTCACTACTGTTGATATATGTTCAATAAATACTTTATTTCCATTAATATTATACTTTTTAGCAATCGGTGACATTTGTAATAGTTGTTGGAAACGTCGAGATGGAAATTTAGCTTCTGTACAAATATAAATAACACCTGGAATAAAATTTAAATAATAATTAATCGTTTTTTTATTTTTTTAGAATATAAATTAACAAGTAATTGTAAAATACTTAAGTAAAATAATGTTTTTACCAGCTTGATGACCATTTGACGTCGGTATTTGTGAAGTTAAACATAATTGCAAAGCTAATTGTGTTTTTCCAGAACCAGCAATGCCATAAAACTGTGTAATCCCGCGTCTCGAAATACCACCGCGTAATAAATTATCAATTATTTTACAGCCAGTGGTTAAAAAATTATCATTTAAATTTTTTGATAATTTGTAGGCTGTTTGAAAATTTGACATTTTTTATAATTTACTTATTTGTTCATTTAAAATTTTTTTGTGGACGATCTGAATTTTATAATTTTTAAATTTCAAATCACAATTTAAAGTTACCGCTAAAATTTTTTCCGGTGAAATTCATCTTTAACTTAATAAGTAAAATTTAATATAAATACTTTTTTTATTTTTTATTTATTTATTTTGTTGTAAAGTTTTAAAAATTTCATATTTATATTTAATTGTTATTATGACGTTGTTTGAAATGATTATAAAAAAAATAAAAAAATTGTTAGTAAAGTGGTTATGTTTTGAGGTTTATTCTGTACCGGTACAGTAGGGATGGGCGATAAAAATCGATGTTTGAACTATCGATGTTTTTGGAATTCGATACATCGATAATCGATGCAAAATTTCCAACTATCGACATCGGAATGTGATGGCGCGAAAATTCAAAAACTTAAAATATACGAAACACTAGGGGAGAGTGGGATCAATTGAACCATGGGGCAATTGAACCAGTAAATTTAAAAAATCGAAAAAAATATAAAAATGAGTCGTCCTCTTCGGATTACATTTTAATACACTAAATCTTAGCCTGACTAAAATTTCGAATCTGAACTTTTTTTTCAGCTCTTGACAAATTGTTTAATAATTTTTTAATTTCCAAATGTAATCTTAAAATTTGTTTTGTAATACCTTCTTACACATATTAGTCATAAATTTCAATCTTTACTTCTAGTAAAATAGTTATTTAATAATTTTTTTTAAACTAATTATTTCAATAAAATCATATGGGGTCAATTGGACCAGTACTCTCGGGGACGGTTGAACCACACGAATCACACTGTGAGCATCAGACATGCGCGCGCATTTTGACAGAATGTGAACCAAGAAAAAAAATAATATTATTGACAGAAGTTTTAAAAGTGATTGTTATAGCATAAAATATTATATAAAATAATCAATATTATCAGAAGTATTGTAATTTTAGTTTTAAGCTGTAATGAATAGTAAATTATTCATTAAAGTCATTCGTTGATGGTTCTAATACTCTTGGTTCAATTTTCCCCGACTAGTGGTTCAATTGCCACCGCACAGGGGACGATTGAACCATTTGATGCAGTTGTACAATTTCGTATTTATTAAAAATTTTCATCATTTGTTAAGTTATGTGCTTATGAGAAATGATAGTCTATATAATAAGTTATAATTTCTTAGAAAAAAAAAATTATCATTTTGCTTTTGTTCATATAAAAAAAAATCGGTCTGTCGGTTGACCCTGCGGGCCAGCCCCAAAACTTTCCGCTGTTTTCGACCTCAAAGAGCTCGAAAACATTAGAGTAGATATATTTTCGAGCTCGAAAATGATATCACATGCAATTGTTTTTTTACGATCTTTTCAAGTTCTAACAAGTTACCTGTTATGCTGAAGTTTGAAAATTTAAGAATCGAAAATCATCAATGAAGCGGTTTTTAAAATTTAGTTCCTGATTATGTTCAGTAAAATAAGTGTATTGAGGCAGAAATCAATGTCAGGGATCAAAATCAAGATTTAAATAAGTTCTGACTCATGTAAGAAACAATAAAATATGAAATATCCGATAAAAATATTAAAAACTACGTTTTATCGATTTTTTTGTTGATAATATGATTTAAACTAAAAACCAAGTTCGGTGACATTATATGATCGAAAGAAACCATAAAAAAGATGAGTTGGTATGATATCAGGCACATTTTAGTACGTTATATTATGATTTATCCGGAAAAAATAACATAAAATGTTATTTTTTTTAACTTTTCAGCGCCGATATCTTTTGAACTAATCAATCGATTTTGACAGTTGACGTGGCAATCGGCGCGTTTTATTGAGTTCTAGAGCTGATTAAAATTTGAAATCGATCGCGTCAGTCGTTTCGAAAATATTTAGAAAAAACCGTTTTTCACCATTTCTTTCTCCCGCGATAACTCTCGAACGAATTATCCGATTTTGATGTTTGAGGTGGCAATCGACGCGTTTTATTGAGTACTAGAGCTGATTAGATTTTGAAGTCGATCGTATAAGTCGTTTTTGAGAAATCAATAAAAAACTAAAAAAAAAATTTTTTTTTTTTCGTAATTCGCCAATATTTTCGAGTCCATTCGATCAAATAATCTGAAATTTTCAGGAAAGTTGAAGGCCAACAAGCTCTTTCGATTGCCACCTCAATCATCCAAATCGATTCATTAGTTCAAAAGTTACAAAGAGTTTACATACATACACACACACACTCGGACATCATTCTGAAAATAGTCAGAATAGCTTCCTAGAACCTCAAAACGTCGACATCTGATGAAAACTCGATTTTCGAAAATCGGGGTGAAAACAATAACTTCCCGAAATTTTTGAAAATCGTCGATTTTCTTAGCGGGAAGTTAAAAATGTTAAAGTATTTTTGGTTCAATTGACCCACTCTTCTCTACACTTATAACTTACTGTGGCTTACAAAACACCTAATAAAGCACAGGTATCTTCAATCTGCCGGCAAACGCTAAAGAATGTAACTTAATTCATAGCGATTTGTCTATTTTTGGATTTTTGCTTGATATAAATAGTGGAAACCCTGATTCTGGACAATTACTGTTAGTATGAATAATTCATTTCATTTTAGTACCGTTTATCCAGTTGAGTGCGAATAGAGAAACAAATGAAAACGCGTCTTAAGTGAGGAGGCCAGGTGATAAGATAATCAATCTGGTTAGATCAGGTTTATTGCAGTAAAAAAACAAAATTTAATTATAAAAATACAAATAAGATTTATTTAAACTTTATAAACTATTTGAATGTATTATTATTATTATTATTATTATTTTTTTTTAATTGTTCCAGTGTATAGCCATTCTCAGCCTCTTACACTTTTTGCCTTTATATTGCAGATGCTTACTTTTTCTGCCTTCATTGTGCGGCTGTGGCCCGACTTGTGCGTATACTGTACTGTATCATTACGGTGATACCCTACTCCCCACCGTGGCTGTGGGAGTACAGGGGCAAGGGAAACCACAGAGAAAACCATTGCCAGTACAGTTCGGTTTGGGTGAGGCTCTAGTGGTCCATAAAATTCCCATTTAACCGATCACTAGCTCCTCATCCCGCGCCTAACGGTCAGAAACCTCCACTCGAGCTCAACGCGTGGCTAAGTGGTCACCCAAACAAGTAGCGATCATGCTGGATGCTGCTTAACTTTGGTGATCGCTTGAGCCAAACGAGAACCGCTCGGCTGCCTCTGCCGCTCATAACGATGAATTAATTTCACAAAATTTTTTGTTAATTGCACAAAAATTAATGCGAATACCTGGAGCTAAGTTTTCGGTCAAATTTAAGCGAAATGTCTTTTAAGTATACCGGTGTATACGACCGCCAAAGGCAGCACCCGATGTGCTCAGCAATGCCTCCGACACTTAGCCTGTATTCTGCATAAAATTATGATACAAAAAAATCGATGGCATGAATATATGAGTGTGGAGGTTCGGCTTCACTCCGTGAGATGACATTTACAACTTGCGCCTCTCGCAGTACCTCGTCTCTATGCCGGCTTCAATATATAACAATTTCCAAGATGTAACTTCCAACAGCGTCTTAGGTGGGGTATATGATAGACACACTTAATTGTGGAGTCTCAGCTATCGTATGCTTAGACGAAATGCCTCTCACCCCACAAATATATTTTTCTATCTTTCCTCTTCTCATTATCACTCAGAAAGTTTCACTCTTGGGTATTTGGTGACTTAGGCAGTGATTGTTTTAATCTAATCCTAAAGTATCGTCGCCAAATATATATATATATATATTTTGTAATATAATGAAAAATTCGACATCGACTCGTGGTTTGAATTTATTTCAAATAATAAATAGTTACCGGATGAGCAAATTCTAGTGGCATCTAGAATCGAAAATTTCGACTTCGACCGAGCAATAGATCGACCGCATGGATGGAAAACGGGAGATCTGGGAGAGACTTCGTATTGAACGGCCGCATTTGTACTTTGAATAATTCGACTTCGAACAAACTACCAATTTCGATTCCGATTTGAACAATTCGATTTACGCCGTGAAGAACAATCCAAGTTTGAAAAACGAACAATTAATCGCGGCAAATAAACTTCGAGTGAACAATAATGGTAAACAAGCTTAAAGGCTCGTTAGGGCAAGCAGAGATCTTCTTGCACGCAATTGAGCCAGTAAAGCCTTTCTGCATTTCGCGCATGCAGGCCGCAGGAAAATTGAGACAACAAGCAGAAGACTCACAGTTAGAAAATCGTCAGGGCCAAAAAAGGTCAAATGAGAATACCGACGACCATTCGACGGTAAAGATATCGAAGTTGGCAGCACTACAGGATCAGATGAACCATATGTTCGAGATCGTATTAGAAAAGATCCAGAAGATTGAGCAGAGGGGAAAAGAAAAGGGGGAGGAAGAATCAAGTGAAGAGCGGGAAGAGCTTGAAAGCAGCTCAGAACCAGCTAGTGAGGACGATTCTCTCTCGATTACTTCATCGGCTTGGACCCCTCCGGCGATATTGTGGCGGCAAGTTGGAATCGGATCAGGTACAAGGAAATTCAAAAGAGGCTGCAAGCATCTCCAGTATTCAATTCGCTGAAGTTCAACACTCAGCTGTAGTAGGGGAGCCCAAGCGGGGATTTCGGGATTTACTAAAGCGCGGCAGATTAATATACAGGGGGATACCTTGTACCCGGTTAAGTAACTCCACAAAACATGAGGCCCATATATAACGCCGCCCGTGAAGGATACAGGATCAGATTAGTAAAAAAAAATTGACCATCAGAAATTCTCGAGCGCGTAAGATTAAGGTAGGGTGAGTTAATTACATCCTAAAAAGTGTATATTCCACTAATCTGACAATTTGGGAGTGACGTAAAAAAAGGGGAGGGCAACTAAGTTGTAAAAAAAAAACGTCATCTCGACATTCTCGAGCGTCTAAATTTTTTTTTATTTTGAAGGAAATAATTCAAGAATAATAAAAAATATATAATCTGACGATTTCCGCAAGCCGAAATAACAAAAATTCGTCGATAAAGTTAAATGCGTGCAGCTGCGTGATGCCTACATTTCCTTCTCCGAATTTCTATTCCTCTCTCACTCTTTCTCTATCTATTACTCTCTCACTACTAAAAAAGCATACACTTATTTATTTGCATGCTATTTCCTGAGCTTTTTAATTAATTAAGTTCAATGATTTAAAAAAATAAGAAAAAAAATTTTTTTGAAAATGGTTTTTTTGGAATAACTTTTAACCGGCTTTATCGATTAAATTCAAAAACTAATCCGCCTTTGAGCTTGAAAAACCACGTCGATCGCCACCAAGCTGGTCAAAATCGGTTGATTCGTTCGAGAGATATCGTGAACGAAAGAAACCCGAAAAAGTGTTTTTTCGGGATTACTCCGAAATTTGTGGTTCGATCAATTAAAATTGCAAAATTACTTATGAGGATGATAAAACTGCGTCGAATGGTGCGAACTGCGTCAAAATTGGTTGATCCATTCAAAAGTTATTGCGGTTTGAAAATTCCAAAAATAGTGTTCTATGAAACTTCTATCAGACTTTCGAGCTGGGAGAGCTCAAATGCATAGAAATATTATTTCTTTGAACTTAGCGAGCTCAAAATATCACATAAATTATATTTTGAGCTCAAAAATGTCATAAGTACAATTTCAAGCGCCCAGGAATGGAATTAGTGGGAAGTTGCAGGGATGGCCTTTAAAGTGAACCGTTTTTCTAATTTTTTTTTGTCAGATCAGGCGAATCCCTCTAGATAATCGTCAGATTATGAGTCAGTACGTTTAGAACATAAAGATGAACCATATATATCTTAATCTGACGCGCTTGAGAGAAACCTCCTTTCTATGGTTCGAAGAACTATTTTTTTTTTTTATTAAAATTATTCAGAAAATATTGCTCGAGATGACGAAAAAAAAATATTGTTTAAGTTTGAACTCTTAATATTAATATTAACAATTGCCTCATCGCAATTTTCAATTTCCTATTTGAATAACATCGGAAAAATTTTTTTTCAAGTTTGGAATTTTATCACACACCAGGGAATCAGTGTATCCGGAAAATCAATAGAAATTTTTGTTAAAAATTGAACGCTCTATAAAAAAGGTGTCTTTTAATTTTTCGATAAATTTAATTTTTCAAAAGTTATTCAAGGTCCAAGTTAGATTCATAGTATAAATTTTAGTATTATTTGACTTTTTCGGCGAAATTATCCAAATTATCTTAAAATGTTAGAAGACCTTTATTTTTGTAAATCATTTCATTTCCTACAAATTATATTTTTTCAGGTTTCCGAAATTTTTGAAAGTTCTTTAGGTATTTGTATTCAAATGTAAGTAAATAAAATCGACCAGAACACGGTTTTTTGGAACGAATTAAAATTTCGTTTCTTCAAGGTTGAAGTTGAGTCAAAACGATTTCAATAACCTAAATAACTATCGAAGGAGTGAATTTAGCAAAAAATGTTAAGAGACCTTTTTTGTAGAGCATTAAATTTTCTTCAAGAATATGTATCTTGACTGAAAAAAAATTTAATATTTCTAGTAGTTAAAAAAATCCAAAATAGAAACAATGAATTTAAAAAACAAATCAATATTTAAGGCACGGTTACAAGGAAACGGCTCGTTTTACGTCAATTTACTAAGAGAGATTTTTTGTAGGGAATTCAATTTCCTTTAAGAATATATATTGCTCAAATTTTTCAGTTAGATGATTTACGAGTTTTGGATAAAAAATTAAATTTCTTTCAAAAAAACGAATAGTCGTAACCATACACCTCGTAATATCAATATAAAGGGCTCAAACTTGCACAATAATTTTCTTTGGTCATCAAGAATAATAATTTAACAATATCGAAAGAAAAAAAAAATAGTCGATTTTTTTGGCCTAGTCTAATATATATGTATATATTACCTCAACACTGATGTTAGTTTTTTTAATAACTTTAAAACCAAGTTCTTGAAACAATTTCTTTACATGTTTCGAATCATACTCAGCAGATTTTCGATTATTCTTTGGATCATTGTAGTCAGTTATTGTTATCGACAATACTAAGCCTCTTGGATTGCTTCTGAGTATTTGCTTCGGTATAATGTTCGATTCCGCTGTTTGTTTGACGTTAACCCTCAAAGGTCCTGTAGCATCCCATGGTGAATTATCCGAACCATCATCCCTTAAAAATAAAAAAAAACCATAGGTATTTGTCTACAAGAAGATATATTAATAACAATAAAACGTATAAAGTATTATCGTTAAGAAAAAAATATTAAACTTTCTCAGCGATAAAATTAAAAAAAATACTTAGCTTCTTGAGAGTTTATAATATTAATACTTAAAATTAATCATATGGAGTTATTGTTCAATTGATCAGTTGAATATTTCCTTGAATATTCTTTAGGACATCAATAATTATATTCAGTATGAACAGTTCATAGAATTTATTTTCAAACATTTCTTTGCCTCTTAATTATTTATGGTAATAGGTAGATTAGCATCAGCTTTTTGTATATTGCTGTTCAATTGTATATATTTGTATGCCGTTGTGAGCTGTCAGCCAATTCAGTTACGATTAGTTTGGCTTCACATATTTTTATGTCTTTAACAACATGGAGGCACTTGGAAAATATTCGCATTTATTTAATTTGTTTGAAATAATTCTCGTATCTTATCTCATATTTCGTTTATATAATCAAGTTATTTTCTGGTCTACAGATAGTTGTAACTGATTTACAGTTTTTGTCCTTTAAATCTTTATACTTCTCGTTGTAGGAAGTTTAGTTTTATAATTCATATTCCTCCATTGAAGATTTGCATAATGTCATCAGACAACAATTAAAAATTGCTTACATACATACTTGGTCAATTTGGACTTACGGATCAAAAGCACTAGCTTCTTTTATCATCCGATGAATTTTACCATCGTCAGTGCTCGAAAATCGGTCAAGTAACATATTAGCTGCATTCTGGCCAATTTCCTTTATTTTCATTATGATCTCCCGCTTGTTTTCTAAGTTTTCTTCATATTCCTGACAAAAAATCGATGTTTTTAATTATTTCGCGTACCAAATGCTAAAAGGTCGTACTATACACTGAGAAAAAATTTCTCTTCGGACAATTAAATTGGTTTTGTTAAATTCTATTAAACTAAAATTTATTTGGGATAACTAATCCGGGTCGAAAAATTTGATATGATTTTAGTCTAACTGGAGTGTATTTGGACTACTTGGTCTGTTATTGAACTTCTATAAAAATTTTAATCTGTTTTAGATCTATCCGGACCAAAAAATTTGATCTGATATTAGTCTAATTGAACTATTTGATCTGTTTTTGATCTTTTACAAAAATTTCAAGCTGTTTTCAACATGTTGTTTTAAAAAACAATTGTATTACGGGCAGACAAAACTAGATTCATTCTTGAACTTTAAAAATTTTAGTTCTGAAAATTTGCAGGGACAAAACTAGATTAAATCATGGACTTAGAAGATTTTTATTTATGGACAATATTTATAAAAAAGATATCAAGCTACAGAATTGATTATGTTCTGTTTACTATTTACTTAGTATCTTTTGTTTAAAAATGTCGACAGTTAATAAAAGTTTGAAAGCTTAATTTTTATTTGTCTTGACAGCATATTTATAGCATTTAATAAAAGTGATAAAATAACTCTAAAAATGTCAAGAAATTTTTCGGATTTACTGGATGAAATCAAAAATATTTTGGCAGTAGAAAACATCAAAATTCTTGTGGCATCTTATTACGGAAGCGGATTAGCATGTTTCAAATACCAAAAAATTAAAATAAATTTATAAATCTAGATTATTATTATTATTAATATTTTTAAAAAGTCCTGTTTTAGATCTAAAAGCGATTAAGAACAGACTAAAAATGATAATAAATAAAGTCTGTTTTCTTCCTTAAAAACATTCGAACACAAGCCAATAATTACAATAAAAAAGTCTGTTTTTAGTCTAAACCCGATTTAAAACAGACTAAATATACGAAAATAAGTCTGATTTTGGCGTGGATAAGGAATAGTACGGGCAAAAACAGATTAAATTCCTATGTAAAATAAATATGATTTACAAACTTGAATTAAAGAAAAAACATTGGAATTTATCATTTATTTTAAAACAGATCTAATTTTTTAACCCGGGATACCATTTCTTTGTAAAACTATTTCAATTTCCCTGCTTAAAAAATCTCATAAGATCCGACAGCTTCTTATAAATTCTCATAGAAATTTTATGAGAATGAATAAGTTCTATAGGAAGTGGGAGTCGTCTTCTCATAGAACTCACTGAATTTTATGAGATTGAATGGGAGTTATTTAAAAAAGTTATTTTCTCATAGATTCGGATAAGAAATTCTTTATAAGAATTTATCGGAAAATAAAAATGTTTATGAAAAGTGAGTTTTTATAAAGTTGAATGAGGTAAAACATTCACGAGATTTATAGGAATCTATAAGAATTTCGTCTCAATAAGAACATATGAGGAAACAATTTCATCAGTAATAATGGGATTCTATAAGAAAATAATAAAATTTATAAAATTATTGTTTGGATGGGAATGTATGAGGAAATGATTTTGTCATTAACAACAGGAATCTATGAGAAAATAATAAAATTTACGAAATTTCTGTTTTAATAAGAACATATGAGAAAATTATTCTGTTACTAATAATTGGATCCTATGAGAAAATAATAAAATTATTTTCCCATTCATTCTCATACAGCGGTAAGAGTGGTATAAACTTGTACCCATAAAATCTTATAAGAAATTGACGCATCGCAAATTATTTTCTTATAGATTCCCATAAGAATGTCGCCTACAAATTTACTTAAAAATAATAAAATTATTTCCCCATTCATTTTCATATACCAACAAGAAACAAGACGTGTACATTTCCAATTGATTTTCTTACGAAATGTAAGTATGACCCATTCCTATTCATTCCGATAAAAATGTGAACATGTACAACAAACTTTACATAAGAATGAATGAATGATTTGAATATATTCTCATAGGTTCTAATATGGACTATCATTTTTCGATGAGACACTTTGCCGATTCATTCTCATAAAAATTTTTTTATGAGAATCTATCAGATTTTTAAGCAGGGTTTACAAAAATTGTTAACAGTGTATACCTTATTAAAAAAAAAAGAATTAATAATTTTGAAAAACATTTTACCTGATGAGATGTTAATGTATTAGCATCATCCTGATTTACTACATTATTTTGAAGCATTGTATTCCATAATATATTCATTATACTAGGCATTGCTTCATCTATGCATTTATCCATTTTTTCTGGATTTATAAAACTCATAATTGAAATTAATACACTGATGGCACTGACTAAAAGCAATACTCAAGATGTGCACAGTCTGCAAGAGCTAATGCAACTGGGTACCACAGCCCAAGTGTCGATGTCATTTATGTAAAATTTTCAAGCTTCTCGAAGTTTCGTTTTAAGACGAATCTCTCTGTGCCAATTTTGACTGACATATTCACTCACTGATTGGATACATAAAAGATTTGGCGGGATTTAAGAGCAAATCAAATGCATAGATCATTCCAGAAATTCTTAAGCGCTATCTCACTTCGCGAAAAGATTGTAGCGCCTCTACAATTAGATCTTTTTATCTAAACTAATTCAATGAGTTTTTTTAGAGTTCTATGGGAGGTACTTTACCCTCTGTAGTACTTGTAAAAGATAAAAATATTCTCAAAAAACTAGAATTTTATATATTAGCTCAGAAATTGAAATCCTAACAAAAACAGATTCTTTGTATAAAATCGCGCCAAGTAAACGTTTAAAACTTATCACAAGTAAAAAAAAAATTATTTTACAGAAAAATTAAGAAAATAACATTTAATGTAATTTTTCCCAAGTAAATCATAGTATAATGTACTAAAATTAAATAAGATAAATATTTAAAAAACGCTCATTCTTTAATTACTTTCGATTTTAAACTTCTCAATTTTAACATAAAACGTAACTCTTTAGAGCTTGAAAAGCTCATAAAAAAAGGGGGAGCAAGGGTATTTTCGAGCTCGAAAATTTATTTAGACTAATGTTTTCGAGCTCAAGGAGCTCTTTGTATTTCAACAGTCAACTTGAAAATATTTAAAATTTTTATAAATTTGAAATTTAATTAACTTTTAGTGATTTTTTAATCTGACCTCAATGTACAAATGTTTTTTTAAAAATATTTTCTTTGGAATTAAAACCAACAAAATTACCCCCCCTCCACCACTACTTCTATATCATGAGCATTAAAATTAAAAATGTTGTAGACAACTGTAATTTTAAATATTTATTTTCATTATTAAAGTGCAAAAAAATTTAATGAGTACAAAAAATTTTTCTTAAGGTCGTGGATTGGCGGCAGAAGCTTTTTGCTGAGCCTGAATAAATTCTGGGTAATCAATGTATCCATCTTTATTTGTGTCATCCATATTCAAAATAGGATCAATTAAATCGACTAATTCTTTGTCTTGGAATATTTTTCCCTCACCATTTGGTGCTTTGGGATCTTTTGTTTCTTCTAAAAAATTACAAATTATTAAAGTAAATTGAATAATTGTGTGGATTGTTTTTTGTTTGCTTACCGTGCCAATGGATCAACGATTTAATTAATTCACAGCCATCTAATTTATTGTTATTATCAGCATCATGCATTTTGAAATAATGAAACTGTAATTCTTGTTCTGTCATTTTGTTTGTATCCATCGGTACATCCAAATGTTCTGCTATATGTCTGCAATAAATAAAAAGTAATTAAATTTCTTTATGAATAAATAATAAAAAAAAATAATTAACAAATTACTCTTTTTCGTGTGCAATATTTGCAGCATTAAGTAATTGCTGAGGTTGTCCATCATGTGCATGATTATGAGGTTGATGATGTTGACCATGTTGTTGTGGTTGTTGATACTGTTGTTGTTGTTGCTGTTGTTGTTGTGGAGGTGGTGGTTGTTGATATTGTTGTTGCTGTGGTGGTTGCTGTTGTTGAACTGGTACTTGTTGATACTATCAAGCAAATTAATTAAATAATTATTTTTTGAATATCACAAAAATAAAAAGAATATTCGGCAGCGGAAATGGAAGCAGATTTTTCATAATTTATTTAATAATTTTCAAGTTTTCTGACAAAAATTAATCAAGAAAAAAAATTTTTTTTAAACATTTTTTGTGGATTTTGATGCCATCAAAATATAAATAAATCGTCTAAATGATGAGTTGAGTAACAGAAATCGAAGCTAATGAAAAAAGGTCTGGAATATCTTTAATGATAATGTACTACACTGAGAGAAAAAAAATTAAATTCCCTTGTTTCTATAAATACTCAAAATAAGTAATTTTTTACAAGTTTGAATGTAGCAGACATCAGACAAATTTGAAATTATAAATAAATAGGATAAATGATTAAAAAAATAACATTAATATAAAATGCACTTATTAATTTCAAAATAATCTAAATGCGCATTTTTTTAAAATTTCATATCATTAATTTTAAATTTGTCTGATGTCTACTGCGTTCACACTCATAATTTTTTTTTATGGAAGTTAGCCAATGTCTAATAATTTCGGAAATTTTTTAAAAACGATAAATAAAAAAAAAAAAAAACAGATTCTAAAAAAAAGCGCCAATGGTTTTTTTAATTTTCTACATGTGCGTCTTTGAATTTTTTTTTTTTTTGTAATTGATTTTAAAAAAAAAAGCCGAAAAGTGTTAATTGTCTGTTAACTTCACGGTTATTTTTTTTCTAAAGTAAAATTGAGGATTCTTAAGTCTTTCATTTTTTTTTTCCTGTGCTTATAAACAAAAGTGACGTCTAATTATTAATTTTAAACACCTGTTTATAGTGAAAAATTGTAAAAACTACTTAAAAGAATTAGAAAAATAATAAATAGTGACATAAATCGGCATTCATAATTATTAATAGAGAAAACAAAAGTTTTCGAATTTTCACAAATCGAAAAAAAATAGCCATGAAGGTCCCAGGGTCAGATCGGTGTTAAAAGTTGTGGAGTAGATTGTAGTTAATTATAACAAATTTTCACAAAAATCAAAATACACATCAACCTTAAAAAAACGATTTAAAATTTAAAACTTGAAAATCATAGAAAAATATTTTGAAACCCTTGTTCGTATTTTTTCCAAAAAGTACATGAAAAAAGAAAAATTTCAAAAATAAAAGTTTCGATTTCAACTATTATATAAAAAATTAAAAAAGCGATTTTTCGAACGGGTCACCGGAAAAATCTCAAAATTTACCAGGAAGAGTTTTCTTATGTGTACAAAAAAAAATAAAGAAAATCAAAAATTAAAATTGGAATGTCCCATATACAGTTGGACCTCGTTATAAGACTATATTGATAGTTTGAGAGAGAAACTAATAGTCTTATAACGAGGTCCTACTGTACATAAACCTTAAAATCAATGGTATTTTTAAAACCTACTCGACTATTTATGATAGGTGATGACAAAATCCACCATGAGGACAAATTCAATAGCCAGATTTATATGAAATTTAGTAATACAAACCTGTTGCTGTTGTTGGTGTACTTGCTGCTGATGAACTTGCTGCTGATGCATTTGTTGTTGAGGAACCTGCTGATTTATAAAGAAAATTAATAAATAAAAAAATTATTTATGATTATTTTGAAAAAATGATTCTGAAGTTAGCAGACAACAATTTTCGGTTTGTTTTTTCATCGAATAAATTACAAAAAAAAAAAATATGCACATGTAGAAAATGAGAAATGCTACAGATGCAATTTAAAACTATTTTTTTTTATAATTCGTTTTTAAAAAAATTAAAAAATTATTAGACGTCGGCTAATTTCAGGATCATTTGAATAAAAATAAATTTTTACTTGTTGATAATGTTGAGGTGGAACACCTGGTGCTACTCTCTGTCCTTGTACATTACTTGATAATGTAATAATATATCCTATAATTAATACTCTTAAAATCCACTCCATCTTTTAAATCTCTAAAAAAAAATAATTCGTTGATCAATAATTAAAATTTAAAAAATTTTTGCAAATTTAACTTTTGGTTTTTAAAAGCAATTAAAATTAGTGACATAAATTAAAATTTAACCAATAAAATACTAATTGATAATTAAAATATTTTATGGCTAAATTTTCATTCATGATAACATATTTTTGAAAAACGTAACAATATGTTTTTATTTTATTCAAAAACTAATTTCAATGTTTACTACTTTAATAATTATTAAATTAAATATGTACTATTAATTAATTAAAAAAGAAACTTACCTTAATTATTAGTAATTAATTTAATGTCATAAATTTATAATAAATTAAAACCAAATTTTATTTCAAATTTTACTTATGAGTAATTACGATTCGAACAAATTTGTGTTGTGGCCTAATGACGTGGATAGGAACCATGCATTTGCCCTTTTATTTTTTTTTCTATTTTTGTTAGTCTAGTTTTTTTTTAATGATAATCAAATATCGTCACTAGGTGGCAGCACTTTCGATCTAGCAAATTTTTTATCTAACTTTTCATTTGAAATAATTTTCGATTTCAATATCAAGTATAAATATTTTTTTATATGTTGTATTTTTAATTATTTAAAAAATTTGATTCTAATAATTACTGAATCGTAATTATTATTGGTGACGATTTTAAAAATTAGCCAATAAGATTTCGTTATTATGACCCTGAAGTTAGCCGACATCTGACATTTTTTAAATTAAATATTCTCTAATTTTTAAAAAAAATTTTTTTGGGAATTAAAAAAAATAGTCGTATTTATTTTTTTAAAAATTCAAATGATTATTCTTTTAGTTTAGTAAAAAAAGAAATGATTCTGAATTTAGCAGACAATTAATAATTTTAGAATTATTTGTTTTCATTATTTAAAAAAAAAAAAAATAAAAGTATGCATATGTAGAAAATTTAAAAAACTATACGTGCAATTTTTTTAAATTTATCATTTTAAAAAATCCAAAAATTATTAGACATCTGTTAGTTTCAGTATCAGAAAAAAATAATTATCTTGGTTATATAATTCAAAAATTGAATTTGGAATCATTTATTTCATTCTTTAATAAGTAAATTAGTACATTAGTCTTGATAAACATTAAAAAAAATTAAGTCCATCTTAATTTTTGTAATTCTAAAGTTAGAAGACAAAAATTTTCAGATTTCTCTCAAGAAATTAGATAGGAATTAGAACAGAAAAAAAAAAAGTAAAAAAGAAAAATCTAAAAATATGGACATGTATACATCTGTATTCTATAGAAAAGACATGTATTCTATAGAAAATTGATAAATGTGCAAATTTTTTAGTATTCTTTTTTTATAATTTATCGTTTTTAAAAAAATTCAAAAATTATTAGACGTCGCCCCTGATTAATCTTAATTAAGAAAAGTGATACTTTTTTAATATAAACTTAAATGTTTCAAACATCGAATGTTGGAGCTGAAACGTTAAATTATTATAATTTAATTTTTTAGTAGATTTTATAAAAATCTAACTGTTGTATTTGTCCTCATGACGCAATTTTACAAAAATTTTAACATTCTCTATCTATTTGAGTCAAGTAGATTCCAAAAATACTATTGGTGAAAAAGTTTATATCTATATACATATAAGCGAAATACCACTGACTCATCACTAGATCTCCGAAAGTATTTGACCGATTCATTTAAAATTTGGCATAGGTACTCCTTTTTCACTGTAGATGAGAGATAAGAAGGGATTTTGCGCAATTCCTAGCCAAAATGGATTTTTCGATAACCATCACGTATGCTACCCCCTCCCACCAACGTTGCCATGGTAACCGTTGCCATGGTTACCGTTGCCATGGTTACCATTGCCATGGTTACTGTTACTATGGTTATCAAGGTGGTTACCATGGTAACCGTTGTTATAATAACTGTCAAAATGAATAAAATGTAATAACAAATTCAGTTGTAAATCGGCCGAAAAGTTTAAAAGTTATAGTCATTTAAAGATTTTTTAATTTTTCGAAAAATTCAAATTTTCTTGATTTATCTTTAAATAACTTTTGATCCTAAAGAGATAATCTATTTTTGGTGATTGAATCTTTATGTTCATTCGATTTGCTTTAATTTAAACTATGTTGCTTACTCTTTATATAATTTTTTCGAATACTTTGATGAATTTCAAAATTTTCAGAAAAATAGAAAAAAAAATTTTTTTTTACTTTCTCATTTAATAACTTTCAAGTAATACGTAATAGTTGAATCTTGGTAATATTTTTATGTAGCTTATCTAATGAGCTTCATATTTCAGTAGTATTTTTTTATATTCAACGAAAATTAGCTATTTATTTATTGAAATTTAGCTGTTGCATTCGTTTTTCAACTTTTTAATAAATTCATGTAACTGTTCCAATTTTAATTCCTGCCGTGTAACACTTTTGAAATCTCAACATTAAAGTATCCATAAAGTATTTTTTTAAAATTGACAAGCATAAATATAATTGATCTTATAAGCTTTAGATATGAATCTTTAAACGCTACCGCCTACCTTACAGATTTAAATAATTAAATAAATAATGAAAAATCTACTTCCATTTCGATTGCCGAATGGCCTTTTTTATCCACCAAACAGTCATTTCTATTACTTGTAACATGATTTATTTACACATAAACTTCAAATTTCAATATTTAAATTGAGATTATTACTCTATAAACATGAATAAGTGAAATCGGTGAATATTCACTAATTTTAAGTGCAAACTGAACAACTTATTTTAAAAAGTGGTTCGATTGGCACTTAGAATTAGTGAGTATTCACCTGTTTCACTTATTCATCTTTATAGAGTATAATAATATTATTATATTATATTCAATAAAACCACGAAATTACTGTTTGAAATGATATTAAATTGTGACAACATTATAAATTTTTAGTTATCAATTACTAATTTTCATAATTCATTTTTTTACGTATACTCTCTAAACAGAATAAGTGAAATAATTGAATTATTGAATAACAGAATAAGTGAATTATAATTGAATATTCACTAATTCTGAGTACTAACCGAGCCACTTTTTGAAATTAGTGGTTCGATTTGCACTTGAAATTAGTGGATATTCACTTATTTTCACTAATTCATGTTTACAGTATACTGACATCTTTTAGATCTCTTCGAAAAGGTATTAGAAAGATAAGATTTTTCTAATATCTAAAAGACAGCATATCAATGATATTACAAAGTTGCGTACAATAAAAACCGGAATAGTAACTAAAATTATAAATTAATACCGGGGGCCCAGAATATAGGGTCGACATGTCAGCAAAAAATGGTTGAAAGAATAGTTCTGAGAGAAATAAGCGAAATCTGAATGAGGTAAGCTTGTTAATATTTTTTATATTTTAAAGAGTGTATTGAGACGCGTATAACAAAACAAATTACCGCAACAGATATAATTTCGAAGCACCATAATTTTTTTTTATAAATTTACAGGGGCCACGAAAATGAAAAGGGTGCAATATTACACGACGATTTTAAAACAAATGGAGAAGAATTACCAATAAATGTAATAATAATTTTATTTCGTTATTAAGCATAAATCATACTAATTATGTAAAGAAATATTATATTTTAGTTTAAAATGAATACTGAAGGAAAATAAGTGTTTATTAAAGTGGCACGTGTGGCTCAATAATGACACGTGGCTGAATTAGGATAAAAAGAATCAAATAAAAAGTGTTTATCAAATCACAATATATGTAGAATTAAACATTTAATTATATTACTTTCCGAAATTATCACTCTTAATTTTATACTTATAAAATAGAGATTATGAACATATAATTGTATCAATTTTTTTTTCTTTATATCATAATTCTGAAATATATATCTTACCAGGGACACCAAAAGCGGCTGGACGCGATCTCGTGGCGAGCACAGAACTACTACCACTGCTGCTGATGAGAATTGGTGACTTTCCCCTTCTCCATATCTATCTTTTCTCCCAATAAATTTTTTCTTTTGGTTTAAGCAACTTTTTTTTCTTGGTTGGAGCATACAAAATACTTGCGTAAAAAGTATTTTATTTGTTCTAATTAATTTTATTTTTTTCAAACAAAAAAATGCAATATTGCTTTAAAAAAATATCTCTTACTTTAAAAAATATAAATACTTGAAACAAGTTGAAATTTTTTGATTTAAGCGTAAAAATATATTGACTTGAGAGAAAAAATTTTGATTAAAGATAAAAATTTCAAAATAATTTTTTGCTTAGTGCAAGTAAGTTTTGATTTTTCGAGTTGATCGAAAAAAATTTTTTGAATCAAGAAAATTTTTCAAAATGATTCAAAATTTAGTTTTTGAATTATAACAGATAATTATTTTTTTACTAAACTAAAAAAATTGTCCGAATTCCGAAAAAATAAACAACTTTTTTTTTCCATTCCCAAAAAATTTTTTTAATGTCAGATGTCAGTTAACTTCAAAGTCTTGTTATTTCATCAAGTTTTCAACCGACTACGACATAGAAATGAACCTTGTGCTACAGTAAAAATTTATCATAAGTTTTTAACCTAACAAAAGTTGAGCCAATACCTCTTATTTTATAATTTAAAAATAATTAAGTTATTTTAAAATATCAATGAGAATTACAAGAATTTAAAATTTGAAAAAATAAAAAAAGTTTTAAGTTTACAACAAAATATTAAAAAAAATCAGCGATTTCTAAAAATAAGTATAAAAAAATATAAGAGTAAACAAAAAAAACATAAATATTACAACTAAAATATTAAAAAATGGCATCTTCACTGTCATGTAAGTATTTAAATATTTTTAAAAAAATTTAGCAACACATTAGCAAATAATTAAAAATTTTCGGATTTTTTTTATTAAATCGATTTCAAAAAAATTAAAAATACACATGTAGAAAATGAAAAAATCTTTAAGTGCAATTTTTACAATTTATTGTTTTTTAAAAAATTCAAAAATTATTAGTCGTCTTAACTTCAGTATCAAAAAATTTATGATTTAGAAGTTAACATACAATTTGCAATTTTTTTTTATATTTTTTTTTTAATAATTTGTCGGCTAACTTCCGTATCTTAATTAATTAATAGAGTAAACAATTAATAAAATAAAATTAAAAAAAAAATGCGCATCTAAAAATTTAAAAAATTAATAAGCTCATTTTTTATAAATATTTAAAAAAAAATTATTTACTTTATTTATTTATAGTTTTATATTTGTTTGATGTCTGCTACATTTACTCATAAAATAAATACCTGTAATTTATTACTTTAATATTTTTCCAGCATATTGGGTTAAATTTTTTACTGCCGCTGGTTTTCCACTGGACGTAGCAACAAAACACGCAGTAGTATTTTCAAATAATCGAATAAAACCCGACATGTTACCAGACTTAGACAAGCCGAGTTTAAAAGAAATGGGAATCACATTAATGGGTGACATGATTGCAATATTACGTTATGCTAAAAAAGTAAGCGAAGAAATGACTTGCGAACGTTTTTTAGTTGATACAGCTGAGCCAACATTGTCAATAAACAGTAGCATTAATAATAACAATAATAAGTCAGTAAAAATGAATCCAACAAAGTCTGCGGTCACGAAAAAACTTCCGTCAAAAATAACAAATGTCACTAAAGTAATAGACAATAAGTCTCAAGTAATTAGTAAAAATAATTTAAAAACAAAGTCAACGGTAACTTTGAAAAAAAAACCTGTTGGAAATACGAGAGTCGGGTCGATTGTGAAAGCGGATGTACAGTCAAAAAAACGTAAATTAACAGAGACTAAAATTATTGACAGTGATAATGACGACAGTGATGATGATGATATTAATTTAAAAATAAACAAACGATTAAAGAGTGACGACAGTAAAATAAATTACAAAGTCGTGATGGGTAGAACAGGAAACATAAAACCTCAGGAATTGTCGAGCAAAAAAAAATTAATTGATCAAAAACGAACTGTCTTTGATAGACTGGGTGACAGTTCAGTAACGAGTACGACAAATTTAATTGATACTAATTCAAGTCCGACCTTTAATGTTACTGGTATTGGTAATGATGTAGTTAAACGTAACTCGAGTGTATTTAATCGTCTAGGCGACAGAGATAAGAAAGATATGAGCGCTGGTATCTTGAAAAATGAAACGAGTGATGGTAAATTGAATCAACCTCATGGAATTTTGAAAAGCAAACCTTGTAATATTGGCACTACGTCAATTAGTGTAGTAAAGGGAATTAAAGGAATTGGAAAGTCGGGTACGATGCACGCAGACCATGAGACCAATAAGAAAATTGTTTCGAGTAGTATTAAACAACTTGTGAGAACAACCAAAGCTATGAAATTGAATAGTGTCGCGTCTATTACCAGGAAGATTCCTAATAATAAATTAGGTGAGTTGAAGTTATTTTTATCTTAGTTTTTTTTTTTTTTGTAGCTTATATATAGAAGTGATTCAACGCTTTCGTTTGGATTTTGTATGTATTTTTATAATTACACAGAAAAAAAAGGATTTTGTGGGACAATCTTTACTTGACTCAAGAAAATTTTAAATTGTCCAAAGAAATTTTTTGCATTATGAATTGAAAACGAAAATTTTCTTGAGGTGAGAAAAATTTTTTTAGCCAGGAAATTTTTTTCTAGTCTCAAGAAAATTTTTGTCTCATAAAATCCTTTTTTTCTGTGTATTTTTTATTTCTTTTAAATTAAGTATTATAATTTTGAACAATTTTGAGGGCATTCTCAGACAGCGCCTCTCACTCTGAGAGAAATAAATTTATATTTTCAAGAAAAAATGATTAGTTTAAGTAAATCGTTTATTTGAGAAACCCCTTAAGTCAAGAAAACAAAATTTTTCAGGAAACACCAAAAACATTTTTCTGGAAAACCTTGACATTGAAATAATAAATACATAATTTAAGAGAATAATGTAAGCGTCTGAAAAATATTCAAACAAGAAAAATTTAATTTTTTAATCGAAATTACTTAAAAAAATTATTTAAACTTGATTGACTTATGGGGTTTCTCAACCAAACGGAAGAAAAAATTATAAAATCATTGTTTTTTTATTTCTTTCCACTCAAATAATTTATTAGACTGATAAAATGAAGTATATAATATGTATATAAACTCTGAAACTCAGAAATTACAAAAAATAATAATTAATTTAAGTATTTTAACTATTCATATTATTTTTTCTTTTAAAGAAAAAGCGCGAATTTTAAATAAAAAAGAAAAAATTATTTCTATGAAACTAAAACTGCATGTTTATTTTAAAAACCCCATAAGTCATTGACTTATGGGGTTTCTCAATAAAATGAAATTTCTGTCATCCCGTTAATTGTTTCTTAAACACTGATTTGATGGATATTTTTATTAATTTCTGTAGGGGGGCATTCAAAGAACTCAAAAGTACAAAAACCCACTTTGAAAAAACATGACTTATAGGGTTTCTCAAATAAACGATTCAAGTATTGTCGTTACTTAAGGCTGGAAGTTGGCCTGATCCAAAATAAAGAAAATATTTTTGTGATTTTTTTTTCAAAGTACCTTCTTTATTAAAATTCTCAAAATTTGTGACATTGTTGAGCATCATTCCAAGAATATTCTGCTAAATTTTCATAAAAAAATATTGAAAAATAAGCTAATGGTAGTGGGGAGAGACGAGTCACCTCAAGAAAAAAATTCTCCATGCCGTAAGTAGGATAACTCATGACTGTTTCATCTGAAATCAAAAAATCAAAAAAGATTTCTTTAGTACATAAGTTTTCTTGGATCTGAACGAAGGAATAAACAAAATTTTCATGTTTGAATTTTTGGTAAAGGTGCAATCAAAAGATTGATTTTTGTAAAAAATTGATTTTTTCGTTTAATTAAAAAATAAGTAGTTATTGAAAAAAAAAAATCCTTCGTTCAAATCTAAGATAAACTTATGTACTAAAGAAATCTTTTTGGTTTTTTTATTTCAGACGAAGCAGTCATGAGTTTTCCTGCCTACGGCATAGAGACTTTTTTTTTAGGCTTATTTTTTAATACTTTTTGATAAAAATTTAACAAAATATTCTTGGAATGATGCTTAACAATGTCACAAATTTTATAAATGTTAATGAAGAAGGTACTCTGGAATAAAATATCGTTTTTTTTTTGTATCTCAGACCAGCTTCAACCCTTAAATAGTTCCAAGGAATTATTTTCTTCAATCAAATAAAGTAATTACTTTATTCAAGTATTTTATTTACTTGCTTAATACTGAAAAAAATTTTATTTTGTCAAAAAAATATTATTAGATATGCCGCCTTTTTATCTAACATTGTTTAGATTAGTTTCGTACCTTAAAATTTTTTTTATAAATAAATAATTTTACCGTACCTAAGATTCGAACCTAGACCGAACACCCGATACTTTTAACGTTCAGCCACGGTGACATCAGAAATCATGTTTTTAATAAACTCTTATTCATCGATATTTGTCATCTTAAATATTAATTTACACAACTAAATATTAAAATTTAAATATTTAATAGTTTATAGAAGTAGCTCTCGAAAAAATTAATATATTTTATATTTTTATCGATACCAGTGATAATTTTCATTTTGTTGCAAAAAAAAATTTTTTTCTTAGTGCAAGAATTATTTTCTAATTTTTAATTATATCTTTCTTCAATTCCTTTTTTTTATTTAACCAAATAATTGCTTTAATGAACTTTTTAATTGTAATAAATTTGAGAAGGTATCAACTAAATTGTCAAAATATTTGCTTGCCTTAAGTAATTGATACTTTTATAAATTAATTACTGAAGTGAAGAAAGTTTTATTAAAATAATAATTATCAATTTAATTTTTTTAAAAAATTACTTATTTTAAATTTTTATGGAAACAAGAAAAATAATTACATGAATATAATTTTTTTTTTTTAGTGCACATTTTTAAAATATTCAATATTGCTAAAATTCCTCAGGATATAGATTTTTAAAATAATTACTTGTAGTTGTTTTAAATTACATGAAAAACTCTTTTAAAATTTCAAACTTTAATATTGACAAAGATTTTATTAAAATTAATTTGCCAAATTAATTACAACTTTAATTTTTTTAAAATCTATATCTTATTAAAACTGCAATATCGTTGTCTTTTGTCAATCGATGTTTTAATTTATCTTTTTAATTAATTTATAAAATTTCGAAACCGTTGACAGTTCTAGGTCACTGAATATTTTAAAAAAGTGTGGGGTTGCAGTTCAAAATTCGCTTTAATGAATAATTAAACTTTTATTTAAGTTATAGTAGGAGAGCTGGCAACAATTTTTGGGTAGGTATTTGAGGCAAGCTGAAAACTTGTCCTATACCTCTCCTATTATACCCCAATACGAAACTGCAGACCTGGCTGGTGAGTAGCGGGGCTAACTCAACCCCTAAATTTTTAAAAATATTATTTTTTTATTTCGAAAAATGTATTTGAGGCAATATGCAATTTTTATATGTTGTAGTTTAATATTTAAAGAATAAAAAAAAAAATAAGCCAGATGATTTAGTCGGGATTTAAAAATTGCCAGACGCGTGCAAAAACATTTTGAAAAAAAATACAAAAAATGTATTTGAGGCAACTTGAAATTTTAACAGGATATTATTTATAATTAAAAAATAAGATCCTCAAAAAGACAGGTCATTTCTGTGGGTCTTTCTACCTGCCAGGTGATCCAACAACTTATATATAAGCGCGAGTGCGTAGCGCTATAGACAAGCTGTAGCGTGAGGGAGAGCGTATATCGGCAGCTGTTTGCGTCCTTGCTTGCCGCGTTACTATTGGCTTTGACGAGGTCACGTGACATATAATAGCCACGAGGTTTTCAATCGGAATTTTGGAGTCGTTATTCTCAGTCGTACATTTTTAACATTGATGTTACACGTTTTATAAAGTAAATAATTTTAAAATGTCTAGTGAAAAGTTAAGTTGTGTCATTTGTAAAAAAAGTGATGATAAAGTGATTGCGTTTGTAGAAAAAACTCTCAATAAAAGTCATGAGGTGTTAGAAATCCGTAAATATCATGGACTAAAATATAATAACGTGGTTTTGCCAGTGATTCCTAACCTTACAGATGGTTATCATACAAGTTGTTATAAAAATTTTTTAGCGTTGATGAAAAAATACTATGACAATGCTGTGATAAGATCTAATGTTTCTACTCCTATAAAAGGTATTGTATTAATTTACTTATTTTTCAAGCGATATATGCTCATAACGAAATTGAAGCATTCACTATATTGAGTTTACCAATTTTTTTACTGACACTATAAAACATTCCGTATACTTTTATTATTATTGTATCTTTTACCTGCCTAACTCAATACAATAGCTGTAACATCTGTATTCACAAATACTACCTACTCGAATTCTGAGGGTCTCTCAAAAACTGTTAGAAGTTATTTCAATATAGAATTTTTAACTTTATTTTTAAATATTTTATTTTTTTTAATCAAAGGTTATTATTTTGAAAACTACACGTTGGAATTTAAAAAGAATGCTACTTTTGTAAATAGTATTTAGTGCTTAGTCAAAAAAACAAAACCGGATCCCGGCACCAAAACTAGTGTTGACCAGTGTAATTTTTTATTGCAGACAATTTATTATCCGATGATTCCCCTCAACAAAGTACGTTTGAAGCATCTACATCAGCAACTACAGTTGAACTCTCTACATTTCCAGCAGAACCATCTACACCAATGCTCCAACCATCCAAATCTACAGTCGAAGCAGCAACATTAGCACCCCAACCATCTACATCTACACTTCAATCATGTACATCTACGTCAGAAACTCATCTAATTGCCAATGATGAAGCCAATATCACTGATTCCCCAAGTACGCCTGTGGACAATATCGACGAAAATTCCGAAGTTAATCCAAAAATTTGTATTTTTTGTGACAAAAACTTGAAAAAACACCAAGGACAACGACAACCTCTTCCTCAAGTAGATAAAGAAAGTTTAATAAAATCCTTGGAAAAGTATAAAAGATTTATCCAAGAAACAGAAACTTTCCAAAAAATACAAAATTCCAGAGCGTTATATAATCATCGCATTTGCCGAAAAAATTATTTTAATAAATTACGAGATTTTGAAGAAAAACCCGAGACAAATTACCACAAAAATTTACAATTTCACAAAGAAGCTTTTAATGAAATTTGCAGCTTTATCGATGAAAGAGTGATCAAGAATAAAAAATTTTATTCTTTTGCTTTCATCTGTACTAATTATTTGGAAATTATTTCAAATGCTGCTGCGGAAAAAGGAGAAGAATATGATAATGTTTTCAGCAAGGCTCACTTTGAGAGTAAATTAAAAAAAAAATATCAAGAAACTATACAAATTTCATTAGTACATAATAAAAAAATTATTGGACCACCAGGTTACTTAATCAACGAAGATTTATTAACTGTAATAGAAGAATCGGATGTTCTCCAAAATGCGGCGCTTATTTTAAGAAGAACAATTCTTGACATTAAAAAAACACCGTTACCTGAATACATTAGGACTTCAGATTTATTAAAGGGCGAGTGCATGACACCCCAACTCATAAAAGATTTCTATTCGACTATATTGCGTGGTTGTAATTTCAAATATAAGCTAACCAAAGAATGTGAACGGAAAAGTTCATCACTGGCTGATGATTTAATTTTTAATGCGTCTCATGGCAAAATAAAACCGTCGAAACATATTACCCTTGCTATGACGTTGAAAAGTATTACAAGTTCGCGAAAAGTTGTTGAGATTGTTAACCGATATGGCCATTGCTGCAGCTATCATACTGTTGAAGAGTTGGAAACAGAGGCTACATTTGCGTCGTCGAGTCGATCTTTGTCATGTCCTGAAGGAATTATTACAGCCGATGGACTTTGCACGGGAGTAGCTTATGATAATTTTGATCGTTTCGTCGATATCGCATCTGGTAAAAATACATTACATGACACTGTAGGTATTATTTACCAAAATGTACATCAACTTGAGCATTTAGAAGACGATGTTTTTGTCGATATGCCTGAAGAAATTGTTCCAGATGAAATACCAGATAATAATGATAATCAAGAACAAAGTGAAAATGGGAACAGTAATGACAAAACAAGAAAAAAAAATAGACGACGAAAGTTTGAAGCTATCACTCCTGACTTACAACCCTTTTCGAAAAAAATAAGATTATCTGAAACATTATTATCGTCTTCAGATGAGTGAAGGTCAATTTCTGTGGCATCATTGCAGAAAGTAAAGAAATTAGATGTTCTTTGGATGTTGTCACATGCATTGAAAATCCCCAACATTCCTATGTGGGTTGGATTCAACAGTCAATTTGTTGAAGATATTAATTCTTCCAGACAAAAGATATGTTATCTCACTCCTATCAACGAGTCACCTACAGCTAAAAATGTTGTTCTCGAGACATTGAAAGAAACCCAAAAAATTGCTACAGAAGTGAAACAGTCCGAAATAGTCGTCACATATGATTTGGCCATCGCTAAAATAGCGATGCAAATTCAGTCAATCGAGAAGCCGTTGTTTGACAATGTATTTATTCATTTGGGGTCCTTCCACATCATGATGGCTTACTTTAAAGCTGTCGGAAAATTTATATCTGACTGTGGACTCACGAATGTTGCGGTTGAAAGTGGAATAATTGCAAGTGGGTCTGTTGACTCATTTATTTCTGGCAAACATTTTAACAGATGCAAACGATTACACCCTCTGATGGCACTCGGATTGGAAATTTTACATTTTCAATTTTTCTTAGAAACTGAAAAAATAACAATTCCTGAAAATTTCGAAACGGAGCTGATTGCCTTTAATAATCACGATTTATCCTACGATGCCTTATTGAATAATAGCGAAGTTTCTGAAATAATATCAGCATACAGTGCATTTAAAGAAGCCAGTCTTACTGGAGTTCACGGCATAACTCCAAAATTTTATATGATTTACATAAATCTTGTGAGCTATTATCAAATACTGAGCCGAAGTATACGAACAGGAGATTTCTCATTGTTCAAATATATTTTACCAAAAATTAATAATCTTTTTTTTTGTAGTAAATCAACCGAATTATGCACGTTGGCTAGTTAGATATCACGAAAATTTAATAAAACTGGAAGAAACTCATCCACAATTATATGTAAATATGGAAAGAGGTCATTTTGGCATTCAAAGAACGGATAAGTCTTTTTCTAGGCAGCCAATTGATTTGACGCTAGAACAGACAATCAACGCAGATGCTGGAAGAAGATTGACTGGTGTAATTCATTTTACAAATTCTATTTCTGCTCGTCAGCGTTGGTGCAAAAGCCATGAGATTAGATCTACGATAATATCTCATACCTACGAGGTTACTGGATTAAGAAAACATACAGATGTAACAGCTGATCTGGAACGTTACAATATTAGAAGAGATTCGAAACACCTCCAATCATTTGTAGATGCTTTTTCAAAGTTCATGAACCCTTTCGATGCAGGCTTAGACAAACTGCAACTCTTTAATATTTCAAGCGGAAAAGCAGCTGCACAAGCAGTGCAAGATTATCTAGTTAATATTGAAGAGGATGGTAAAAAATTACGTGAGCAGTTTATAACGGAATGTAGTGAGTTACCCGATCGGTTCGAAAAATCCATACCCAGAGTGAAAATAATGAATTTTTCCAATGAAACTGTTAAAAAATCTGTTAAAAGTGGTAATAAAGTGCAAGAAATTCAAATGCAACGTGACTTGTTCGGTAGACTGCTGGGTTTATCTTTGGATTACAAGATTGACATGGAAAAAATTTTGTGTTATCCAGTAACTCCTCTTCCGATGTCAATGTGCCGTTTAGATGGCAGCTTACATCAAACCGATAAATCTGCAATAGTTAATTGCTTTGAAAAACAGCACAAATGCACCGATGCACCAAAAACCTTTGATATAGTTATCGTTGATGGATTTTTTTTGTTGCATACAATGCACGATATACCTGCAACATTTGGCGGTATTTCAAAAAAAATAATGAATATCTTGACAGCATTTAAAGCTCTACGGGTTGATATTGTTTTCGATCAATATTTCGTCCCATCTATAAAAGATTATGAACGTACGCGAAGAAATGAACAAAAAACGATTGATTTTAAGATTAATGGTCCTAGCCAAACTAGGCCGACAGATTTTATGAAAGAATTAAAAAATATTAAATTTAAGGAAAGTTTTGTCCAGTTTTTAATTGAATATTGGGCTACAGATGAAATGGCAACATTTATTGGTAACACCTTAATAAAGTTAAACTATGATTCGTGTTATTCATATATTGTAAAAAATAATTCTGTTGAAATGACTATTGATGAGGATATGACTTGTAATAATCACGAAGAAGCTGATACAAAGATAATTCACCATGCGTGTAAACTCGATATATGTGCAAAGACGAACGTTCTTCTTAAAACTTCAGATACAGACGTATTGATAATCATGCTTGGAAATATGGATCATCTTCAAAGCGATGAGCTCAACATTTTTATGGAGTATGGCACTGGGAACTCTAAAAGGAACATTAATGTAACAAAATTACACATGGAATTAGGGCCATCTTTATGCACGAGTTTACCTGGTTTTCACGCATTAACAGGATGCGATTACAATCCATCATTTTTTCAAAAAGGCAAGATAAGACCATATAAAATATTGATAAAAAATAAATCTTATCAAAAAGCATTAACAGATCTAGGAGTTGCACATATTACCGGTTCGCGAGATGAAATTTTGCCAATTTTGGAAGCATTTGTTTGCGAAATTTATGTATATAAAAATTTATCAAATATCAATGCAGCACGATTTCAAAAATTTTGTACAACTTACAAAGCCGACACTGAAGATGAACCTTTTAAGAAAGCATTAAAAAATTGTGATCCCTCAGCTTTACCACCGTGCAAAGCTGAATTACAACAACATCTTTTACGAACGCAATATATAACGAGTATTTGGAGAAATGCATATTTACGATTCCTCAGCTCTTTGACACCGGATAGAAACGGATGGGCACTTAATGAGGATACGCTAGATTTTCACTGGTTTGACGGAGATTGTATACCACAATCAGTATTCGACGCTCTTGTCCATGACAATAATAAACAAAATGATATTGGAAATGTTATTGCAGGTGCGTATAAATAGTCTTTTTTTAATAACTGCTGTATTCGAATTACTATGATTAATTAAAAAAATCAATATATATTTCTTTTCGTAGATGATGCAGAGGATGATGAAGCTGACACAGATGAATCTGAAGAAGATTCTGATAGCTCTGATGAAGGAGCATCCACGGATGAAGAATAACAATTTATTTATGAATTAAATTTATATTTTTGTACTCATAATTTTGCCGTTGTATAATTATTTTCTCTCAATAAATCCGATTTTGTAATTGTCTATTTTTGTAATCGTTACTTTCTTTATTTAATACGTTAGCCATTATTAATTTTCACGTGAAAAAAATATTCAATTTTTGTATAAATTTTAAATTATATATGCTAAAAAAATATAACACAATAAATATATCCATTTAACACACATAAATCAACACCATCATTTTTATATAAACCGTTTTTAGCAGAAATTCATAAAATTTTATATTTTTTACTCCAAAATTTCGATTGAAAACCTCGTGGCTATTATATGTCACGTGACCTCGTCAAAGCCAATAGTAACGCGGCAAGCAAGGACGCAGACAGCTGCCGATATACGCTCTCCCTCACGCTACAGCTTGTCTATAGCGCTACGCACTCGCACTTATATATAAGTTGTTGGATCACCTGGCAGGTAGAAAGACCCACAGAAATGACCTGTCTTTTTGAGGATCTTATTTTTTAATTATAAATAATATCCTGTTAAAATTTCAAGTTGCCTCAAATACATTTTTTGTATTTTTTTTCAAAATGTTTTTGCACGCGTCTGGCAATTTTAAAATCCCGACTAAATCATCTGGCTTATTTTTTTTTTTTATTCTTTAAATATTAAACTACAACATATAAAAATTGCATATTGCCTCAAATACATTTTTCGAAATAAAAAAATAATATTTTTAAAAATTTAGGGGTTGAGTTAGCCCCGCTACTCACCAGCCAGGTCTGCAGTTTCGTATTGGGGTATAATAGGAGAGGTATAGGACAAGTTTTCAGCTTGCCTCAAATACCTACCCAAAAATTGTTGCCAGCTCTCGGACTAAAAGTAAATCAAAAATTTTAATTAGCCATAGCTATAGGGGATTCAAAAATTACATTCCGTTTTTTAATTTTCTATTTTCGTATCAAAAATTAAATAAAAAATTTTAAATTCCGAACATCGGATTAGTGTTATTTTAATTTTTAATTTTCTGTTTACCCTGAAAATAATTCAAAAAATTTAATTCGTAAATGTTACAACTATGAATGATCTTTTTATTTGAAATTCTATTATATCTGACGATCAAGAGTAGGTTTAAAAATATTCAAACTTGAAGGTCAAGTAAAACAGTATTCTTCCCTGTTATAAGTGCCGTCAAATTTTTTGTCTTGATTACTTATCTAATTGCGTACCATATCTAAATTAAAAAGTAATTTCCAATTTTTGATTCCACGAGTTTGAATTAACAAATAATTTTTTAATTTTTAATCCCACGTTTCTGAATTAGAATTAATTTTTGAAATTTTAAACCCCCGTGTCAATTTAAAAACTAATTTTTAAATTTTTAATTTGACTTGTCTGATTAAAAATGAGTTTTTCGATTTGTAATCCCACGTGAGTACATTTAAATTAATTTTCAAATTTTGAATCTCTCGCGCCGAATTAAATATCAATTTTAAAATTTTGAATCCTACGTCTCTGGATTAAAATTAATTTTCTAATATTTAATCTCACGTTTCTGAATTAAAATTAATTTTTAAATTTTTCAATTAAAGTTGTTGAATTAAAAATTAATTTCGTCATTTTAATTGATATAACTTCAATTACGGATTAAAAATTTATTTTTAATTGCAAATATTTTAATTAAAGAATTCGCAACCCTGATCAATAATATTTTTAATTCACAATGCAAAATATTTCTTGCGCTAATAAATTTTTTTTATATAATTTAAAATGTCTCAAAATTAATATTTTTTTTTTTATTTACAGCATCAGAACGATTGAATTCACTGCCAGCAAAATCACGATTGGGAATCGGTACGAAACAAGTAACATTCAACAAAGTAGCAACAGTGGCACACATAAAAAAACCTGATGTTTTTAGTAGGCTCGGTCTGTAATTATTCTCAACTAAAACTTAAATTATTCTGTATTTTTTTACATTTTAATGATTATTAAATTAAACATTAAGCTTCACTTATCACTCATGAAAAATTAAATAACATTTAATCATTAATATAAATTAGAGTTACATAAGTAAAAAAAAAATATTGTAATTACAGTTTATTTAATGGCTTAGTAAAAAAAACATTTGTACATATATATTATAACGTATATTTGAATATTTTTTCTTCTTATAAAATATATAATATTGGTATTACATAAATGTAGAGTAATGAAATACAACAAAACCAATTTATATTTACCTCCGAGATCTGTAATTTGTGAATGATAATAAAATTAAAAAAAAAACAATTCATTGAATTCGAAAGTTCTTGAATGTTTTTTGGATAAACCTACGCTTCAATGAAATCATTTTTTTTGTAAGAATCAAAGAAAGTGTTCTGTAATTAATGTATAAATTATATCACAGGCAAAAAAAAATAATTTCTCATGTACATATAATTAATTAATTAATTAATTAATAGTAGGTACTTGAGACGGTTTTGCGTGACGTCTAAACATCAAATTACCAACAATGTTGTATATTTATTTATTTATAAGATAAATAAAAGCCGTTCCATTGTGCTATTGCTGATCAGTCGCAAGTTGAGGAAAGCTGAAACTTAAATTTTCATTGATGTGAGAATAATATTTTATATTTTCAAATTTAAATCTATCGTTTTATTTTAAGATTTCAAATTTTTACGGTTAACTTTAAATGTTCATATAGATTTTTCTTCATTAAAATTTAAACAAAAGTTTTGAGTTAAATAATTATAGAAAAATTTTCCGTATATTTTCATTCTTTTTTGTCAAAATTTTTATTAAAAAAAAAAAAAAAACAATTTATCGAATTTAAAAAATTTATATTTTGAGATTAATTAATATTTCATAGATTTTTGAAAAATAAAAAAACTAAATGTTAGATGGAATAAATTCAAAATTTTGTTAATAAATAAATTTTTTTGAAATTTTGAAGATGGTGAAAAATAATATTACGTAATTTAAAGAATTGGAGAAGGTATCAGTTGCTAATATTTTGTCGTACCTTATAAATACTTACTGTTCAGTTTACTAAAATTTATTTTCTACAATTCTATTGCCTATAAATATAAAATATATAATTTAATTGCATAAAAAAATTATTGTAGATCTATAGCTTACTAAAAAAATTTCATGATGTTGAATTGATTACTATTTAACTACGTGCCTAAACAATGAAATAATTAATGCAGATGAGCTTCTGATTTATTTCTCGAGGAAACCAAGTACTTGCTGAGAGAAATTATCAACGTTCAAGACCGATCACTTGAGAAAAAAGACACAGCTCCTCTGTAAAATATCAGAACCACGGTAATTTTCACAGTAGTATGACTCGCCCGGTCCATCATAAGATACTGGACTGAATCCTACAGATGTAGAAAATTACCTGATCAGGCGACTAATTTCTAACAGAAAACTCGGAATTTTCCAGGTACTATTGTGAAGACTGGTCCTGATATTTTTCGATCAGCTGCGTTTTTTTTCTCAAGTGATCGGTCTTGGTTGATCATTTCCCTCGGCGTGCTTGATATTCTCGGCAAATAAATCAGAAGCTCATCTACATTAATTAGGAATTTCATTGATTTGTGTACACAGTAAAACAGTAATCAATTGGACATCATGAAATATTTTCAAGTGACAGAACAGTCTGCAATTAAATTACATATTTTATATTTATGCAGGCAATAAACCCGTAGAAAATTTCAGTAGACGAACAGTAAGCATTTTAATGTACAAAAAAATATTGTAGGCATTTGATACATTTAGGAAAAATTGTAGGCAACTAATGCCTCGTCAGTTGTAATTTTCATATCTTTTTAAAATAAATGAAAATTATAAATGTCTGATACATAATACTCAACCTGATAAACGTCGTTTGCTAAGTGTATATTAATTATAGTTTAACTGGCGTTATTTTAAAATTCTGCATCAAGTTCCATTCAGCAATGCGACAACTGTAACCATTCCAAAAGGCTTAATTATACATTTTTAAAAAGATGCGTCAAAAAATCACATTTTTATTTGTTTAAACGAACGTATTCACTCAATTATTTTTTCTCTTAACAATTTTTTAAATAATAAAATTTTATTTATCGTCGTTTTTACAAAAAAAAATGTGGTTGCTCATTTTAAATTGACGCCCACCTTAATTTTAGTTGGCTAATATCCCTTACATCCGAGATAAATTTCCTGCCGCCTCAAGTCCTGTAAAAATGAAATAATTGGTACAGTCTCGGAGGTTCACAATGTAAATAACGATATTACATACGTCATATTTAACTAACAAATAAACTTACAATACAGTTTAAGATTTAAATAACTTAATCTACTACAGTATTAATAGAAAATAATTATTATAAAAAAATAAATCAGCAACAGTTCCTTATCCTACGTTACCGACCATACAGTAAATAAATCTGTCATTAGATTTATTTCTAACTTCCATAAGATTTTTCTTATCCAAATTCACGGTCCGTTCGAATTGATGCTGTTGTAGTGGCAAGCTGAGCAAAATTCCAATGAAACTCTCCCAGAATTAACGTGCACGCAGATCCCGCTGTTGCCCAAATCCTTGAATAAGTCTATTGACTCCACAGGACTATTGCTGGGTTTCAAAAAATCAATTGGCTCGTCATCCAGGTCATCATCATTTATATTATTGAACATGTCGTCAATCGAACTGAGCTGTTCGATGTCCGTGTCACTGATTCCTAGATCAATGTCCTCGACAGTTTCAAGCGATTTAATTAATTCATTTTGACTTTTAATGGCACTGTCATCAAGATTCTGATCTTTTACAGAAACTTGGCCATTTATTGGATCGTAATTAACTCCTTCAAAATTAAACAAGTTATCAAGACATGAACTAGCGTAGTCATGATCTGACACTGCGATTGGCGGCAGCGTCATCTGTAAAAAAGGATTGTTATTTAAATATATACCTTTTTCTTCGCCATTGTGGACTTTATTTTCTTCTATATGACAAATGGACTTTGGACTCGGATCTGTTTTCCTTTTGCTTCGTCGCAGAATTTCGTTCATTGATTTTAATAGCAATGAAATACTCGATTTATTATTGAGGATGTTTTTTAAATATGAAACTTCAGCGTTTAATTTTTTTAATTCATTGCACTGGTTTTTATTTATTGTAGTCAAGTCTTTTATTTCTTGACGATGGTGCATTAATTTGTTTTCTATTTTTTCTATGTACTCCTTTTTTTTTTGACGATTCATCCGTGCCATCAACGCATTGCGATTCAAACATGGCCGCTTTGATGGACCACGACCACGTTTACGAGGTTTCGGTTCAATGGATTCACTTATTGAATTAGTGTTTGATGAATTTTCGTAATAAAAATCACTGTCTCCAGACGAGTCTTCATTAAATTGATGTCTGCGCTTTCCCGTCATCTTGTGACTGTAAGATAATTTTTTTTATTCAAATTTATTTGAATTATGTAACTTTATTTTTTATAAAAAGAGATGACTTTTGATGAATATAATTATTTAATGATTTTAATGATACTTTTAACTTTTTATAAAATATTTCTGATGACGTCGAAGTTCGTAGGATTACTGGCACAATTGAAATGGCGACTGCTACTGGTTTATACGGCTCGTTTTGTGAACGTAATGACGTCGTATTCGAAACTCAAGAGCGCATGTGCAGTAATTGATAATTTAAATTATCGATAACAAAACATGACAGCATTTATATCATATTAATATATGTAATATGTAATTAAATAATAATTTTGTTTTTGTTTTATTTTTAGGTTTGAATAAACAACGATTAAAATTTAAATTTTGATAAATGTTTTGGTGAAAAATAATTTTGTTGATTGTAAATTTTCCTAAGAAAAATTATTTTTACAAATTTAAACTCTAATCTATGATTTAAAACTTAGAATAGAAAATTCTGATCGAATTTATTTGGAAAATTCATAATTAATCTGAGAGAAAATTAATCAGAAATTGGAAAGAAAATTTCAATGGGAAAAAAATTAAGAAACAAATTTATTATTTTCTGTTTAAAATTAAATTGGATACTTGCCCTGATTGAAAACTCCGATTGAATTCCGATAGGAAGATTCTAATCGAATTTTATTGGAAATTTCTGATTCTTTCAATCAGTTTTAATGGGAAATTCGAATGAATTCGATTGAAAATTAATCGGAAATCATAAAAAATTTTTATTTCCCGATAAAATCCGATTGAACTATTTCTATTGGATACTTGGAAGATACTAATATTAAACCAGAATCATTATATATATGTTACAAAATTTTTTATTATTTATATTAAAATTTGATACACATAGAAAAGCAAAAATTTGTAATTTCGTATATTAAAATTAATATGAAAAAGAATCGATAAATTGGTATCTAGTTATTACTATTCAAATAAACATAAAAAAATTTTAAAAATGAGGAACCGAAAAATTAGTATAAAGAAGGGCTGAAAATTTAGTATTTAGTAAAAATAATCATTTTAAAATTCATTTACTAACAAATAAATGTCATGAAAACAGTTTCGTTCTTTCTACGGAGTATAAGAAAGATGATTCATCTTAAATTACTTTGTACAAAAATTATATTTTGGCGCAGACGTAAAATTAATTATAATTGTAGTGAGAAAGATGTTTAAATCTAAGAAAAAAACTTTAGAAAGGTTAAGAAAAAACTAGAAAACTGGTGAAGAAGTGAAGGTAGTGAAGTGGAGAAGAGGGAAAACAGAAAAATAAAGAAGCGGAATCTACTGGGCCTTTTCGAATCTTCGAGCGTCTTCGAGCACCCAAAATATATACTACGCGCGACATCTGGAAAATTCTAGAACCTGAATAATCTTAAATTTAAAAAATAGCAATTAAATGTTCAACTTTTATCAGTATTAAGTGAAAAATTAACATCAGAATATACATGATTAAAAAAATATTTATTTTTGTAAAATTCTATTTGAAAAATTTTAGTAAAAAAGAAATTAAAGTCAGGTAAATTACCGATGACTGTTCGAGAAAACTTCCCAACCTGGTTAGAAAGTTGACGTCAATTAACTGTGATCAAGTTGACGTCAACTTTAGTCTGTAATTGTTGACTACAAGTTGTTACCAATATTCCCAGAAACGTGGCGTGACCTGTCACCGAGATGTTCATGAAAATTGACATTTTTATAAGTTGACGACAATTAGACGTCATATTCCAAGAAATTTTATAGCAAACGTTGACATGATTAGTTAACGGAAAGTTGCCTTCAATTCTCTCTGAAAGCGACAGATTGTAGATTGGGTATATATAGATTGTCGCAAACTTTCTCGGAAAGTTGGTAATAATTTGTTGTCAACATTTACAAAGCCGAAGTTGCCGTCAATATGTTAGCAACTAATTGACGCCAAATTTTTTACCAAAAAAATTTAGGTCAATTTGAACTTCTACTGCAGTCAAATTTTGCTACTCAATTTTTGATGTCTCGAATACATCAAATAGCCGCTTTAATCTGACGTTAAATTTACGAGCAATTTGACTGTTGGTTGAGCTCAACTGGCTATCGGGGTACTTTTTAATGCTTTTGAATACTTAAGAATCGCCTTTCTTATGGACATTTAACATTCCAAATCGTTTCGAATAGTTTCTTTTAATCAGGGAGAGGTTGTGCTTTATAATGGACTTGTCAAAGTCACGCGATTTTTTTATTATTATTGTGGTTTTATTTAACTGTTGCCATTTTTTTAATGTTTAATTGTTATTAAAACCAATATTAACAGTAAAATTAAATCACAATAATAATAAATAGTAAAATGAGCAATTATAGTCTACATAATAAATTATAATTTCGTAAAAAAAAAGGTATGGTTTTGCTTTTATTCATACAAAAAAAAAAAAAATTAAAGTATTTTTGGTTCAATAGAACCCATTCTCCCTTAAACTTAATAATAAAATAAAATTTGAAGTTCATATTTTTAGTTTTTTCAATTTCAAATGTTATTGTTGAAAAGAAAACCAACCGTTGCAAAGTGTCTGCTACCTTCAGGATCATTAAAAAATTAATTACTAACTTGAATATAAATTAAATTTCTAAATGATAATTGAATACACGATAAATTTGATAAGGAACTAAAGCAAAAAAAAATTAATTGTCAATAAACAATTATAAGTATAATAAAAAAAAAGTATAACTACTAAAAAATTATAAATTTCTAATGTTAATAATAATATTTAATAATTTAAAATTAAGCTTTTTTTTAAACTTTCGATTTCATTGTATAGTTACACTGATAGAAGGATTTCTTAGTATTAAAAAAGATTTGTTAATATTTAACAAATTATTTCTTAACGGAGCTTTATTTAAGAAATATTTATTAATATTTAACAAATCATTTCTTAAACATCATTTTTTTGTATTTAATAAATATTTCTTAGCATCTAATAAACGATTTGTTAATATTTAATAAACGATTTCTTTCCATTTAAAAAATGATTTATTAGTATTTAATAAATCACTTTTTAACATTTAATGAATCACTTTTCAATGATTAATAAATGAATATTTTATATTTAATATATTTTTTATTATTTGAACAAATTTTTTTTTTATATTTAAGAAATTATCTATTAACTTATTTATTAAAATTTAATTCATAAAATCACACAGTTCAAGAATATATATCTATATATGTTTTCGCATGCAGCTACACACATTCATTAATATTTATATTTATAAACAAAATAACTAAAACAACCATCGTATAAAATTTTCTGTTCTTTTAATTTCAAAATACAATTTCATAGTAATTAACACTATAACTAGAATAAACAAATTAAAATTTCTTATGTTAAACTACGCTTAGAAATAACATAAAATCCGTTTGATAGTACATGTGTTTTTAATGGTTTTATATTTGATTAAAATTGAACTGAATAAAATTAACAAGGCTTCCATATTTTCATAGTTATAATATGGATGAAAATTTACAAAATACTTCTGATATAAATATTATTTAAGTATATGAGAGCTTCAGTTGTAGGTTACGTTTAACCAACAATGCAAGCTAGAACGGAGTAAACAATGTGACGTCGCAACGACACACACATATAGCTTTTTTAATACTTGTACACCACTACAGGCTCGTGTGTAGCCCTCTACCGACGAATTCGTCTAAGAAATATTTATTAAATATTAACAAGCCTTGTTTGGTGCTAACAAATATTTCTTTTATGTTAATAAGGCTTTGTTAGCATTAAAAATATTTCTTAATAATAAAGAAGTTACTTATTTCATTATAATAAATATTGTTAATAATTACTAAATATTTGTTAAATCCAAAAAAGTCAGTTGAGAAAAATTTAATAAATCAATTTATTACTCCTAAACAAATCCTTCTATCAGTGTACGCAGTTGAAATGTAATTTTTATAATAAAAAAAAATTTGATGAAATAATTTGATTATTTATTTATTAACCATTTCAATTTAACTTAATTATAACTTTATTCTTTCAGACAGGAATTTTATCATTCGTTTTTTTAACTCTCATGTATAAGTTATTTGATAGCTAATTTTTATTACCGATTTTGGATATGTTTCATGGATTCTAATGATTTATATTGTGGCAGAAAAAATTTCAGATAAAAATTTTTCTATTTTAATTGCAGCTACATCATGAGACTAATAAATAATTAAACTTTATGGATATACTTCTATTTCGTACTTGATATTTTGTTTTGAATTTTATCAAAATTAAATTATTTGAAATACTGTTCGTGATAACAGCATCGAAACTCAGAGTTTCAATGTCTCTACAGTCAGTCGAAAGAAGTTAGAATAATAAATAGTATTTATAGTTTCTGTTTAATTATAAATTGCAAATAACAATTAACGCTTACGCTAAAAGTTGATCACACCATTGATCTTAAATTTACTTTTTTCTGACTGGCTGCTGACACTAAAACTTCAAGTTCCAATGCAGGTAATGAAAGGGGATGTAGCTGAATGCTGGATTGTTAACATGACTTCACACTTACCTGTTTCAGAATCTTATTTTCTAAATCTTGAGTGTAATCAGCAAGCTTGTTCTTTATTCTTATTCTTATTATTAAAAAAAAATCAATGGTCAGTAGAGACTTTGATTTATAATTAATTATTATAAATGAAATTTAAAACTTATGATTATACTTTCTATCGCTTATTATTATTTATTAACTAATACTACAACTATGCCAATTTCTGCTTTAAATTTTGCAAATTAAAGTTTTGAATATTTATTTAAAAGTGATGTTTGAAATGATAATGTAATTGTTCATTTATTCTATTTTTACTTTACTTATTTTATTTTGAAATACTTAGAGAACAATGAAAATAAAAATCAAATTTAAAACAATTGCAGAAATTCGTATTAAAAAAATAAATAAATAATAGTAATTAAAATTATAAATAATTAAATATTAAAATAAATTGTGACAATTACACAAAATTAAAAAAATATAGTGATTTATTTTTCATATATACAATATTCATACATGTAATAAAAATAAATTAATTAAATTAATAATTACAATTTTAAATTACGACTTATGGACTACGAGTTTATTAAAAATAACTTCTGTATTAAAATTTAATTTTTGAAAACAAACTATAATTAATTTTTTTTTTATTTTACAATGACTATATTTCTTTTGCATCAAAGAATTAAAAAAAAAAAAAATAAATAATAAAAACACAACTTAATCTATTTAATTACACATGTGTGCACTTATAAGTGAAACATTTAATGTTATATACGTATTAAAAATAAATAAATTAAATAAGTAATTATTTGACATTGTTACTAATAAAGACCACAAATTTATATACGTATTAACCTTACACCCAAGAAAATGTTTCAAAATATTACAGACTTAATAATATTAATTAAAAATATTCCTATAAATGTATCATTGTAATTTTTCCAAATCTTCATTAGTCAGTAATTTTAAAATACTCCTCGTAAAAGTACTTGGAAGTTGAATGTTATTGAAAATATCATCAATTAAACTAATAGCATTGGATAGCAATTTTTTCCGTCCTAATGCTTTTCTTAAACGATAAGCAATCATTCCACCGTATAGTGGAAAAAAAGATTCAATGTTCAAATTTAAAATAGTACTATCACTAACATACTTTAAACTTAAAGCTAATTTGTGTTCACATTTATTACATAGAACATTATAAAGTGTAACATTACTCGTACCAATATATGTTATCTTCAGTTTTTCAATTTCGCTTATGCACTGACCGCGCAATTCACCAAATTTTCCACTATCTACGACTGCTAAATTTTCTTTATCAATGTAACAATTCGTCGCACTGAGTTTGGCAATATATTCAGTAATTGTGTCTTTAACTTTTTGTGAATAATTCTGTCGTGAGGCAAATGCTGTTTTACCATTAGCGTTTTTTAAATTAATATCAACACCAGCATTAAGCAGTTGTCTTATGATATTATCGTCGGTTGCGAAAAATGCGTAATGAAGCGCTGAATATTTATACGCTGTCACTATATTTATATCAACCATACTATGGTTCAAGATTAATTCTACTGCTTCCGAACTTCGGGATTGGACAGCAACATGTAAAGGACTTTCTTTTGAAAAACCACTTTCACTTACACTATTAACATTTGCACCGTATGTTAGAAGAAGCTCCATAATTGGTAAGTTTTCTTTAGTAATAGCACATATTAGTGGTGTTTCAAAATAATGAGTATCAAGGTTCGGATCAGCATTATTTTTTAAAAGTAATTCTACAAGTTTTTCATTACCTCGATCAACAGCAATTTGTAACGGTGATTTGCCAAAACAAAAATCATAGGTTTCCAACATCGCAGTCTCAATGGCATGCTTTTGTAATAAAAACTCAGGATTTTCTTCAAGGTTTGGCTCAGCTCTATACAGGTAATGGATCAAATCAGAGTCCTGAATTAGCAGAGTATTAACGTCTGCTCCGTAATTGATGAGGCTTTCAATTATACCCAAGTTCTCCATTATAACAGCAATGTGAAGAGCTGTACCCCAGTATTTACTTCTTGAATTCACATCAGCTTTCTTGCGGAGCAGATAGTTCACCAATCTTTTATCATTATTGAAAGCTGCTATATGAAGCAGCGTAAAACCACCCATGACTGGAACCACTGTATTGATATTTTCGACATTTACTTGTTTGATTAAGTTGTCAACGTATTCGCAATTGAATTTTGAACGGATTGATTCCATGGTAATGAGTGATGCAATTAATAATTGTCGACTTTTAAATAATGAACTTTTAATTTGATTAACTTCGACACTTTACTGTGAGAGTAACTGTTCACTTAGTAATAACTTCAAGTTAAATTATTAACGATCACTGACGTTATGCTGCTAGTTTTGACACGAGATTGACTGTACGACTGATCGTCTCAAGATCGAAAACGGTTTTGAATGATGTTGTCTATGGTACCTTCGACCTTAACAAAATCTCCCCAGATAATTACTTTTCTCCCCCACTCTTAAATATCTGTGGTCATAATTCAGGAAGAGAGGGGCAAAAGGGAGTACTTAAGGAAAGACTGAGTTTTTGGGGGCTCGAATAGGGGAAGAAGGGAGGGGGATACTTACTTTTTGTCTCAATATACCACATTTATCGAAAATTAAAAATCTTTAAATTTGAAGCAAAATGCGTCGTGAAAAAAAGATTTGATATTTGCTCTTTTTACCCCTTTTATTTCTGCTAGTTTTGTACCATGTGTTCGTCATTAATATGCTCCAACAAAAAAATTTTTATTTGGGGCAACATGGGCTCTCTAAAAAATCTACAAAAATTCGGTTATTATTTTATTTCATCTGAAAGCTACTAATTAATAAATTTTTCAGAACACTGAATTTTCGCCCTTAATTATTTTAATTTTGTGCATACGTATACATTGAACGGACTATGGCATACACAAACTGCAAAAAAAAAAGTTTCATTTTTAACTTCCCGCTGAGAAAATTCAAAATTTTCAAAAATTCAGCAAGTTATTGTTTTCGCTCTAATTTTCGATAATCGAATTTTTTGAGGGAGAAATAGAGTACCCTTTAAAGAAGATGACAAAAGAAGTTCTGGAAATTGAATAAATTTGATAAAATAAAATTTTTTTATAAGTAATTTACATAAAGAAAAATTATATTTCACATAATTATTTGATTCAAAGGAAAAAAATAGTTAGTATAGCTTTTGTTATAAAACCAAAGTCATTAATATTTTTCGACTGGAATTTTTTTTTAATTTTAACGAAAAATTATCGTGTTGACAAAATAAAAAAAAAGCAAATTGAAGCTTGAAATCTCTAGTTTAAAAATCTGTCAACTAAATAATTTTCTGAGCCACTGTATTTGCAGAATCATAAGAAATAGTTCGAGACAAAATGTTTCTAATTTTTTTGATTTATTTGGCTGACAGATTTTTAAGCTAGAGATTTAAAGCTTCAATTTGCTTTTTTTTTTTTTTTTAATTTTTCAACACGATCATTTTTCGCGAAAATACAGCCTTCCAAAAATTACAAAAAAATTTATAAAATTTTTACTCCCTTTAATTTTTTAGATAAGTATATTAACAAAAGTAATTTTGGAAAAATTTCCTCATAATAAAAATAAACTTATTCTAAAGTAAGCCCATACGAGACATTAAAAGTTCTTAAGTTGCCCTTAAAATTATTTTCTTTCTATCAAAAGTATTTATCTATTTAACAATGGGGAATTCCCAATTGGACTATAGTCTCGACTAAGGAAATGATATACTCTCTATCGTCTCGATTACTATAGTTATCCAGTCTATTTTTCATTTACTTTCTATAATTATCGGATAATCTTTCTACTCTTAAAATTTAAATAATTTAAGACCCACTATCGACGATTCTTTGTTATAAAAAAGCTTATACAAAGGTCATTACTATTTATTAATGACTGTAATGAAAATGTGGGTCATTAAATAATATATATTGTACTATGGAACAAATGTATGTAACTGTAATTACAATACTCCATGTTTAAACATGAAGGTTTTCTGGAAACAATCCCAATGGTGAATTTTTACCTGAGCCCTAATAAGCGTCGTCAACAACGAACTTGACATAAAAATGAATCAGATCAAATTCAAAGGGACGGTAATCCCTCGACTACCTGATGTGCTGTCTCGTAGTGGCAACTTCCCTGTTAGCCAGACCTTGCTCTGCAAGTTCTGCTGAGCAACATTTTCGGCTAACTTAACGAGAAAGTTTCTGGCAAACCTTGGCTGGGTAGTACTTTCCTTTAAATTGGCTTCAGAATATGGCAATAGCTTGAATGTAACTTGACAGATAAACTTGCCGTCAATTTGAAGTGAAACTTTCAATCAACTAAACGTCATTGTTTGACAGTAACACTTATAGTCAAATTGAATTCAAGTTTACAGACAATTTACTGTCAACTTAAAGGTAACTGCTTGCTCTACAACAATTTCCATTAAGGACCCAGATAACTAGAGTTTCAGCACAATTTTTGAGCTGAAACTTTTGTCATCTCAGTGACGTACGGTACACATAAAAAATTTTAATGTCAACTTTTGAGTTCTCTTTGACGTCAAATTTCACATAAATTTAACGTAAGTTTAAAACTGCTATTTGACGTCTGTGAGACATCAAAATTTGAAACGCAACAAATGACGTCAACATATGACATCAACAAGATCTCAACTAGAGATATATTTTTTACTTTTTAATTTTTGAATTTACTTTGTTGAATAGTTGCTAGATGTCGCGAGCTGACTATTTTATCGTTAATTTAACTTAAAAAATTGTTAAGTATATTTTTATCCTTAAATTGTAGATGATTTTGTGTATAAATGTTTACCTTTAAATTGAAGAATAATTAACCGCAAATTTTTATTTTCAACTTTTGCTGTGAAATTGTAGGCAAATTCGGGTAGCAGATTTCAGGTAATTTCAAAATCAAATTACAGTCAATTTCAAGCTAAAGTGGCTATTAGGGTCATTAAACAACCAGGGTGGTGCTGATTAGCATTAGGGAGTATTCAAGTCAAATCGCACGTAAATAATAAATATCAGCACTGTCCGCGCTGTCGTATACGTCATATACGTCATATACGTCAAATAGGGGCTTTAATCTGATGTCAAATTTACGTGCAATTTGACTGTTGGTTGAGCTCAACTGGCTATCAGGGAACTTCCAATCAAGGTGGCTCTCAGGCTAGGGTACTATTATTTTATGTTGGTTGACAGCGCGAACAGTGCTGATATTGTCCTCCATAGCTTTAGGTGCCTTCATCTGTAAATTAATTAGTAAACTTGGAATAAATGAATAGGCGCGCACTCAGTTTCCATTTAAAATTTATGTACTGAGATCATACAATCTTTATAGCATCTTATCAATAATAAAATATCAATAACAATTAGTTGATAATACAAATAATAAATCGTTGTAGCACATAATTTTTAAATTATATACTTAGATTATAAGAAATTCGAAATGAATCATTAAATTGTATGCAGAGAAATCTAAACACAGTTTGAGTTGTCTTATTAGAACGTTTCCTGCCTCTCGATACCGAAAACCTTAACAAAATACACGCATAAAAATCGTGAATAGGATCTTGTCCTGGTAAATATGATTATAAACAAATGCGTATTCTATAGACAAACAAGGAAAGGAAGTATACAGTAAATGAAGATTACTTATAACTACAAACCATACCACAGTACCCTAACTATTATTGTTCACACACACACACACACACACACACACACACACATACACACACACACACACACACACACACACACACACACACACACACCATAATAATAAATTAATATACCAATATAATATACCAATTTAATATATGCAAATATTCGTTCAGTAACATATTCCTTTAATTTGGCAACGAGCAGTTGTCGATTATGAAATATTTTAACTTTTAATTATACAATAGCTGTACCAGCGTTTCCTAGAAAAAGAATCATACATGAGCATTCATGAAAATGCTTATGAAGGATTATATATGAAATCAAATTTTTTATGTGTACCTTTAAGTTGACAGTAAATTGTCTGTAAACTTGAATTCAATTTGACTATAAGTGTTACTGTCAAACAATGACGTTTAGTTGATTGAAAGTTTCACTTCAAATTGACGGCAAGTTTATCTGTCAAGTTACATTCAAGCTATTGCCATATTCTGAAGCCAATTTAAAGGAAAGTACTACCCAGCCAAGGTTTGCCAGAAACTTTCTCGTTAAGTTAGCCGAAAATGTTGCTCAGCAGAACTTGCAGAGCAAGGTCTGGCTAACAGGGAAGTTGCCACTACGAGACAGCACATCAGGTAGTCGAGGGATTACCGTCCCTTTGAATTTGATCTGATTCATTTTTATGTCAAGTTCGTTGTTGACGACGCTTATTAGGGCTCAGGTAAAAATTCACCATTGGGATTGTTTCCAGAAAACCTTCATGTTTAAACATGGAGTATTGTAATTACAGTTACATACATTTGTTCCATAGTACAATATATATTATTTAATGACCCACATTTTCATTACAGTCATTAATAAATAGTAATGACCTTTGTATAAGCTTTTTTATAACAAAGAATCGTCGATAGTGGGTCTTAAATTATTTAAATTTTAAGAGTAGAAAGATTATCCGATAATTATAGAAAGTAAATGAAAAATAGACTGGATAACTATAGTAATCGAGACGATAGAGAGTATATCATTTCCTTAGTCGAGACTATAGTCCAATTGGGAATTCCCCATTGTTAAATAGATAAATACTTTTGATAGAAAGAAAATAATTTTAAGGGCAACTTAAGAACTTTTAATGTCTCGTATGGGCTTACTTTAGAATAAGTTTATTTTTATTATGAGGAAATTTTTCCAAAATTACTTTTGTTAATATACTTATCTAAAAAATTAAAGGGAGTAAAAATTTTATAAATTTTTTTGTAATTTTTGGAAGGCTGTATTTTCGCGAAAAATGATCGTGTTGAAAAATTAAAAAAAAAAAAAAAAGCAAATTGAAGCTTTAAATCTCTAGCTTAAAAATCTGTCAGCCAAATAAATCAAAAAAATTAGAAACATTTTGTCTCGAACTATTTCTTATGATTCTGCAAATACAGTGGCTCAGAAAATTATTTAGTTGACAGATTTTTAAACTAGAGATTTCAAGCTTCAATTTGCTTTTTTTTTATTTTGTCAACACGATAATTTTTCACGAAAATACAGCCTTCTAAATATCAGTAAATAATTAAAAAAATTTTTACTCCACTTAATTTTTTGGATAAGTGTATAATTGAGCATTATTTAAAAAAATTTTTCGTTAAAATTAAAAAAAAATTCCAGTCGAAAAATATTAATGACTTTGGTTTTATAACAAAAGCTATACTAACTATTTTTTTCCTTTGAATCAAATAATTATGTGAAATATAATTTTTCTTTATGTAAATTACTTATAAAAAAATTTTATTTTATCAAATTTATTCAATTTCCAGAACTTCTTTTGTCATCTTCTTTAAAGGGTACTCTATTTCTCCCTCAAAAAATTCGATTATCGAAAATTAGAGCGAAAACAATAACTTGCTGAATTTTTGAAAATTTTGAATTTTCTCAGCGGGAAGTTAAAAATGAAACTTTTTTTTTTGCAGTTTGTGTATGCCATAGTCCGTTCAATGTATACGTATGCACAAAATTAAAATAATTAAGGGCGAAAATTCAGTGTTCTGAAAAATTTATTAATTAGTAGCTTTCAGATGAAATAAAATAATAACCGAATTTTTGTAGATTTTTTAGAGAGCCCATGTTGCCCCAAATAAAAATTTTTTTGTTGGAGCATATTAATGACGAACACATGGTACAAAACTAGCAGAAATAAAAGGGGTAAAAAGAGCAAATATCAAATCTTTTTTTCACGACGCATTTTGCTTCAAATTTAAAGATTTTTAATTTTCGATAAATGTGGTATATTGAGACAAAAAGTAAGTATCCCCCTCCCTTCTTCCCCTATTCGAGCCCCCAAAAACTCAGTCTTTCCTTAAGTACTCCCTTTTGCCCCTCTCTTCCTGAATTATGACCACAGATATTTAAGAGTGGGGGAGAAAAGTAATTATCTGGGGAGATTTTGTTAAGGTCGAAGGTACCATAGACAACATCATTCAAAACCGTTTTCGATCTTGAGACGATCAGTCGTACAGTCAATCTCGTGTCAAAACTAGCAGCATAACGTCAGTGATCGTTAATAATTTAACTTGAAGTTATTACTAAGTGAACAGTTACTCTCACAGTAAAGTGTCGAAGTTAATCAAATTAAAAGTTCATTATTTAAAAGTCGACAATTATTAATTGCATCACTCATTACCATGGAATCAATCCGTTCAAAATTCAATTGCGAATACGTTGACAACTTAATCAAACAAGTAAATGTCGAAAATATCAATACAGTGGTTCCAGTCATGGGTGGTTTTACGCTGCTTCATATAGCAGCTTTCAATAATGATAAAAGATTGGTGAACTATCTGCTCCGCAAGAAAGCTGATGTGAATTCAAGAAGTAAATACTGGGGTACAGCTCTTCACATTGCTGTTATAATGGAGAACTTGGGTATAATTGAAAGCCTCATCAATTACGGAGCAGACGTTAATACTCTGCTAATTCAGGACTCTGATTTGATCCATTACCTGTATAGAGCTGAGCCAAACCTTGAAGAAAATCCTGAGTTTTTATTACAAAAGCATGCCATTGAGACTGCGATGTTGGAAACCTATGATTTTTGTTTTGGCAAATCACCGTTACAAATTGCTGTTGATCGAGGTAATGAAAAACTTGTAGAATTACTTTTAAAAAATAATGCTGATCCGAACCTTGATACTCATTATTTTGAAACACCACTAATATGTGCTATTACTAAAGAAAACTTACCAATTATGGAGCTTCTTCTAACATACGGTGCAAATGTTAATAGTGTAAGTGAAAGTGGTTTTTCAAAAGAAAGTCCTTTACATGTTGCTGTCCAATCCCGAAGTTCGGAAGCAGTAGAATTAATCTTGAACCATAGTATGGTTGATATAAATATAGTGACAGCGTATAAATATTCAGCGCTTCATTACGCATTTTTCGCAACCGACGATAATATCATAAGACAACTGCTTAATGCTGGTGTTGATATTAATTTAAAAAACGCTAATGGTAAAACAGCATTTGCTTCACGACAGAATTATTCACAAAAAGTTAAAGACACAATTACTGAATATATTGCCAAACTCAGTGCGACGAATTGTTACATTGATAAAGAAAATTTAGCAGTCGTAGATAGTGGAAAATTTGGTGAATTGCGCGGTCAGTGCATAAGCGAAATTGAAAAACTGAAGATAACATATATTGGTACGAGTAATGTTACACTTTATAATGTTCTATGTAATAAATGTGAACACAAATTAGCTTTAAGTTTAAAGTATGTTAGTGATAGTACTATTTTAAATTTGAACATTGAATCTTTTTTTCCACTATACGGTGGAATGATTGCTTATCGTTTAAGAAAAGCATTAGGACGGAAAAAATTGCTATCCAATGCTATTAGTTTAATTGATGATATTTTCCATAACATTCAACTTCCAAGTACTTTTACGAGGAGTATTTTAAAATTACTGACTAATGAAGATTTGGAAAAATTACAATGATATATTTATAGGAATATTTTCAATTAATATTATTAAGTCTGTAACAATTTGAAACATTTTCTTGGGTGTAGGGTTAATACGTATATAAATTTGTGGTCTTTATTATTAACAATGTCAAATAATTACTTATTTCATTTATTTATTTTCAATACGTATATAACATTAAATGTTTCACTTATAAGTGCACACATTTGTAATTGAATAGATTAAGTTGTGTTTTTATTATTTATATTTTTTTTTTTAATTCTTTGATCTAAAAGAAATATAGTCATTTCGAAAATTAAATTTTAATACAGAAGTTATTTTCAATAAACTCGTAGTCCATAAGTCGTAATTTAAAATTGTAATTATTAATTTAATTAATTTATTTTTATTACATGTATGAATATTGTATATATGAAAAATAAATCACTATGTTTTTTTAATTTTGTGTAATTCTCACAATTTATTTTAATATTTAATTATTTATAATTTTAATTACTATTATTTATTTATTTTTTTAATACGAATTTCTGCAATTGTTTTAAATTTGATTTTTATTTTCATTGTTCTCTAAGTATTTCAAAATAAAATAAGTAAAGTAAAAATAGAATAAATGAACAATTACATTATCATTTCAAACATCACTTTTAAATAAATATTCAAAACTTTAATTTGCAAAATTTAAAGCAGAAATTGGCATAGTTGTAGTATTAGTTAATAAATAATAATAAGCGATAGGAAGTACAATCATAAGTTTTAAATTTCATTAATAATAATTAATTATAAATCAAAGTCTCTATTGACCATTGATTTTTTTTTAATAATAAGAATAAGAATTAAGAACAAGCTTGCTGATTACACTCCAGATTTAGAAAATAAGATTCTAAAACAGGTAAGTGTGAAGTCATGTTAACAATCCAGCATTCAGCTACATCCCCTTTCTTTACCTGCATTGGAACTTGAAATTTTAGTGTCAGCAGCCAGTCAGAAAAAAGTAAATTTAAGATCAATGGTGTGATCAACTTTTAGCGTAAGCGTTAATTGTCATTTGCAATTTATAATTAAACAGAAACTATAAATACTACTTATTATTCTAACTTCTTTCGACTGACTGTAGAGACATTGAAACTCTGAGTTTCGATGCTGTTATCACGAACAGTATTTCAAATAATTTAATTTTGATAAAATTCAAAACAAAATATCAAGTACGAAATAGAAGTATATCCATAAAGTTTAATTATTTATTAGTCTCATGATGTAGCTGCAATTAAAATAGAAAAATTTTTATCTGAAATTTTTTCTGCCACAATATAAATCATTAGAATCCATGAAACATATCCAAAATCGGTAATAAAAATTAGATATCAAATAACTTATACATGAGAGTTAAAAAAACGAATGATAAAATTCCTGTCTGAAAGAATAAAGTTATAATTAAGTTAAATTGAAATGGTTAATAAATAAATAATCAAATTATTTCATCAAATTTTTTTTTATTATAAAAATTACATTTCAACTGCGTAACTATACAATGAAATCGAAAGTTTAAAAAAAAGCTTAATTTTAAAAGACGTCTCTATTAACACGCAAAACTGACTCTAGCGTGACTCTAGCGTGAATATAAATTTTTATGGAAAATGAGCTTACTCGTGAGCTTTAGCGTGAACTTAAAGAATGACGTGAATATAATTCGTATGTAGTAATGAATTACTTTAAATTAAATTTAATCGCGAACAAATTCATCATTGAAAATTAAATACTGAATAGATTATATAAATTATTTTAAGTCATAAAAAAAAATTATATTCTAAATCAGATCTCAAATTTTATTTTATAACTGTAGATTATAGAACTTATGATATGTTCAGCCAAAGTTAAATATTACAATATGAATAATTACAGGAAAAACATTTGGAATTAAAAATTGTGACAAAGTGAAGGTTATACCACAACGAAAATAAACATGAAAAGAAGGAATCGTTTTGGTTTCGTGAGTAGTATCCCCATCGTGAACGTTCGGAAAACGAGTATAATCGGAAGAAGTCGACAATACACGAACATAGCAACGTTAAATTTGAATTGTTTTTGGCGCGAAAAAGTAATGACACATGATTGGAATATTAATATATATCGATTAAAACAAGGAATTGTAATGAAATGAAAATTTACAATAATCCCCAATTAATTACAGACACATATAATTAATTATTGTTTATAACTATCAGAAACTGAATGCTTGTAATGATACGAATCATTTAACATACTTGATAGTCTTAAAATGAAAAAAAAAAAAAAAAAACTTTGAATGTAGTGAATAAATACATTAAACGATTCTTAGTGTATCGATATTTGTAAATTCGAATAAAAGCGGTGTAACTATATTTATGCCAATGACAATTAGTAAAATACATGCATGATACTTATATCTAGAAGGCACGAATTCTGAATACGAGTACAGGTGCCCTGACTTTCTTGATAATATTAGTAATATGTAGATTCTATCTGGGATTAATTTGAAAATGCTGCGTGAAGATACAGACATTGTAGCTCCAGAACAAGTCTCAGTTCCAGCAACTTGCATCAGTTCTACTTATATTGACTTACAATTTCACATCGCGTGAATATACAGAACTCATATTCCCGCTGCGTGAATATACCGAACTTAAATCCACGCAGCGTAACTTTCTCCAAATACATAACAATATGAAGTCTTTAATTGAGACCGATAAATAATTACCTGCGTAAACATTATTTTAATTTATAGTTACTAGCGTCAGAGTTGGACTTTGAAGCTCCATTACGGCACATTAATAGGTGTACCAAAAAAATCTCTACCTTACGACAACTGAACCATAACCAGGCCTACCACAAGTAACTGCGCCACACACGAACTAAACCAGTTTTGAACATTACCCGCAAAAATCTCAACCAATCAACAATTCTAACACTTAAGAACTCTCTCACATTGCAACTCTACCAGATTACAACCCTCCCAGTAACAAACTCGATCATAACAATCTCCACCATAAAAATTTCTACCACAATACAGGTCACCCACAAAAATGCCTACCATTAGCATCTTTACCATTAATATGCCTACCATTAATAACTCAACCATAGTACACATATACCAGAATAAATCACTACCAATAATCGAGACTACCAAAAAAAATCTCTACCATTTTTAAGCCTACCCAATGAAAAAACTACCACGTAGTGAACACTGCCAGAAAAGTGACTTCTTTGTCGTATTTTTATGTACCATGCAATATAAAATACAGGAAAAATTGATTAACGTATGTCGATAATGGAGATACCGCGCCGTATTATTATTATCTGAATAATACCTAGATAATATATTTTAATTATGACGACGAGTAAAAAGCAGTGCAAGCTTTGTATTTTTATTTTATTAATATTTAACTTTTTTATTTTATTAGAATGATACTTAACTAAGCAATTAAATTTTTTCTTGATTCACATAAAATTCACGAAATTATAAGTAATTTAGCTGCCATCATTAACAAGTTTAACTTTATTATTATTATTAGTAGTACGGTTATTAAAAATCCTAACGTTAATATTTAATTACTTATTGTTATCATTGTTTGTCACAAGCGAACTAATGAACGATAGAAACGATAAAATCCACCAGACCAGAGTATGCAGCTTCTACTTCAACGAATAAATTATTAATCATTACATAAGAAATGGAAAGAATAAAATTCATCTATTGTTTTTTTGCATTTTTTATTTTGTTATTAAAAAATATAATCGACATTTATCAAATATTATTGTTATATTTTAACTTATTTATGATTATTTTAGATTTAATATAGCAATCGTTACAGACTTATAGAATACATGACATTTAATACAAATATTAAAATATTTATAGATTAAGAATTTAAAAAATGAGAGTAAGTTGAATGTAAAAAATTTTATATGATTAAACTAATTGTTCTATTAAATTTATAAAAACTATAAATAAGTTATAAAATGGCTCATTATAATATTTTCAAAATATGGGAAATGCGAGGGAGTAAGTAGTAAGTTGTTTTTGAAGTAATCATTTTTTTTTATCTTATTGATAATTATCTTAAATCTAATAGTAATATCGCGTGCCAAAAAGTAAAAGGGCGTATACCAATGTATGCGCCCTTTTACCTTTGCAAAGGTAAAAGGGCGCATAAATTTTTTTTTCATCGCCAATTGATTAGTAAACATTTTCTACTCTTAAAAATCACATATTCTTTTCCCAAAGGTAAAAGGGCGTATGTCTTTAATTATGCGCCCTTTTAGCTTTAGGAATTTGAAAATTTTGTGACCAAAAGGTAAAAGGGCGTATAAATTTTTTTTCAAAAAAATTTATTAAAAAGCTTAGCCGAAGTCTAATAATGAAAAAAAAAAAAAAAATGCTGCAAATTGTATGAATGTTATTTTATTTCACAGTTAATTATTAGAGTTTATAATAGTATTTTAAAATTCTTATACTAAATTGAAAAAAAAAAAAAAAAAAGCAGAAATAACCGGTTCATTTAGGTACGATTCCTATACCCTCTTCCTCCGTGTCTGTCGCATGTACTTTGGATTTTTTTTTTTTTGTTTTTTTTCATATATTCTGATTCATGACGGATCCATAATCCAAAACACTGATTAAAGAAAAAGTCAATAAATTTTTATTTTTTATAGTCGTTATGAAAATTTTTTATTCAATTGAAAATTTGATATTTTCATTTTATTTTTTTTTTTCAGTTATTTTATTTTTAATAAATTAAAAAAAAAGTGTAGGAGGAGTGTTTTTTTATCTAACTTGTCTTGTGAAATTATTTGTCAGTATTTTGTATTAAAACTAGAATTTTTTTTTATGCGCCCTTTTACCTTTAGGCACTACTTTTCAAAAGGTAAAAGGGCGTATGTCTTGAGATACGCCCTTTCAGCTCAAGGATGCCCAATTTTTTTTTTTTGCAGATCTTTGCAGATACTCCAGCTTCTATTCTTTCGTAGACACCGCCATCCTTATTTGCTGGTACCATCAAACCGTCATCTGCAATTATACATATAATAGAAAATGATCTTAACGAATACAATAATAAAGTAAAACCTTGAATTAATTGCGGTAATTATGTTTCAGTTTACCTGTAAGTCACTAATATGAGCAAAAATAACACCTACAAAACTGAAGTATTTTATAAAATTCTAAAAATTATTATATTAAATTTATAATAAGCATGAATAAATAATAAAAAACTAATTATTTACACGCTCTCAATTTTAATAACATTTAAGATACACTGAGAATAAAAAGTACTATTTTCGAAACAAGAATTTCTTGGTTCAAGAAATCCGTTCAAAATATTTATTTTATTATTATTAATTATCAATTTTTTGAGAAAAGAGCATCAAATATATTTTTGTTATTATATGAATTTGATATTATATGATAAGTAAACAAAAGAATAGCTTTACTTGAATTAAATAAAAATTATTTCCTTCGATTCTACGAATTCTTGAGACAAAATTATATATTCTTGAAAATTATCAAGAATATATGTTCTTGTATCAAGTAAATGTTCTTAACAAAAGTATTTTTTTTTCTCAGTGTACCTTAAATATAATTTTTTCGAACTAAATATAAAGGATACAGCAAAATTGTAATAATAATTATGTTAAATTTATGACTATTGTGAATATCTTCAACGTAACTCATAACAATATTTTTTAAATTTTGAAAATGCGTGTGAGTGCGTAAAATGTTTAGTATTTTATAAGTTTTCGATGATTACTATATTAAACTTCTTATTATTATTAATTATGTCAAAAAGAAACTTATGATAGTACTTTTTAAATTTTAAAAATGCGACTGAGTGAGTGAAATGTAAAGTATTTTTTGATTTTCAAATTTTTTTGACACGAAATTTTGCGTTGAGGATTGAAAACAAGCATTAATTTAAAACGGGAAGTAACTATTTAGCACAAGAAATTATTTCTTACTCAAAAAATCATTTCTCACCCCAAGAAAATGTATGTATTGAATTCATAATGCATAAAACTTCGTGGTACAAGGAAAAATTTTTCACGCCAAGAAATTCTTTTTTTCTATTCTATTTTATAAATTCAGTAGTGATATTTCGGTTGTCGCATGACTGCAGGTTGCTTAGTATCATGCAATAAAAATTATAACTATATATATTACCGTAAAACCTCGAATCAGTTTTGCAGGTTGTCGTTTTTGTTCATGTTAAAGGAAAACTGAAACAGAATTACCGCACTAAATCGAGGTTTTACTGTATTATTATATTCGTTAAGATTATTTTCTATTATACGTATAATTGCAGATGACGGTGCAATGGTATATATACCAGTAAAGGGTGATAGCGGTGTCTACGAAAGAATAGAAGTCAACAGCTTTGACGATGATGAGGTGGCAGAAGAAAATGCTGGAGTATGTGCTGTTTGCCTTTTGAATAGGCCAAAAGTTATAGTGTTTCCTTGTTTCCACTTATGCTTATGTTTACGGTGTAACTTCGGCCGACAGTTAGTGGATGCGGATCACTTAGCTGTAAATAGAAACAATCGATCAACGTGTCCTGTATCCCGTGGACTTGTTAACTCTACAACAGAAGTGTAGATATCATAATTTCTCACAAAAGGAAGCAAAAAAATATTGAGTGATTTTAATATAAGATTTAAAAGAACTATAAATAAGTTAAAAAAAAATAATTACTGAAAAAATAACTTATTACTCACTACCTCGCATTTTCCAAACTTAAATTTTGAAAATATTATGATAAGTAATTTTAAAACTTATTGATAATTATTATTGATTTAGTATAATAATAATTTTAAACTTATAAAAACCTTTCTATTTTATGGAAATATTAAAATTATATATAACTAGAATATTTCTAATAGGAGCGACTGGAAAATGAGTTTTTTTAACTTTTATTGCTAACAATTGAAAATGTAATGTAACAGTTATTGATAATTTATAAGAACTTTTATATTTAGTAGAAATAAAAAAATTTAATATATTCAAAATCTTAGGAGTGAGAGTGAGAGAATAACGAGTTACCTCCGAAATTACTTATTATAATTATAATTTTAGTACAGTAATTATTTTTCATTGACAAAATCCTTCTTATGTAACTCATTCGCTCTCACTTTTAAAATTTAAAAATATTATTATGAGTGACGTGAAACTTATTTATAATTGTTATGAATTAAACATGATAATTATATGGAATAGGCAATATCCTTAATATTTAGTAAACAAATATGATTTTAATATATTAAAAATATTATAAGAATGAGAGCAAGGAAATGATTTTTTCAAAATATTTATAGTTGTTATAAATTCAATGCAACATTTATCTGAATCTTATAAAATACTTACCATTTGACTCACTTACTTTCATTTTAAAAATTTTGAAAGTACTATAATAATATGTTTTTTGACTTTATCAATAATACTTAATAAGTAAATATAATAATTATCTGGATCTTATAAAATACTGAACATTTGACTTACTCACCATCATTTCCAATAGTTTCAATTTATAAATATTTGAATATTTGTACTAAATGTTAAGTATTCCATAAGTTTCAATCAATTATTATATTAATTAAATCTATAATAATCATAAATAAGTTAAAATATAACAATAATATTTAATAAATGTCGATTATATTTTTCAATAATAAAATAAAAAACTCAAAAAAACAATAGATGAATTTTATTCTTTCCATTTCTTATGTAATAATTAATAATTTATTCGTTGAAGTAGAAGCTGCATACTCTAGTCTGGTGGATTTTATCGTTTCTATCGTTCATCTGTTCGCTTGTGACAAACAATGATTTAATTGCTTAGTTAAGTATCATTCTAATAAAATAAAAAAGTTAAACATAAATAAAATAAAAATACGAAGCTTGCACTGCTTTTTACTCGTCGTCATAATTAAAATATATTATCTAGGTATTATTCAGATAATAATAATACGGCGCGGTATCTCCATTATCGACATACGTTAATCAATTTTTCCTGTATTTTATATTGCATGGTACATAAGCATATGATAAAGAAGTTTATTTTTTGGTAGTGTTTCTATGCGGTAGTGTTTTTATTGGGTAGGCTTAAAAAATGGTAAAGACGTTTTTAGTAGTATATTTTATTGGTAGTAATTTATTATGGTATATGTGTAATATGATTGAGTTATTTATGGTAGTCATATAAATGGTAGAGATGCTAATGGTAGGCATTTTTATGGGTGACCTGTATTGTGGTAGAGATGCTTATGGTAGAGATTGTTATGGTCGAGTTCGTTTCTGGGAGGGTTGTAATCTGGTAGAGTTGTAATGTAAGAGAGTTCTTCAGTGGTAGAATTATGGATTGGTTGAGATTTTCGCGGGTAGTGTTCAAAACTGGTATAGTTCGTGTGTGGCGCAGTTACTTGTGGTAGGCCTGGTTATGGTTCAGTTGTCGTAAGGTAGAGATTTTTCTGGTACACCTATTAATGTGCCTCCATAACAAGTCTCAGTACCAGCAACTTGCATCAGATATACTTATATTGACATATAATCGCCCATCGCGTGAATATACAGAACTTACATTCCCGCTGCGGGAATGCAGATCTTAAATTCACGCGGCGTGAATTTCTTGAACGTATATCCACGCGGCATACTCATATAACAACATGAAGAAATCAGTTATGACTAATAATTGATTACCTATGTTAACTTTTTTTTTATTTATAAAAACTAGCGTAGGACTACCATACTATGATCATTATTTAAAAATTATATTAATATCAAATGTAATAATCTAAAAATGTAATTAATTGTAAGTTATTGCAGATAATAGTTTTACTAAATATTCTTAATCGTCTTTTAACTCTGGAAGACTCAATATTTAAGTCATAAAATATTTTGAGATATTGATAACGCAGCTTTTGACCGACCGATCATACGAAACGGTGTTGGTAACTTAACACTGTCAATTGTTAAATCATTTAGTGACAACGTCTCGATTTCATTGCTGTTGTTATTGTCAATTTCTTTGGTTGACTTCTCTTCTAATGAAAGATCGCTGACGCCATTATATAAATCGCTTTGAATTTTTTTTAGTTTTTTCATCGTCGTCTCAAAAATTTTTTGGGATGATTTAGAGCCAGTAAAAATTATATCTTTACAGACGTGAGAAAGTATATTTTTTTTCTGACTTTCTGACAATTTTTTTGGACTCGCGATCTCGCTAATCTTCACACGCCTCATTTTTGGAGTGGAATTGGTCTCTTGATCCGTCGGTTTTAAGATATCATCATTTTGTTTCCATCGATCAGGACATAATTCTTTTTCAAATAATGATAGATTGAAACATGTACGCGCTGCAAAAATGTGGACACATGGAAGAAGCCACGATTTATTAATTTTACAGCTGCATTGATTTGGCGTTGTATAAATTCTTTCATCATAAAATTCAATAGAAATTTTAATTTCCTGCGCATCTTCAATTTTGTATTGAATTCGCTTACTTAATGTAATTTGTTTCATAACATGGTTAAAGACTGGTTCAATGAGGTACAATTTGTACAGTTTTTCATCTGAAGTTAAATTGGAGTCGGTTACTTTTTGTCTCAAAATCGTTTTAGTTTTTTTATGCAGTGCTTCATAAGCTCGGCATTGCTCAAATTCAAATAGAGCATCAATAAATTGAACAAGAGTGTTGTAACGTTGAATAGCAGTTTTTATCTTTCCATTTAGTGACTCCAATCGATTATTTGTATCGTTTCCTAATGTACCGTTAACCATATTATGGACTGTCCATTCTTCTTTAAGACTGAAGCTGGAACTGTTGTGGAAAATTCTTGATAGACTCGGTTGTATATTTCTGCTGTTTCACTTTTAGCAAGCTTGTTCAACAATTGAAGACCTACGTTTTTTTCTTCTTTGCTAATACCCATATGCGAAACTGAAACTTCACGTTTGAAAGTCCTTAATGTATGAAAAAGACATATAGAAGTCGGTACTGACGGAAATAGTTCATGGAGGACATATCGTTCTACGAAGTCTTTGTCAGTCATAAAACTTTTTATTCTAGAACATGCTTCGATGTTATAGTTTTCAAAACAAGTCAAGAACCATTTCATTGTGTCTCGTTGTTCATTTGCTAATATTCCGACAGAAGCAATATTAGTTTATGCATTACAATATTCCACAACAATCAGTAGCAATGCAAAATTTCTTTTAAATAATTTGTACGTTCCGTCGATAAAAACGATGTCGGGATACAATTTAATAGCATTTTTATATTTTCAGTGATGAAAAATAATCCAACGAACTCATTTTTATCATTTTGTAAGATTTCTACATCTGCTCCTGGAAAAATAAAAATTTAGTCAACAGAATCACAAGTAACTGAATTTTTTTTTGGCTGTTTAATTTTCTTTCAACAATTTGATATTTATAAATTATTCTCAATTTAATGATTACATAAATGATTTCAATATTCATTAATAATATAACAAAAACAAGTATTTCAATGATTAAATAAAAAAAAAAAAAATATGCAACTTGTTCATTCATGTGGCCTTAAAAAATGAAGAATTTTTAGTAGTTGTTGACTTTAAAATAGATTTGATTTCTCATACATTATATATTCATTTCAATTTAATATAATTAGATGTATCGATATATTTATTTTGTTTTTTAATTCAACTCATCAATTTCAATTGATTTAATTTAAAAATAAAAATCATTACAATACAAAATTTCAAAAATCTTAAATTTTGTTTACTTGAAATTGAGAAGTTAATTTTCTGAATCAGTTTTAAAGAATTAAATTGAAAAAACTGGGAATCAAAAATGAAAATTGGTTTTTTGACAGATCTTTCCATACCCAAAGAGCCAATAGGACTACTCTGTTTAGAGAATCTTATAGAATCCAATAGATTTTCATAAATTCTTATAGGGATTTTATGAGTATGAATGAGTTTTTTGAGAAGTGTTATAATAAAGTATAGAGTCTTATACATACAGCTATAAGAATCTATCAGATTTTTAAGCAGGGCATTGAAAATATATATGTAAACAAATGAAAAAAGATTAGAATAAAGCTAATATAGAAAAATTATATATCTATATTTTTCTTATTGTTTTTATACTTAAAAATTTTAAACAAAATCCGAAGATTTGTATTTTATTCGATGGGTACAGTTTATTTTATTTTAATAATACGAGCAATCGAGGTAAGTACTATTAATAGACTTAACGAAACACTGAACAAGCTAGTAGAGTAGCATTGAATGAGAAAATTTGGAGCTTGTAATGTACAGAAACGTTGACGTGAAGAATATTTGAATCCGACCAATGACATTGTATATGTACACTGATAAAAAAGTTGACTTGATTCAAGAGCGAAAATTTTGAACCAAGAATTATATTTTGAAGAAAATGATTTTCTTGAGTGAAGAGAAAAAATTCTTGAACCAAGAGAAATTCACTTGACCCAAGAATAATTTTTGACTCAAGAATTTTTTCTCTTGACTCAAGAAATTCATTTTCTTCAAAATGAAATTTTTTGTTCAAGATTTTTTTTCTCGAATCAAGTCAACTTTTTTTATCAGTGTATGCTACAAGGCGCAATAAAAATTGTTTTTAATGCGTTTTTTTATCTTTTTTTAATTACTCAATAGTAAATATGATCATGAATAATATAGAATCTAAATAATTTATTTTGTTTTGTATGTAGATTTAATGTTACCGTATTTTTCCCGTAATAATGATTCTGCCGCTGGTAAAGAATCATCATCAGCCGTTGTTGAGGCTTGGGCGATATTGTGGAGATCCTTTCGCGGTATTTTTTTTTTGAAATTCCACTTCGATCTTCTTTTGAATCAGAGATTTGGGACATTTCATTTTTATTAAATCCTCAACAATTATTTTTTCCTCAGGATTTAAATTTCTAATTTTGGGATAATACTCGAAATATTCCTAAAAAGTAGAGTAATTTAGTTAGTAAAGAATATCTATCACTATTAAATGAATGCTTTTATTTTTTTAATTATTTATACAGTATAATAAGTATGATCTTGACGTGAAATTTTTGTTAGTCAAATAGCTGTTTGTCAGTTCAATCGTAATTATGACTTTTGTGATGTTTCAAAGAATGCCTATTCAAAGTTGAAATACACACAAATAGTTGTTCGAAATATGCAAAAGCTATTTAACAAATAAAAATTTGGATGCTAACAGTATAATTAAAATGTAACAAATATAAAAAAACAAAAATAAAAATTTAAATTTGAACAATTGCTAAGCAAATAGTAGATGAGTATATTTTTCACGCAAATACAACAAAAATCGAAATTATATTGTAGTAATATTAAGGTAATATTTACATCCAGAGTTTTTTTTATCGTACCTGTATTTTCGAGTACCAGTTCAAACAATATAAAAATGATACTTAACGTTTCTTCATTAATATATTTCAGTAGAATGGTACGGATTACAAACCTGTGTCCCTTCATGATTCAAGCTTCTTATAAAATTCTAATGTATCGCAAATAAAAATATCTGAAATTTTTGTAGAAAGTTTTTAACTTGTAAAATTTTTTTAATTTCATGAAAATCTGAATTTATATATATACATTAGGGTGTGTCATATCATTTCGGAGCAACATTTTGTTTTTTAAGTTCATGTGAAAAAAATCATAGTTAAATAAAAAAAAAATTTCGCGCAATAAAAAAATTCTAAGTCGATTACAGACGTAGCTCATTGAAAAATTCGATTTTCCCATTTAAATAACACGGGAAAAATTTTTTTTTAGCTTTAAATACTTTTAAATCCTTAACAAATCAATGAATTGAATAGACTAATACATGATTCTGGAGGAATTTGAACGCTCTACAAAAAAGGTCTCATCATTTTTTGATAAATCCATCTGTTCAATAGTTATTAGAGCTCGAAGTAAAATGAGAGATTTTTTTACTTTTCCGGTTAAACTATCCAACATCACAAAATGTTATAAGATCTTTTTTTTTGACAATTTTATTCTCTACAAATTAGTATCAGTAAAGTTTTTTAAAATTCCACATTGTTTTCTAGTTATTCCCATTTTAATGTCGAGCTCTAATAACTATTGAACACATCGATTTATCAAAATTTGATACGTAACCTTATTTGTAGAACGATCAATTTCCTACAAAATCATGCATTAGTCTATTCGATCCATTGATTTGTTAAAGATTTAAAGATACTTCAAGCTTAAAAAAAATTTTTTCCCGTGTTATTTAAATGGGAAAATCGAATTTTTCAATGAGCTACTTCTGTAATCGACATAGAATTTTTTTTCTTGCGCGAAATTTTTTTTTTTTGTGTTGAACTATGATTTTTTCCACATGCACTTAAAAAAAAAATGTTGCTTCGAGATGACGCACCCTAATATACATATATAGATTATCAAAGCTATTATCTTACAAAATTATAAGAGTGTAATTAATCAAGCAAATACTTTAACAATACCTAGAACTTCTTTGTCCAGTAGATGTAGTTTTGCATTCACTGCTCATTTTAAATACATATGTTAGATTGTAATATACAAGTCTTTCCATATCATTGTCATTTATTACTTGCATTGGTTGTTTGGAGCCACTTTTTTTTTTATGCTAGCACCGTTTGTCGACTTTGTTCATAAGTTTTTAATAGCTTACTTCGAGCAATTAAAAAACAATGTTTCATATGACGTTCATATTGCTCTATAACAGATTTTAAGTCATTATAACTGTCAAATACCCTGTTATCTAAATTAAAATCCATTCTGAAAAGTTTAGTGGATGACTTTTTATATACAATTGATCAAAAAACAACGCAGTAAATATCCAAACTTATGATTAGCAAAAGTTAGTTAGTTAAATCTTCAATAAAGCATTGGGATAATCCATCCAGTCGTTACTCCTATCAGTAAACATAATAGATCGAAAACTGAGCTGTGATAATTTTTCAAAACACCCAAAGAGTTATATGAAAGTTCACCAGATGGAACTGAACACATATTCCCTTGTTTTATGCCATAAAACAAACTGTATTTGATTAGTTTTTGCTATAATAAAGGAATTTCTTAACTCAAAATTATTCTACAAGTTGGTAGAATTCATTACTACTTTTCCCGCCCTCATGACGACAGAATTAAAAAACATCGACGCATCGAATGTATCCATGTCTTAACGAATAAAGGAATTCTTCATATAACCGTGATCGAGCAAGTACGAACAAGTTCCGAAAGCTACTCTCGTCATTAATTATTTATTCGCGTTTTTTATAAAAAAAAAAAATACCAAATTTGGTTTAAATAAAACTGCTAATCAACTTTATTAATAAAAAATAAAAAAAAAAATAAAACCATTAAATTTAATTAGTAAATTAATAAAAATTATAATATAATATAATATGGATCGAACATTTCGCGTAGGGGAAACTTTTTCGACCTATGAAGAATTTACACTAAAGTTTGATGCTTTTTGTGAAAGTTCTGGACATAACTTTAGTGTAAAAGACTCAAAAAAAGTGGACAGTGCTAATTTAAAAAAAAATATTTTACCAGAGTTAAAATTTTATAAAAAATATTTTGTATGTCCCCGAGCGGGAACATTTCAATCTAAAGCTAAGAAAAATGCAAGACAACGAAAGTAAGTAAATAAATTACTATATAATTCGTTTTAAAAAACACAACAAGTATGATCTACATGTAGATAATTGTAATTATAAAATTTTTATATTTTCAGAAGCGAAAAAACCGATTGTCCAGTCAAGCCCTTCTTGAAAGCATCAGACGACGGGCAAAGTTTGCAAGTTATAGAGTTTGAGGATGTGCATAACCACCCTGTTACGGAGAAGGTAAAAAAAAAGAAAAATTTTTTATCGAAATATTTCAAAACTTAAATATCTCTTTCGTATTTACAGAAGAAACGTGGACTCGCGCGCCAAGATGGCGATCAATCTAATGATTACGAGGTTAATAACAAATTCTAACTCAAAAAAAAAAAACATATATATCTATATATATATATATATATATATATATATATATTTCTATATACACATATGTATTTGCATTAATAAATTTATCTCTCATTTAGTTTCCAGATAAAAGAAACAAAAAATCGAATGAAAAGAGCGACGCAAGTAAAAATGAAATCGATGAACAAGTAGTACTTGATAAAAAAAATAAAGACAACGCTCAAGATAAAATAGCCGGTACTAGCGTGGGTGGAAAAGAAGTGGTCGGTAATGTTGCTGATAACTTGCAAGTAGAAAATGTTGGTGAACACATCATTACTGAGCGTAACGAAGTGATCGTTGATGGCGTGGTAAGTGAACAGTAATTACCTTGATTAAAAAGTCTCATTTGGAATGATTTGAGATTACGTAACTCTTAATTATTTTAAATCATTCCAAGTTGTCTAAATTATTAAAGTATAAATAAAGTCAAATTTGAGTATAAATTTTGAAATAAATCAATATAAATCATATTGAATTACAAGATAATGAAATTTTATTTTCTGATTTTAAATTATTTAAAATGATTCAAACTTTCGAATCATTTCAAATTAATTACATAAATCCTTAAATTAAAAACTTCTCTTTCACGATTTTATATAGTTAAGAATGATTTATTTGAAAATTATACTTAAAGGCAGCATGATTTAACGATGTGGAGAGTTGTTGTAAATTATTTCAAATAATAATTTACAATTTAAAATAATAGGAAATTAAATGTGCAAAATATAAGGTTAAAACAAATGAAGACGTTGATGAAGAATGGTATTGCCGAGGATGTAAAAACTAATGTTATAACTATAATTAATAAAGTTTAATTACTTAATTTCTCACGATTCTCGTTAACTAGCTATGAAAATTTGTTACAAAATATTCAGTAAAGCACCGAACTTACAATGCTTCCCGCGCAAATTAATTCAAGTGGCGCAAATGCAAGCTCAGTGAATTCACGTCGTGGACAACTATGCATCACTATTACTTTAAAAATCATAAGCATAACTAAGGCAAGTTGCTGGAACTGAGACTTGTTCTGGAGCTACAATGTCTGTATCTTCACGCAGCATTTTCAAATTAATCCCAGATAGAATCTACACATTACTAATATTATCAAGAAAGTCAGGGCACCTGTACTCGTATTCAGAATTCGTGCCTTCTAGATATAAGTATCATGCATGTACTTTGCTAATTGTCATTGGCATAAATATAGTTACACCGCTTTTATTCGAATTTACAAATATCGATACACTAAGAATCGTTTAATGTATTTATTCACTACATTCAAAGTTTTTTTTTTTTTTTTCATTTTAAGACTATCAAGTATGTTAAATGATTCGTATCATTACAAGCATTCAGTTTCTGATAGTTATAAACAATAATTAATTATATGTGTCTGTAATTAATTGGGGATTATTGTAAATTTTCATTTCATTATAATTCCTTGTTTTAATCGATATATATTAATATTCCAATCATGTGTCATTACTTTTTCGCGCCAAAAACAATTCAAATTTAACGTTGCTATGTTCGTGTATTGTCGACTTCTTCCGATTATACTCGTTTTCCGAACGTTCACGATGGGGACACTACTCATGAAACCAAAACGATTCCTTCTTTTCATGTTTATTTTCGTTCTGGTATAACCTTAACTTTGTCACAATTTTTAATATCAAATGTTTTTCCTGATATTATTCATATTGTAATATTTAACTTTGGCTGAACATATCATAAGTTCTATAATCTACAGTTATAAAATAAAATTTAAGATCTGATTTAAAATATAATTTTTTTTATGACTTAAAATAATTTATATAATCTATTCAGTATTTAATTTTCAATGATAAATTTGTTTACGATTAAATTTAATTTAAAGTAATTCATTAATACATATGAATTATATTCACGTCATTCTTTAAGTTCACGCTAAGGCTCACGAGTAAGCTCATTTTCCATAAAAATTTATATTCACGCTAGAGTCACGCTAGAGTCAGTTTTGCGTGTTGATAGAGTCGTCTTTTAAAATTAAGCATTTTTTTAAACTTTCGATTTCATTGTATAGTTACGCAGTTGAAATGTAATTTTTATAATAAAAAAAAAAATTGGATGAAATAATTTGATTATTTAATTATTAACCATTTCAATTTTACTTAATTATAACTTTATTCTTTCAGACAGGAATTTTATCATTCGTTTTTTTAACTCTCATGTATAAGTTATTTGATATCTAATTTTTATTACCGATTTTGGATATGTTTCATGGATTCTAATGATTTATATTGTGGCAGAAAAAATTTCAGATAAAAATTTTTCTATTTTAATTGCAGCTACATCATGAGACTAATAAATAATTAAACTTTATGGATATATTTCTATTTCGTACTTGATATTTTGTTTTGAATTTTATCAAAATTAAATTATTTGAAATACTGTTCGTGATAACAGCATCGAAACTCAGAGTTTCAATGTCTCTACAGTCAGTCGAAAGAAGTTAGAATAATAAGTAGTATTTATAGTTTCTGTTTAATTATAAATTGCAAATGACAATTAACGCTTACGCTAAAAGTTGATCACACCATTGATCTTAAATTTACTTTTTTCTGACTGGCTGCTGACACTAAAATTTCAAGTTCCAATGCAGGTAATGAAAGGGGATGTAGCTGAATGCTGGATTGTTAACATGACTTCACACTTACCTGTTTTAGAATCTTATTTTCTAAATCTTGAGTGTAATCAGCAAGCTTGTTCTTAATTCTTATTCTTATTATTAAAAAAAAATCAATGGTCAATAGAGACTTTGATTTGTAATTAATTATTATTAATGAAATTTAAAACTTATGATTGTACTTCCTATCGCTTATTATTATTTATTAACTAATACTACAACTATGCCAATTTCTGCTTTAAATTTTGCAAATTAAAGTTTTGAATATTTATTTAAAAGTGATGTTTGAAATGATAATGTAATTGTTCATTTATTCTATTTTTACTTTACTTATTTTATTTTGAAATACTTAGAGAACAATGAAAATAAAAATCAAATTTAAAACAATTGCAGAAATTCGTATTAAAAAAATAAATAAATAATAGTAATTAAAATTATAAATAATTAAATATTAAAATAAATTGTGAGAATTACACAAAATTAAAAAAACATAGTGATTTATTTTTCATATATACAATATTCATACATGTAATAAAAATAAATTAATTAAATTAATAATTACAATTTTAAATTACGACTTATGGACTACGAGTTTATTGAAAATAACTTCTGTATTAAAATTTAATTTTCGAAATGACTATATTTCTTTTAGATCAAAGAATTAAAAAAAAAAATATAAATAATAAAAACACAACTTAATCTATTCAATTACAAATGTGTGCACTTATAAGTGAAACATTTAATGTTATATACGTATTGAAAATAAATAAATTAAATAAGTAATTATTTGACATTGTTAATAATAAAGACCACGAATTTATATACTTATTAACCCTACACCCATGAAAATGTTTCAAAATATTACAGACTTAATAATATTAATTAAAAATATTCCTATAAATATATCATTGTAATTTTTCCAAATCTTCATTAGTCAGTAATTTTAGAATACTCCTCGTAAAAGTACTTGGAAGTTGAATGTTATTGAAAATATCATCAATTAAACTAATAGCATTGGATAGCAATTTTTTCCGTCCTAATGCTTTTTTTAAACGATAAGCAATCATTCCACCGTATAGTGGAAAAAAAGATTCAATGTTCAAATTTAAAATAGTACTATCACTAACATACTTTAAACTTAAAGCTAATTTGTGTTCACATTTATTACATAGAACATTATAAAGTGTAACATTACTCGTACCAATATATGTTATCTTCAGTTTTTCAATTTCGCTTATGCACTGACCGCGCAATTCACCAAATTTTCCACTATCTACGACTGCTAAATTTTCTTTATCAATGTAACAATTCGTCGCACTGAGTTTGGCAATATATTCAGTAATTGTGTCTTTAACTTTTTGTGAATAATTCTGCCGTGAAGCAAATGCTGTTTCACCATTAGTGTTTTTTAAATTAATATCAACACCAGCATTAAGCAGTTGTCTTATGATATTATCGTCGGTTGCGAAAAATGCGTAATGAAGCGCTGAATATTTATACGCTGTCACTATATTTATATCAACCATACTATGGTTCAAGATTAATTCTACTGCTTCCGAACTTCGGGATTGGACAGCAATATGTAGAGGACTTTCTTTTGAAAAACCACTTTCACTTACACTATTAACATTTGCACCGTATGTTAGAAGAAGCTCCATAATTGGTAAGTTTTCTTTAGTAATAGCACATATTAGTGGTGTTTCAAAATAATGAGTATCAAGGTTCGGATCAGCATTATTTTTTAAAAGTAGTTCTACAATTTTTTCATTACCTCGATCAACGGCAATTTGTAACGGTGATTTGCCAAAACAAAAATCATAGGTTTCCAACATCGCAGTCTCAATGGCATGGTTTTGTAATAAAAACTCAGGATTTTCTTCAAGATTTGGCTCAGCTCTATACGAGTAATGGATCAAATCAGAGTCCTGAATTAGCAGAGTATTAACGTCTGCTCCGTAATTGATGAGGCTTTCAATTATACCCAAGTTCTCCATTATAACAGAAATGTGAAGAGCTGTACCCCAGTATTTACTTCTTGAATTCACATCAGCTTTCTTGCGGAGCAGATAGTTCACCAATCTTTTATCATTATTGAAAGCTGCTATATGAAGCAGCGTAAAACCACCCATGACTGGAACCACTGTATTGATATTTTCGACATTTACTTGTTTGATTAAGTTGTCAACGTATTCGCAATTGAATATTGAACGGATTGATTCCATCGTAATGAGTGATGCAATTAATAATTGTCGACTTTTAAATAATGAACTTTTAATTTGATTAACTCTGACACTTTACTGTGAGAGTAACTGTTCACTTAGTAATAACTTCAAGTTAAATTATTAACGATCACTGATTTTATGTTTGTAGTTTTGGGACAAGATTGACTGTACGACTGATCGTCTCAAGATCGAAAACGGTTTTGAATGATGTTGTCTATGGTACCTTCGACCTTAACAAAATCTCCCCAGATAATTACTTTTCTCCCCCACTCTTAAATATCTGTGGTCATAATTCAGGAAGAGAGGGGCAAAAGGGAGTACTTAAGGAAAGACTGAGTTTTTGGCGGCTCGAATAGGGGAAGAAGGGAGGGGGATACTTACTTTTTGTCTCAATATACCACATTTATCGAAAATTAAAAATCTTTAAATTTAAAGCAAAAAGCGTCGTGAAAAAAAGATTTGATATTTGCTCTTTTTACCTCTTTTATTTCTGCTAGTTTTGTACCATGTGTTCGTCATTAATATGCTCCAACAAAAAAAATTTTTTTTATATGGGGCAACATGGTCCCTCTCAAAAATCTACCAAAATTCGGTTATTATTTTATTTCATCTGAAAGCTACTAATCAATAAATTTTTTTCTCTGTGTCCATCTTTGGTTCATTTTACTCAATCCGTGATTCGATATAGGGCGAATTCTTATACGGCGCGTACCAGGTTTTTCAAACTACAAATATTTTTTATTGCAATAAAATTTATTTTACATAATAATCAGTTTGACTTCAAGTGAAGAGTCTCTATTTTTTTATCTCATTCGAAATTAATCGACTGAAATAATTTATTTATTTTTCCGTCAAGCTTTTGAATTAACAGTAGGAAACTTATGAATTCGAATTAAAGCTTAATTGTAATTTAAACTATAAGAGAAAATAAATTTAAACTGGATAATTATTCTGAACTGGTAGTAAAATTGAGGATAACTTGTGACACTTAAGCCAGAAAAATCTCAAGTGAGTAATTACTTACGCTTAAGCGAATACATATTTATTCCAACTTCAAATTTTGAATGTTAATATTTTTCCAGGGGCTTTGATATTTTATTATTTAGGTTGCATTAAAAAAGTTATAAGAAATAAATAAAGGCAAATGAAATAAATTTAATGTGACTGATGTATTGCAAAAAAAATAATTGTTTAATAAAAATTTTAATGACAAGAAATATATGATTTTTTTCATGGAATGTTTATAAATTTTGGTTGGTAAATATCATAAACTTGGTAATTATTTTTTTTATGTCTTATAGTTTTAAAAAAAATCTATATCTTGTTGCTCATAAATTGAATATTTGTAATTGGAGAATCATTTCGAAGATTCATCATTCGCTTCTTCAAATTTGTTTCTTTATAAAAAATTCTTTGATTTTTAATCTTTCAAATTTTATATTATAGTCAAGGGAATGGTTTTGATGAGTCACCATTTCTTGGACATAATTTTTTTTCTACTCTTTATTACTGTGAATTTTTAATTGAAATTCAAACCAAACTATCAAACATATTACAAAAATTTATTTAAACAAAAACTTATAAGGATATTGCGCTTTTGTATAGAAAATACTACTTATTTTTACTGATCCAAATCTTCCCAAATTCTAAATGGCTTTAAAGTTTTGCCATTTCTCCCCCATCACCAAATCTTTTTATCGTCAATACTTATAAGTTACACATTGCGAATTCGCTTTCAATCCTGCGACAAATTTTTTATAAACTAAAAATATTAGTTCGTTTACCGAACTCTTGCGAAATGAGTTTTTATGCCATAAAAATTTTATCATGTATCTTTTATGGTTGATGAAAAATTTATGATTTTTAAAGAAAAAAAAAAGTTATTACTTCTGATCAACCTAATAACTTTTTTTAGTTCTTACTAATGTAAACTTTTTTTTTCGTTAATTCTTTTAGCTTGTTTTGTTCATCGACTACGATAAGTAAATTTTTATTTCAAGGCTAACTAATATAAATTTTCTTTATTTATTTTTCAATTCTTTCAGCTAAATTGTATATCAAATATTATTTGTTATAAAATTTACTTGAAATGTATAATCGTCACGATAAAAACTTATTTAAATATTTTTATTTCAGGGCCAACTATATATAAAATAGTTTTATTTGCACAACTTATAGGTCTTATACAAATTTTTACATAAATCATATTTTCATCTGGTAAAATATTCACTTCGTTATATATATTATTTCTTTCTTACTTTTTAACTTCTATAATTTATTTGTTTTTGGCTTCTTATATTTTTTGCTCATACTGTTTTTTTTGCTCCTTTTTATCACTCCCCATACTGCATTTGTGGCCTTTTGTGCTTTTTGTGCTAGTTCCTTTTTTTGTTTCCCTGCGCTATTCCTTGTGGTGAAATGGTACCCAAGATATTTAAATTCTTTGACTTCTTCGACCTCACTTCCTGCATATTAGAATTTTTGTTTTTTCCACGTTCACCTCCATCTTATTCTCTTCTGTGTATCTTTCCAGCTCTTTCAGCATCCCTCTTAGCTCCTCTTCTGTGTCCGCAACTAGCGCCACATCATCCGCATATTTCATGACATGTATTCGTTGGTTCCCAATTATTGTCCCTCCTCTCTTCTTCTCTTCCATCGTCTTTTCTAGGTCGTCGATATCTATGCCATATAACGCTCCGCTCATCGCACACCCTTGTCTTTCCCCTTTTCTTGTTATAAATTCTTTTGTCTGTCTTCTTTTTCCTACTTTCACCTTACAATATGTTCTTTTATATATTTCTCTTATTATTCTGTGCATTCTCCCTCTGGCCCCCTTCCTCCATACCTTTCTCTTCATTTTTGGTCTCCTGACTGTGTCGAACGCCGCTCTAAAGTCTATGAACCCGATGCATAATTTTCCTCCCTTCCTTTTCATTCTGTTGTTTATTAGACTATTCAATACAAATATGTGGTCCCTTGTCCCTCTTTTTTTCCTGAACCCCGCCTGACTTTCCCTTAAAATTTTTTCTTTATCTATCCAGTTATTTAGCCTCTCCGTCATCATAGTTGTCAATAACTTGTACCCTGTATTTAGAAGCGAAATTCCCTTGTAATTTTCTGTTCTTTCTCCGTCTCCTGCTTTGTAAATCGGAATTATCACTGCTGCGTCCCATCATTCTGGCATACTTCCTTCGTCCCATATTCTATTTATAATTTCGCCTATCCATTCAATGACATCTGGTGCACTGTTCTTTATAAATTCTGCTGCCATCCCGTCTTCCCCTGGAAATTTGTGATTCCCGAGCTTTCTTATTGCGGCTTTCACTTCTCTCCTGCTGAAGTTTTTATCGAGCTTCGGCTCCTCTGATCCTTCATTACTACCTTCTCCTTTCCACGGCTCATTTTCTTCTTCTTCCGATTCTTCATTGCCTTCCCCATTCAGCAGATCACTAAAGTGCTTTTCCCATTGTTTTGCTTTTATGCTGTTGCTTGCAGCTCTTTTCTTCCTCCCTCTGAACCTATTTATGGCTTCCCACCATTTTGTCATGTCTTTGGCGTTATTTATCTCCTCACACCTTTCCATCATCCACCTTTCCTTGCTCTCTTTGATTGTTTCCCTATATTTCTTTCTGCTTTCCTTCAGATTTCTTTTTTTTTCTTTGTTATTATCCTTGATGAATTCTTTGAGCTTCTTCCATACTTCTTTTCTTTTTTTTTACCCTCGATATTGTACCACTTTTTTTTCTCCTTCGTATCTTTGTCCTTCTTTCCTTTCATCACCATCCCCGTTTTTTCAGCCCCTTTTCTTACTATTTCCTTTATATCCTCCCACTTAAGCTCGTTTTTTTCCTCTACTGCTTCTGTCAGTGCTTCCTGCGTTGCTTCTGCATACTCCTGTATTTTTTCTTTCTTCCAGATCAGCTTATTTGCTCCAATTTCTTCCTGCTCTTCCTCCTCTGACATGCAGCTTCCTTCCTTACTCTCTTCCTCATTTCTCTTTACCTTATATCTCGCCAACACTGGTAGATGATCTGACTCTATTCTTTCCACCACTCTTACCTCTATTTCTTGCTCATCGCCTCTGTCCAGCGTTAGTATTAGGTCAATTACTGATCCTAAACTCTCTTCGTCTCCCCCGACGTAAGTTATTTCCCCACCTTCATCACCTCTTGCTCTATCATTTTATACGCAGAGTCCTAACTCATCACACATCTTTAGTAATTTTTTTCCTTCGCTGTTTACTGTCTTGTCTCTCGATTTTCTTTTTTTCCTCACTCTGCCTTCGTCCTCTCCTGTTACGTTTTCTTCTCCGATTCTCGCATTAAAGTCCCCAATGATCATCACACTTTCGTCCCTGTTTGCACATTCTTCTATCTGCCTTCTTAGCTCCGTTTCTAATTTGCTCATTCCTACATTGTTATACACTGTGATTATACTTTCACTTTCCTTACTTTCTTCCAACATCATTCCGTATTTCCATTCCCTGACTTCCCATTTTAATTTGCAATTTTTTTTTATCCCAATAATATGACCTCCCTTTGCTCTTCCTCTCTGTTTCTCTCTCGTCGCAGGCTTCGCCCACCATTTGAATTCTTTGCTCAGCCTCTCACATGTTATTTCCACCTTATCTTCCATTACCCATGTCTCCACTAGCACAACAATCTCGTTTTCTTCCATCATTGTGGCAGCTTTTTCTACCTCATTCATACCTGCAACATTCCAAAACTATATTTTCCTTCTATTTTCTTGCTCTCTTCCTTTATTTTGGTCCTCTTTCTCCTTGGCCTCTGTGTCTCTTTCTGTACCCACTCTCCACTCCTTTTTCTCATCATTCGCCCACTTTCATAATTCCAATTCTCCTTTTTTTTCATTCCAACACCACCATACCTCACCAATTTTTAACCTTTTTTGCTTCCTGTCTTTTAGTTCTTCCTCCAGCTCATTTCCATTAATTTTTTTTGGCTTTTCTTCAATGAGCTTTTCTTTTTCTTGTCTTCTCCATTCTTCATTTGTTTTGTCCTTCTTATCTTGTCTTTTCCTCGCCTCGCTCACGAATCTTTCCACCTCATTTTCCAAGCTCCATTCCCTCATTTCTTGAACATTCCTTTCATTCGCCCACGCGTTTTCTGTTTCCTTCACTCTTGATCGCCCTCTTTCCTGCCTTCCTCCACTGTTACTCTTTCCTTGTCTCTTTGTGTCGTGACTTTGACTGTCGTGTTGCTTTCCTTTTTTTTTTCCTCGGTTGCTTTTGTCTTATTTGGTATGTTCGTCTTACTTTCTTTATCCTTTTTTATTTTTTCACTTAGCTCTTTAATTACTCTGTCCTTTTCCTTTATGCTTTGTTCTCTTTTACCAATTTCCTTCTCTAATCTTTCTATTTCCTGTCTGTGTCTTCTTTCCTTTTCCACTTGGTCTTCTTTACATTTGCTCCTAATTATTTGGGCCCCTATCTTCGAGGTTTCTTGTCTTGTACATGCCTTTATTTCTTCCATTGATTTCATTATCAATTCTTCAACTTTTGTTTTTACCCTGTCTTCTATCTCTGCGATCAATTGCCACATCTTTTCCTCTGAATTTTTTTCACTATCCTTCATTTCCTGCTTTTGGCTCCAATTTGACATTCCAGTCTGCGTTGCTTGTTCTCTTGTCTTTTTTCCCACTTCATCTTTCTGTTTGTCTTTCCTATCATTGATTGTCTCGATTATATCTAACTCTTTCGCCTCTTCATTACTGTCCTTCTCAACTTGCAGACTTCCTCTACTGTTTCTTGCCGGTGTTCTCGCTAGCTGAAATCCGGCTCTGCACCAGTCTGTTCCTACCTCATTTATATTGTCTGTGTTTTCTACCTTTTTTGCTTTTGCCTTTATTATATCCATCTGACTAAACACAAATTTTTTTAACGCTCCATTTTTCATACCGTAGTCTCTTTTACTCGCTGAATTTGTACTTTTGAATGTGCGCGGCCTTCCCCTCCTTCTCTTGGTCATCCCGGCGCTTGCGCCATTCGCTTTACCTCTCTCATGTCTTTCCTCGTCACTTGTCATCCTTTTGTATGTGCTGCCCTCTCGTTCCTCGTCACTTTTTTCCTTCGTCTTGTCTCCCGCCATTTCCTCTATGTCCGCCAAAACCCTGATTGCTTTTACCTTTTGGTTTCCGCGTCTTTTGCTTTTCCCGTGCCACAGCTTTTCTTTTTTTTTATTATTCACCTTGTTTGGTGTTTTTCACTCCTACCTTTTTTACTCTAAACTTACTTGCCTTTTCTTTTTTTTTTTCACTATTTCATTTATTTTTGCACTAGCTACTCTTTTACACGTCTGTACACTTACACAGCTTACAGCGCTCCTTTCAGGGCCAACTAATATTTATTATTTTTTTTTTTTTATTCTTTCAGTTAAATCTTATATTAAATAAATTATTGTTTATAGAATTGACTTAAAATTACACTTTTCAGCGCTTCATTGTATTGAAAAATACTTATTTAAATGTTTTCATTTCAGGGCCAACTAATATTTAATTTTTTAATTTTTTCAGTCAGGTCTTACATCAAATAAATTATTCTTAATATAATTGACGTCAAGTGGGACTTCAGCGCCTTATTATTACGACGAAGAGTTTTTCAATCAATCCAATATCAAGGTGAACTGCCATAATTTTTTTTATTTTTATTTTTTGACTTTGATTTTAAGTAAATTATACAAAAAACAACCATACCCATACGTAAAACCATACCAAATTAAAACCAAACGGCTCTTTTCAGCGCCTGGCTCACATGGAGAAAGTTCTTGAGCTTTTGGGGTCCTGTTCATGCAGGGCCCCCCCCCCCCAAAATTTTTTATACGTCTATTCTTTTCAAGTTTCAAATTATACTAAATAAGCAGTCATAAGAAATACAAAATTTTTTTTCCGTACAAATAACATAAAATTTTTTTCTTGCAGAGTATAATTCCCTTAAATAAAATTTCCCAATACCAATAAAACCCATCTTTAATTTTATCCTTTCCCATTGGACTCAACAAATTCATGAAACTTTTTTTTGTTGAATTTTACGGCAATTAGTAAAAAATTTTTTAACCTAGTCTGCAGAATTTTTATCTATCGTCTCTGTACTTAAAGATAAATATATTTATAAACTAAAGTGTAAACTATAATTTAACAAAAATCAAAAAATTGTAATTCTTTGTCAGTCATTTAAAACAATGAAACATTTACTGCGAAAAAATATCGGAGCATTGATGTAAGTTAAATGTTATAGAACTTAAATTATTATCCACGAACGTAAATTATAGTGGCCCTAAAAAGAGCCATTTCCAACTCAAAGTGTAAAACTTCAGTATCCAATTATAAAAAATCTGTACATAGAAATAAAAAGAATTCCTGCCGAAAGACATATTTCGTTTGAGATTTCCTCAAAATAACATGAAAACCAAATTATAAAGTCGTGATGACAACTTTTTTTTCACAACCCGGGATATTTTTCTACTACTTATTGGTTAGCCGATACCGACTCAATCAATATTGTTATTATTTTGCGTTATAAATAATTACTTAAAGCTGTAAAACTATAAAACTTACACTCTTGTAAACATTAAACAGTCAATAAAAATACTTAGTTGGAATACTTTTATTTGTTAAAATAAGAGACTTATGGTGAGGCAAAAATAAATATATGCACAACTCGAAATGTATAAAAAATCATAATTTAGTAAATATTAAAATTTGTACTTGTTGTTTAGCCACTTACTAAATAAATATAAATATTGAAAGAGTATGGAAGCAAGGATTGAATTCTTAGGTGTAAACTTGAATTGTTCTTTACGTATGAAAAATTTGGTGGCCCTGAAAAGGGCCGTTTTTAACTTAAGTCAGAACTTAAGTATCTAATTAGAAAGTATCTTCACCTGTACCATGATATATACTTCATCGCTGGCTTCATGTAATATGCCACAGAAGTCGTCTCTGCCACGTCGTCTGATGCAGTTGCCCAAGTGTATGTAGTCATCGTAGGCCTTGAAAGGAGCAGACTGGTCGGTGAGTGTCGTCAGGTTACCGAGCAAGTCAAGGGCGAAACACTGGGCGGTGTATCTCGTCTTGAGGTCCTTGGACTTGGACGGTTGGATGCCCAACGAAAGCCAAAAGTTGTCTTCCCGGTCGTGGCTTAGCTCCATACGGAAACTCCATGTTTCCTGGATGTCTGTCCTCGGATACAGGGATGACTCTGCAACCTCCACAGCTCCTGAATCTGTCGTGTATAGCTTCGTGCTGATTTTAGTCAGCTTAAACGTGTGGCCAGTTGAATTAATGAAATTCATCTTGACGTGTGAAGTTAAAAACTTGAATATTTTGCGTGACGTACAAAGTAAGTTGTCGGTTGGAAATGACCTACAATGAATGTATGACCATTAAGTAACCTCTGACCTTTACCACCTCCACGACTAAATTTGGCTCGCAGTTACCGACGTGACGATTTTCTCGTAATTACTTTCTATCGGTACACGCGCACCAATCACAGCAAAGGAAATATCCCCTCTACTACTTCTAGCTTTCTTATTGGCTCGCAGGTACCGACACAGTGAGTATTGTTGTAATTTTTCGTCGGTACGTGCGATCCAATAGAATTACCGAATCATCGATCCCTGAAATATTTGCATCAGACAAAATATTTAGCATTGCCAACGATGGAATATCAAAACTTAACAATATTAAAATATTCCGTTCGCATTTAGTTGATTTTTTAATAGTAGCTGGCTATTGGCTACTTCAACAATTTTACCACACTGTGAATGATATGAATAATTTTATTGATATATTTGTGAAATTTCAGGATACTTTCGTCTGTTAGAGAGACTCAACTTTCCTTATGACAAGTACACCAAATAATTGTTTGAAAAAATCAAAAATTAATAATAGCTTTTCTATTAATAGCTTTTTCGTAATTCGTCACAAAAAAAAAAAAAGTAATATTCCGGTACCGGGAATCGAACCTTTTTTTTTTTGTTTAAAGTTTCTTTATTTAAATTTACCATGTCATACATAATAGGAATAAATAAACTAAATAACATAAATCCTTAATTTCTAATTGTTTTAAACTTATTAATTGAGATCAACTGGCTGTTGTTGGCAGCGTCTCGGGTCTCTACCATCTTTGTAATTTTATTTACTGCTATTATTAGAGCCACCGAAGGCTCTGGTCGCGATAGTCATTTTTTATTTTTTAATTATTTTTTCTTCCATTTAGCTTTTATTAAAACAGGAAAACAGTGGCTAAGTGTGCTCCTGTGGGCAATTCGAGCCTGTTGTCAACTACTACGTTGATCGTTGTTGGTCAAGCGATAGCTTGGTTCCCGTGAGCAAATTTAGGGTTTTGTGCGCCGATTTTAAAAAACTACTAATACACTTTTCTATTAAATGTAAATTCTTGTTTTGAATAAACAGCCACTGTTCGCGTTAACAAATAGCCAGGTCCGTGGTTCGATATAGGGCGAATTTTTATACGGCGCGTACCGGGTTTTCAAACTACAAATATTTTTTATTGCAATAAAATTTATTTTACATAATAATCAGTTTGACTTCAAGTAAAGAGTCTCTATGTTTTCATCTCATTCGAAATTAATCTACTGAAATAATTTATTTATTTTTCCGTCAAGCTTTTGAATTAACAGTAGGAAACTTATGAATTCGAATTAAAGCTTAATTGTAATTTAAACTATAAGAGAAAATAAATTTCAACTGGATAATTATTCTGAACTGGTAGTAAAATTGAGGATAACTTGTGACACTTAAGCCAGAAAAATCTCAAGTGAGTAATTACTTACGCTTAAGCGAATACATATTTATTCCAACTTCAAATTTTGAATGTTAATATTTTTCCAGGGGCTTTGATATTTTATTATTTAGGTTGCATTAAAAAAGTTATAAGAAATAAATAAAGGCAAATGATATAAATTTAATGTGACTGATGTATTGCCAAAAAAATAATTTTTTAATACAAATTTTAATGACAAGAAATATATGATTTTTTGAATGGACTGTTTATAAATTTTGGTTGGTAAATATCATAAACTTGGTAATTATTTTTTTTATTCCTTATAGTTTTAAAAAAAAATCTATATCTTGTTGCTTATAAATTGAATATTTGTAATTGGAGAATGATTTTGAAGATTCATCATTCGCTTCTTCAAATTTGTTTCTTTATAAAAAATTCTTTGATTTTTAATCTTTCAAATTTTATATTATAGTCAAGGGAATGGTTTTGATGAGTCACCATTTCTTGGACAAAATTTTTTTTCTACTCTTTTTTACTGTGAATTTTAAATTGAAATTCAAACCAAACTATCAAACATATTACAAAAATTTATTTAAACAAAAACTTATAAGGATATTGCGCTTTTGTACAGAAAATCCTACTTATTTTTACTGATCCAAATTTTCCCATATTCAAAAAGGTTTTGAAATTACGCCATTTTTCCTTCATCGATACATTTTATAACCGATAATTTTTAGTTAATTGCGAATCTACTTTCAAATATTTAAAAAAAATTTACAGGAACCATACGAGAGAAAATTTTTTTCTCTATAAAAATTCCTCGATTTTTCTAATCTCTGAAATTTTTTAACATTGCCACTGCGATGGTTTTGATGAGTCGCCATTCCTTACGAAAAATTTTTATCTACTTTTTATAATTGCAAATTTTATCTTAGAATTTAAGCCACAGGTTAAAAATGTGACAAAATTTTACCAAAAAAAACTTGTAAGCAACTTGCGTTTCTGTACAGACCCCCGTTAATTTTCGAGACCCAAATCTTCCCAAGTTCTAAATGGCTTTGAAGTTTCGCCATTTCTCCCCCATCACCAAATCTTTTTATCGTCAATACTTGTAAGTTACACATTGCGAATTCGCTTTCAATCCTGCGACAAATTTTTTATAAACTAAAAATATTAGTTCGTTCACCGAACTCTTGCGAAATGGGTTTTTATGCCATAAAAATTTTATCATGTATCTTTTATGGTTGATAAAAAATTTATGATTTTTAAAGAAAAAAAAAAGTTATTACTTCTGATCAACCTAATAACTTTTTTTGGTTCTTACTAATGTAAACTTTTTTTTTCGTTAATTCTTTTAGCTTGTTTTGTTCATCGACTACGATAAGTAAATTTTTATTTCAAGGCTAACTAATATAAACTTTCTTTATTTATTTTTCAATTCTTTCAGCTAAATTGTATATCAAATATTATTTCTTATAAAATTTACTTGAAATGTATAATCGTAACGATAAAAACTTATTTAAATATTTTTATTTCAGGGCCAACTATATATAAAATAGTTTTATTTGCACAACTTATAGGTCGTATACAAATTTTTACATAAATCATATTTTCATTTGGTAAAATATTCACTTCGTTATATATATTATTTCTTTCTTACTTTTTAACTTCTATAATTTATTTGTTTTTGGCTTCTTATATTTTTTGCACGTCACAGTCTTGGTATCCCGCTTGCACCACGCTCCGTAACCCTGAGTTGACTCTCAAAATTTCTTCAATTCTCTTGAAGACCGTACATAGTCTTATATCAACCTCTCCTTTTAATTTCGCTATCATTTTTTCTTCTACTTTTTTGTCCTCTAACCCTCTCCACTCTTCTAGCAGCTCTTTTTCCTTCTCCACCCCTTTATATATTCCTTCACATTTTAGTAGGTGTATCAACGTTTCCTCCTCTTTCCTACACCCTCTACAGCTCCAGCCCCTGTACCCTTTTTTGCCCGCTCTTCCCAAATTTCCACACCTTATCCTCGCCCACATCTCCTTGTCCTCCCCTCTTACATTATCTTTTTTCCAGTAGTTATCTTCTTCTTTCTCTAATCTTATTTTTTTGTACAATGTATTATACGTTGATTTGTTTATTGCGTCTTCAGCCTCCTTTTTCACGTTCTCTCTCATTTTCTTAATGCCCTCATTCAGCTTTTCCTCTATTTCCTCTACTCCCGCATCCCTGTAGATCATCTCTATCACCTCCTCGCATTACATTTTTTTTAGCGCAACCTTCACCATTTCCCCCATTTCGTCGGGCACCTGTTCATAATCCCTCTCATTTCTTCTTTCAGTACTATCCTTGGCCATCTCTCTTTTTCCATCATCATACAATCCTTCATATATCTTACTGCTCTTTCTTTTAATATTACTTCCATCTTTTCTACTCCCATCTCGTCCCTCCAAATATATTCTGGTGTATCCCTTCTTACTCCTAATGCCATCTTGCAGAGCCTCCTATGCACCCTCTCTATTTCTTCCGACTTTTCCCACCCCCAGACCTCCACTCCGTACAAAGCTACTGTTCTTGCCACAGTGTTCATCAGATACATCCTGTCCCTCATGCTGTTTTTTTTGCTCCTTTTTATCACTCCCCATACTGCATTTGTGGCCTTTTGTGCTTTTTGTGCTAGTTCCTTTTTTTGTTTCCCTGCGCTATTCCTTGTGGTGAAATGGTACCCAAGATATTTAAATTCTTTGACTTCTTCGACCTCACTTCCTGCATATTAGAATTTTTGTTTTTTCCACGTTCACCTCCATCTTATTCTCTTCTGTGTATCTTTCCAGCTCTTTCAGCATCCCTCTTAGCTCCTCTTCTGTGTCCGCAACTAGCGCCACATCATCCGCATATTTCATGACATGTATTCGTTGGTTCCCAATCATTGTTCCTCCTCTCTTCTTCTCTTCCATCGTCTTTTCTAGGTCGTCGATATCTATGCCATATAACGCTCCGCTCATCGCACACCCTTGTCTTTCCCCTTTTCTTGTTATAAATTCCATTGTTATTGAGAAGGTTTGCATGTTTTAGGTTTCCACTATATTAAATTGGTGTTAATACCGTACGATGGACGGTGTGGCTCAATAAGTTATAGATAAAATTGAACGGAATATAGTATAGTGCCGGATAGCTCAACTGGTAGAGCACTCGGCGCGATACCGACATGGTCTGGGTTCTATTCCCAGTTCGGGCTATCTATATTTTTCTCAATTTATCTATAAATTGTCTTATTGAGAAGGTTTGCATGTTTTAGGTTTCCACTATATTAAATTGGTGTTAATACCGTACGATGGACGGTGTGGCTCAATAAGTTATAGATAAAATTGAACGGAATATAGTATAGTGCCGGATAGCTCAACTGGTAGAGCACTTGGCGCGATACCGACATGGTCTGGGTTCGATTCCCAGTTCGGGCTATCTATATTTTTCTCAATTTATCTATAAATTGTCTTATTGAGAAGGTTTGCATGTTTTAGGTTTCCACTATATTAAATTGGTTGATCCATTAAACCGTTTGTTCGGGCCGATTGCTCAAAGTTTTACAAAACAATTAAAGGAACAAGTTTTGTTCTTTAATTTGAGTAATCATTACCAAAATGAAAAAATTAATTTTTTTTTTGAATTCACTTTTATTTTCACGTTAGTTATTCAGTAGATATGAGGTAAGGAAAAAAAAAATTATCCAAAAAGCGAGATAAAGCAAGAATTTTTTTACTTTTTTTTTTTTTCATGTTTTACTCGGGGGTTATTTTTTCCTTTTCCGGAAAAATTGTTTTTTTTTTCTCTACCTCACATTTACTAAATAATTAACCCAAAAGTGGAAAAAAATCCGGAAAAAATTAAATTTTCATATTAGTATTGATTAAACAAATTAAGGAACAAAACTTGTTCCTTCAATTGTTTTATAAAAGTTTGAGCAATCGGCCGGGACAAACGGTTCAATGGATCAATCTGAAAATTTTCCGGGTTTTTGGGGGTACATTAAGCTATAAAATCACCTGATATCATTAACCTTTGCATCAGTATTCGCAAAGTAGCGATGAGTTGACTAAAAATCCAGAAAATAGCCATTTTTTTTGGGTTTTTCAAATGGATATTAAGGATAAAAAAAAAATTTTTTTTTTTTTTTAATCGAGAATGGAACTTGTAGAGAATTTATTCAAGTTTCTTAAACTGCCACTGAAATTACTGTGCGACCATTAGTTGCCGAGATATCGATAATCAAAGACAACAGGATCCTTTTTCATATGAAGGCTGATATCTCAGCAGCAAATTGTCCTACAGAGAAACAAAAAAAAGCAATAAATTGTAGTTGAATAAATTTCCTAAATGAGCCATGAATTGGTTTTTTCGAAGAAAATTCTCCAAACCTCGTAAACCTAAAAAACCAAATCAAAAAAATTAGAAACATTTTGTCTCGATCTATTTCTTATGATTCTGCAAAAACCGTGGCTCAGAAAATTATTTAGTTGACAGATTTTTAAACTAGAGATTTCAAGCTTCAATTTGCTTTTTTTTTTATTTTTTCAACACGATAATTTTTCACGAAAATACAGCCTTCTAAATATCAGTAAAAAATTAAAAAAATTTTTACTCCACTTAATTTTTTGGATAAGTGTATATAATTGAGCATTATTTAAAAAACTTTTTCGTTAAAATTAAAAAAAAATTTAGAATTCCATTTGAAAAATATTAATGACTTTGGTTTTATAACAAAAGCTATACTAATTTTTTTTTTCCTTTGAATCAAATAATTATGTGAATTATAATTTTTCTTTATGTAAATTACTTATAAAAAAATTTTATTTTATCAAATTTATTCAATTTCCAGAACTTCTTTTGTCATCTTATTTAAAGGGTACTCCATTTCTCCCCCAAAGAATTCGATTTTCGAAAATTAGAGCGAAACCAATAACGCTGAATTTTTGAAAATTTTCAATTTTCTCAGCGGGAAGTTAATAATGAAACTTTTTTTTTTGCAGTTTGTGTATGCCATAGTCCGTTCAATGTATATGTATGCACAAAATTAAAATAATTAAGCGCGAAAATTCAGTGTTCTGAAAAATTTATTGATTAGTAGCTTTCAGATGAAATAAAATAATAACCGAATTTTGGTAGATTTCTCAGAGGGACCATGTTGCCCCAAATAAAAATTTTTTTTGTTGGAGCATATTAATGACGAACACATGGTACAAAACTAGCAGAAATAAAAGGGGTAAAAAATATCAAATCTTTTTTTCACGACGCATTTTGCTTCAAATTTAAAGATTTTTAATTTTCGATAAATGTGGTATATTTAGACAAAAAGTAAGTATCCCCCTCCCTTCTTCCCCTATTCGAGCCGCCAAAAACTCAGTCTTTCCTTAAGTACTCCCTTTTGCCCCTCTCTTCATGAATTATGACCACAGATATTTAAGAGTGGGGGAGAAAAGTAATTATCTGGGGAGATTTTGTTAAGATCGAAGGTACCATAGACAACATCATTCAAAACCGTTTTCGATCTTGAGACGATTAGTCGTACAGTCAATCTTGTCCCAAAACTACAAACATAAAATCAGTGATCGTTAATAATTTAACTTGAAGTTATTACTAAGTGAACAGTTACTCTCACAGTAAAGTGTCAGAGTTAATCAAATTAAAAGTTCATTATTTAAAAGTCGACAATTATTAATTGCATCACTCATTACGATGGAATCAATCCGTTCAAAATTCAATTGCGAATACGTTGACAACTTAATCAAACAAGTAAATGTCGAAAATATCAATACAGTGGTTCCAGTCATGGGTGGTTTTACGCTGCTTCATATAGCAGCTTTCAATAATGATAAAAGATTGGTGAACTATCTGCTCCGCAAGAAAGCTGATGTGAATTCAAGAAGTAAATACTGGGGTACAGCTCTTCACATTGCTGTTATAATGGAGAACTTGGGTATAATTGAAAGCCTCATCAATTACGGAGCAGACGTTAATACTCTGCTAATTCAGGACTCTGATTTGATCCATTACCTGTATAGAGCTGAGCCAAATCTTGAAGAAAATCGTGAGTTTTTATTACAAAACCATGCCATTGAGACTGCGATGTTGGAAACCTATGATTTTTGTTTTGGCAAATCACCGTTCCAAATTGCTGTTGATCGAGGTAATGAAAAAATTGTAGAACTACTTTTAAAAAATAATGCTGATCCGAACCTTGATACTCATTATTTTGAAACACCACTAATATGTGCTATTACTAAAGAAAACTTACCAATTATGGAGCTTCTTCTAACATACGGTGCAAATGTTAATAGTGTAAGTGAAAGTGGTTTTTCAAAAGAAAGTCCTTTACATGTTGCTGTCCAATCCCGAAGTTCGGAAGCAGTAGAATTAATCTTGAACCATAGTATGGTTGATATAAATATAGTGACAGCGTATAAATATTCAGCGCTTCATTACGCATTTTTCGCAACCGACGATAATATCATAAGACAACTGCTTAATGCTGGTGTTGATATTAATTTAAAAAACGCTAATGGTAAAACAGCATTTGCTTCACGACAGAATTATTCACAAAAAGTTAAAGACACAATTACTGAATATATTGCCAAACTCAGTGCGACGAATTGTTACATTGATAAAGAAAATTTAGCAGTCGTAGATAGTGGAAAATTTGGTGAATTGCGCGGTCAGTGCATAAGCGAAATTGAAAAACTGAAGATAACATATATTGGTACGAGTAATGTTACACTTTATAATGTTCTATGTAATAAATGTGAACACAAATTAGCTTTAAGTTTAAAGTAAGTGATAGTACTATTTTAAATTTGAACATTGAATTTTTTTTTCCACTATACGGTGGAATGATTGCTTATCGTTTAAGAAAAGCATTAGGACGGAAAAAATTGCTATCCAATGCTATTAGTTTAATTGATGATATTTTCAATAACAGTCGCAACTTGTCATCAAGTTGACCGCAGAAATTGGCATTTCCTTAAATTAGCCGCAATTGGTTGCCAAGTTATAAGAAACTTGATAACACCTTATAGGAACTCTTCCAAAAGCTGAAAGTTGTCACCAATTTGGTCGCATTTAATTGACACCAAGTTTTTAATTAGTGCTATGTATATATATTTATGTAGTGATCAATTAAAGTATAATGTTTACTTAGTGATTGCGTTGAAAATCCGTATCATTATCTCTAATTAAGTTATTATTATTGACTAAAACTAAATTTTGCGTCAAATAATACCTTTCATTTAGGAAATATAATTTGTGGATTGCTAAAAACTTTTGAATGTTGTATGTTCTCTCTAGTTATATTCGCGAGTTGAACTTGACTGTGTTGAAGTTGACTGTAAGTTTCACTTCAAATTGACGGCAAGTTTTTCTGTCGAATTACGTTCAGACGGTAGTTGATTTGCATCAATTTGCACGCAAGTATTATCCAGCCAAGACTTTCCAGAAACTTATTGTTAAGTTGCCCGTAAATGTTCCACTGCAGAACTTGCTAAGCAATTATATTTAGAGTGTGGCGTTTAAAGGTGGTACCAAAATCGTGCCATTTAGCGCGATGATAGGTACAGATGTTGTCATTAATGGCCGTATTCGGCCGAACTAAATCCTATACTTTAACCTAATAAGATTTAGTTAAGATTTAGTCTAATAAGTATGCTTTGCTTCTACTATGTTAAATCTTAACTTAATTTACAGAGTACTTAATTCAGCTAAGCACGGCGAATACCTGGAATTACTAAACTTACCCTCATAGCATTGAAATTGATAGTAATTTGATGTTGAAATTACCTGAAATCTGCTGTCTGAATCTGCAGACAATATCACAGCAAAAGTTGAAAATAAAAATTTGCGGTTAATTTTTCTTCAATTTTAAGATAAACATGTACGAAAAAAAACGGTCGATAATGTTCATTCTTACCATTTCAGAACGTATGCAAATTTATACGTAAAATTGTCTACAATTTGAGCGTAAAAATATACTTAACAATTTTTCAAGTCAAATTAACGATAAATTGACATAAAATTTGCCTGAAAATTAAAGACAACTTTTTTCTAGTCAACTTTTGAAGTGAATTTGCATTCAAATTCGGGCAGTAAATTTACGTCAAATTCAATAATAAGTTGCATACAAGTCGTAAAAAATGGAAAAGTCCAAAGTTGACGGAAATTTGAGGAAAAATTCAACAAAACTTTTGTACAGTAAACTTTTGCTCAAGCAAATTGTGCTATTAGGGTTAGTTGACGTCTGCCGTAACTGCCCTAACAGTCACTCCAGAATGAAATCGACAGTAATTTGACAGTTGAAATTACCGAAATTTGCCGCCCGCATCTGCCGACAATTTGATAGCGAAAGTTGAAAAAAACAATTAGCGGTTAATTTTTTTTTTTATTTAGAGGTTACTTTTTTTTGGCTAGAAAAAAACTCTAGAGAAAGTTCCTATGAAATTGTTCTCAAATGTCTGTCAACTTCGGGCTATTCCGTTTTTGACGAGAATTTGCATACAACTTGCTATACAATTTGACGTAAATTTACTACCCGAATTCGAATGCAAATTCATTTTGAAAGTCCTATACGAATTATCGTCAAAAACGGAAAAGCCCGAATTTGACAGACATTTGACAAAAATTTCATGGGAACTTTTATTAGGGTTTTTTTCTAGCATAAAAAGTAACCTCTAAATTAAAAAAAAAAAATTAACCGCTAATTTTATTTTCAAGTTTTGCTATCAAATTGTCGGCCAATTCAGGCAGCACATTTTGATAATTTCAATTGTCAAATTACTGTCAGTTTTAATCTAAAGTGGTTTTTAGGGTGATTTCGTACATCTAACAACATTGTGGCGCTACCTGTCAATACCTTATTGGCGAAATTTGGAAATCAGGTTTTTAATCAATGGAAACAAATAATTATTTTTTAAGTTAATTTTTTAACGGAAGATTTAATATCATTATACAGAAACAAAATATCATTATACAGAAAAAAAATATTATTTATTGAAGACTACTAATGGAAATTCTAGTTTTTTAATTACATTTTTGTTATAAATAAATTACTGTTTTATTTGTTTTCACCACCCTGACGATTTTAAATCAGCCTGGGAACACCCTGGGAGTGGAAACACGGTGGAATCACGGTGGATCCAGGGTGGGTTCGTGTCATTTTATCACCGTGTATACACGCTGGTTACATAGTGTTTCCACGATGGTAACACAATGTACCCACCCTGATTCCACGGTGTATTCACCGAGATTCCACAGTGTATCCACGGTGATTACGCGGTGTACGTGGAATCACGGTGAATACACCGTGTAATCACCGTGGAATCACGGTGATAAAATGACAAAAAACCCACCGTGTAACCGCCGTGGATCCACCGTGTTTCCGGGGTGTTTCCAGGGTGAATCAAAACCGCGAGGGCAACAATCACCGACAAACGGTTTCCTAGCAATTTAAATAAAAAAATTAAAAAAATATAGAAATAGAGGGGTTCAATGAAAAAAATTAAAGGTTAATTTTTATTCACTTTTTCATAATTGAGCAATTAACCCTTAAACAACTTTGATAGGTCAACATTGATCGACAAACGACCAACAAACGATGGCAATTGAAATTAATCGGATCGGTTTATATTGAGTTGGTTTATAATGAGTAGTTAAGTTGGAGCTCAAATATACAACTTCATTAAGCGATTTCTGATAATCAATTTGGAAGCAAGCTAGTGGCAACCAACTGTAGCAACTTGCTATCAAGTTGGCCGCAAATACTGTTCCAATGTATGCCAATAGCTGGCATTCCCTTAGTTGACAGGATTGACGAAAAGTTGCCTTCAATTTTCTCAGAAAGTTGGTGACAGGTTGCGGTAGTAGATTATCGTCAACTTTCTACGAACGTTGGTAACAACTATCAGTACTATTATATTGTTTCTAAAAAATAATACTATAAACAGTATACCCTCACGTGTTATATATCACGACTACGCATTACTTTAAGACGAACTTTAGGAGTTTAGTTTGGAAGTCGATTTCTAATAGTATACATTAAAACTATTCACAATCAACAGGACAAAAAGAAAACAAATCCTACCAAAAACAGATTCTCTGTATAACATCGCGCCAAGTACACGTTTAAAATTTTTTAAAAGTAGAAAAAAAAATTAATTTTAACAAAAAAAAAGTCAAATCGAAAAAATACTAAGTACCTAGTATGATGCAAAATCATAACAAACATTTTCATAAAATTTCAAAAAAAAATTGTATAAAAAAATTTCAATGTACTTGGTGTGCTTACAAAAGAGTAAAAAAAAGCATGGTTGATTTTATAAGAAATTAATTTTGCTTGAGTACATGTAGTAACGCACACCAAGTACATTGAAATTTTGTAATACAATTTTTTTTTGAAATTTTATGAAAATGTTTGTTATGATTTTGCATCATACTAGGTACTTAGTATTTTTTCGATTTGACTTTTTTTTTGTAAAAAATAATTTTTTTTTTTACTTTTAATAAATTTTAAACGTGTACTTGACGCGATGTTCTACAGAGAATCTGCTTTTGGTAGGATACAATTTAGCTCAAAGAATTGAAAAATAAATAAAAAAAATTCATATTAGTTAGCCTTGAAATAAAAATTTACTTATCGTAGTCGATGAACAAAACAAGCTAAAAGAATTAACGAAAAAAAAAAGTTTACATTAGTTAGAACCAAAAAAAGTTATTAGGTTGATCAGAAGTAATAACTTTTTTTTTTCTTTAAAAATCATAAATTTTTTATCAACCATAAAAGATTCATGTTAAAATTTTTATGGCATAAAAACCCATTTCACAAAAGTTCGGTGAACGAACTAATATTTTTAGTTTATAAAAAATTTGTCGCAGGATTGAAAGCGAATTCGCAATGTGTAACTTATAAGTATTGACGATAAAAAGATTTGGTGATGGGGAAGAAACGGCGAAACTTCAAAGCCATTTAGAATTTGGGAAGATTTGGGTCTCGAAAATTAACGGGGGTCTGTACAGAAACGCAAGTTGCTTACAAGTTTTTTGAGGTAAAATTTTGTCACATTTTTAACCTGTGGCTTAAATTCTAAGATAAAATTTGCAATTATAAAAAGTAGAAAAAAAATTTTTCGTAAGGAATGGCGACTCATCGAAACCATTCCCTTGACTATAATATAAAATTTGAAAGATTGAAAATCAAAGAATTTTTTATAAAGAAACAAATTTGAAGAAGCGAATGATGAATCTTCAAAATCATTCTCCAATTACAAATATTCAATTTATAAGCAACAAAATATAGATTTTTTTTTTAAACTATAAGAAATAAAAAAAATAATTACCAAGTTTATGATATTTACCAACCAAAATTTATAAACAGTCAATTCAAAAAATCATATATTTCTTGTCATTAAAATTTTTATTAAAAAATTATTTTTTTGGCAATACATCAGTCACATTAAATTTATTTCATTTGCCTTTATTTATTTCTTATAACTTTTTTAATGCAAGCTAAATAATAAAATATCAAAGCCCCTGGAAAAATATTAACATTCAAAATTTGAAGTTGGAATAAATATGTATTCGCTTAAGCGTAAGTAATTACTCACTTGAGATTTTTCTGGCTTAAGTGTCACAAGTTATCCTCAATTTTACTACCAGTTCAGAATAATTATCCAGTTGAAATTTATTTTCTCTTATAGTTTAAATTACAATTAAGCTTCAATTCGAATTCATAAGTTTCCTACTGTTAATTCAAAAGCTTGACGGAAAAATAAATAAATTATTTCAGTAGATTAATTTCAAATGAGATGAAAACATAGAGACTCTTTACTTGAAGTCAAACTGATTATTATGTAAAATAAATTTTATTGCAATAAAAAATATTTGTAGTTTGAAAACCCGGTACGCGCCGTATAACAATTCGCCCTATATCGAACCACGGACCTGGCTATTTGTTAACGCGAACAGTGGCTGTTTATTCAAAAAAAGAATTTACATTTAATAGAAAAGTGTATTAGTAGTTTTTTAAAATCGGCGCACAAAACCCTAAATTTGCTCACGGGAACCAAGCTACCGCTTGACCAACAACGATCAACGTAGTAGTTGACAACAGGCTCGAATTGCCCACAGGAGCACACTTAGCCACTGTTTTCCTGTTTTAATAAAAGCTAAATGGAAGAAAAAATAATTAAAAAATAAAAAATGACTACCGCGACCGGAGCCTTCGGTGGCTCTAATAATAGCAGTAAATAAAATTACAAAGATGGTAGAGACCCGAGACGCTGCCAACAACAGCCAGTTGATCTCAATTAATAAGTTTAAAACAATTAGAAATTAAGGATTTATGTTATTTAGTTTATTTATTCCTATTATGTATGACATGGTAAATTTAAATAAAGAAACTTTAAACAAAAAAAAAAAAGGTTCGATTCCCGGTACCGGAATATTATTTTTTTTTTTTGTGACGAATTACGAAAAAGCTATTAATAGAAAAGCTATTAATAATTTTTGATTTTTTCAAACAATTATTTGGTGTACTTGTCATAAGGAAAGTTGAGTCTCTCTAACAGACGAAAGTCTCCTGAAATTTCACAAATATATCAATAAAATTATTCATATCATTCACAGTGTGGTAAAATTGTTGAAGTAGCCAATAGCCAGCTACTATTAAAAAATCAACTAAATGCAAACGGAATATTTTAATATTGTTAAGTTTTGATATTCCATCGTTGGCAATGCTAAATATTTTGTCTGATGCAAATATTTCAGGGATCGATGATTCGGTAATTCTATTGGATCGCACGTACCGACGAAAAATTACAACAATACTCACTGTGTCGGTACCTGCGAGCCAATAAGAAAGCTAGAAGTAGTAGAGGGGATATTTCCTTTGCTGTGATTGGTGCGCGTGTACCGATAGAAAGTAATTACGAGAAAATCGTCACGTCGGTAACTGCGAGCCAAATTTAGTCGTGGAGGTGGTAAAGGTCAGAGGTTACTTAATGGTCATACATTCATTGTAGGTCATTTCCAACCGACAACTTACTTTGTACGTCACGCAAAATATTCAAGTTTTTAACTTCACACGTCAAGATGAATTTCATTAATTCAACTGGCCACACGTTTAAGCTGACTAAAATCAGCAAGAAGCTATACACGACAGATTCAGGAGCTGTGGAGGTTGCAGAGTCATCCCTGTATCCGAGGACAGACATCCAGGAAACATGGAGTTTCCGTATGGAGCTAAGCCACGACCGGGAAGACAACTTTTGGCTTTCGTTGGGCATCCAACCGTCCAAGTCCAAGGACCTCAAGACGAGATACACCGCCCAGTGTTTCGCCCTTGACTTGCTCGGTAACCTGACGACACTCACCGACCAGTCTGCTCCTTTCAAGGCCTACGATGACTACATACACTTGGGCAACTGCATCAGACGACGTGGCAGAGACGACTTCTGTGGCATATTACATGAAGCCAGCGATGAAGTATATATCATGGTACAGGTGAAGATACTTTCTAATTAGATACTTAAGTTCTGACTTAAGTTAAAAACGGCCCTTTTCAGGGCCACCAAATTTTTCATACGTAAAGAACAATTCAAGTTTACACCTAAGAATTCAATCCTTGCTTCCATACTCTTTCAATATTTATATTTATTTAGTAAGTGGCTAAACAACAAGTACAAATTTTAATATTTACTAAATTATGATTTTTTATACATTTCGAGTTGTGCATATATTTATTTTTGCCTCACCATTAGTCTCTTATTTTAACAAATAAAAGTATTCCAACTAAGTATTTTTATTGACTGTTTAATGTTTACAAGAGTGTAAGTTTTATAGTTTTACAGCTTTAAGTAATTATTTATAACGCAAAATAATAACAATATTGATTGAGTCGGTATCGGCTAACCAATAAGTAGTAGAAAAATATCCCGGGTTGTGAAAAAAAAGTTGTCATCACGACTTTATAATTTGGTTTTCATGTTATTTTGAGGAAATCTCAAACGAAATATGTCTTTCGGCAGGAATTCTTTTTATTTCTATGTACAGATTTTTTACAATTGGATACTGAAGTTTTACACTTTGAGTTGGAAATGGCTCTTTTTAGGGCTACTATAATTTACGTTCGTGGATAATAATTTAAGTTCTGTAACATTTAACTCACATCAATGCTCCGATATTTTTTCGCAGTAAATGTTTCATTGTTTTAAATGACTGACAAAGAATTACAATTTTTTGATTTTTGTTAAATTATAGTTCACACTTTAGTTTATAAATATATTGATCTTTGAGTACAGAGATGATAGATAAAAATTCTGCAGACTAGGTTAGAAAATTTTTTACTAATTGCCGTAAAATTCAACAAAAAAAAGTTTCATGAATTTGTTGAGTCCAATGGGAAAGGATAAAGTTAAAGATGGGTTTTATGGGTATTCGGAAATTTTATTTAAGGAAATTATACTCTGCAAGAAAAAAATTTTATGTTATTTGTACGGAAAAAAAATTTTGTATATCTTATGACTGCTTATTTAGTATAATTTGAAACTTGAAAAGAATAGACGTATAAAAAATTTGGGGGGGGGGCCCTGCATGAACAGGACCCCAAAAGCTCAAGAACTTTCTCCATGTGAGCCAGGCGCTGAAAAGAGCCGTTCGGTTTTAATTTGGTATGGTTTTACGTATGGGTATGGTTGTTTTTTGTATAATTTACTTGAAATCAAAGTCAATAAATAAAAATAGAAAAAATTATGGCAGTTCACCTTGATATTGGATTGATTGAAAAACTCTTCGTCGTAATAATAGGGCGCTGAAGTCCCACTTGACGTCAATTACATTAAGAATAATTTATTTGATGTACGACCTGACTGGAAAATTAAAAAAAAAAAAATAAAACAATTCATGTTAGTTGATTCCTGAAATGGAAATTTTTAAACAAGTTTTCAACTTTTTAACAAGGTGCTGAAAAGTGCCGTTTAATATAAATTTTATAAACAATAATTTATTTAGTTTAAAATTTGACTGAAAGAATTAAAAAAAAAAAAATAAAAAAATAAATATTAGTTGGCCCTGAAATGAAAACATTTAAATAAGTATTTTTCAATACAATGAAGCGCTGAAAAGTGTAATTTTAAGTCAATTCTATAAACAATAATTTATTTAATATAAGATTTAACTGAAAGAATAAAAAAAAAAAAATAATAAATATTAGTTGGCCCTGAAAGGAGCGCTGTAAGCTGTGTAAGTGTACAGACGTGTAAAAGAGTAGCTAGTGCAAAAATAAATGAAATAGTGAAAAAAAAAAAGAAAAGGCAAGTAAGTTTAGAGTAAAAAAGGTAGGAGTGAAAAACACCAAACAAGGTGAATAATAAAAAAAAAGAAAAGCTGTGGCACGGGAAAAGCAAAAGACGCGGAAACCAAAAGGTAAAAGCAATCAGGGTTTTGGCGGACATAGAGGAAATGGCGGGAGACAAGACGAAGGAAAAAAGTGACGAGGAACGAGAGGGCAGCACATACAAAAGGATGACAAGTGACGAGGAAAGACATGAGAGAGGTAAAGCGAATGGCGCAAGCGCCGGGATGACCAAGAGAAGGAGGGGAAGGCCGCGCACATTCAAAAGTACAAATTCAGCGAGTAAAAGAGACTACGGTATGAAAAATGGAGCGTTAAAAAAATTTGTGTTTAGTCAGATGGATATAATAAAGGCAAAAGCAAAAAAAGTAGAAAACACAGACAATATAAATGAGGTAGGAACAGACTGGTGCAGAGCCGGATTTCAGCTAGCGAGAACACCGGCAAGAAACAGTAGAGGAAGTCTGCAAGTTGAGAAGGACAGTAATGAAGAGGCGAAAGAGTTAGATATAATCGAGACAATCAATGATAGGAAAGACAAACAGAAAGATGAAGTGGGAAAAAAGACAAGAGAACAAGCAACGCAGACTGGAATGTCAAATTGGAGCCAAAAGCAGGAAATGAAGGATAGTGAAAAAAATTCAGAGGAAAAGATGTGGCAATTGATCGCAGAGATAGAAGACAGGGTAAAAACAAAAGTTGAAGAATTGATAATGAAATCAATGGAAGAAATAAAGGCATGTACAAGACAAGAAACCTCGAAGATAGGGGCCCAAATAATTAGGAGCAAATGTAAAGAAGACCAAGTGGAAAAGGAAAGAAGACACAGACAGGAAATAGAAAGATTAGAGAAGGAAATTGGTAAAAGAGAACAAAGCATAAAGGAAAAGGACAGAGTAATTAAAGAGCTAAGTGAAAAAATAAAAAAGGAGAAAGAAAGTAAGACGAACATACCAAATAAGACAAAAGCAACCGAGGAAAAAAAAAGGAAAGCAACACGACAGTCAAAGTCACGACACAAAGAGACAAGGAAAGAGTAACAGTGGAGGAAGGCAGGAAAGAGGGCGATCAAGAGTGAAGGAAACAGAACACGCGTGGGCGAATGAAAGGAATGTTCAAGAAATGAGGGAATGGAGCTTGGAAAATGAGGTGGAAAGATTCGTGAGCGAGGCGAGGAAAAGACAAGATAAGAAGGACAAAACAAATGAAGAATGGAGAAGACAAGAAAAAGAAAAGCTCATTGAAGAAAAGCCAAAAAAAATTAATGGAAATGAGCTGGAGGAAGAACTAAAAGACAGGAAGCAAAAAAGGTTAAAAATTGGTGAGGTATGGTGGTGTTGGAATGAAAAAAAAGGAGAATTGGAATTATGAAAGTGGGCGAATGATGAGAAAAAGGAGTGGAGAGTGGGTACAGAAAGAGACACAGAGGCCAAGGAGAAAGAGGACCAAAATAAAGGAAGAGAGCAAGAAAATAGAAGGAAAATATAGTTTTGGAATGTTGCAGGTATGAATGAGGTAGAAAAAGCTGCCACAATGATGGAAGAAAACGAGATTGTTGTGCTAGTGGAGACATGGGTAATGGAAGATAAGGTGGAAATAACATGTGAGAGGCTGAGCAAAGAATTCAAATGGTGGGCGAAGCCTGCGACGAGAGAGAAACAGAGAGGAAGAGCAAAGGGAGGTCATATTATTGGGATAAAAAAAAATTGCAAATTAAAATGGGAAGTCAGGGAATGGAAATACGGAATGATGTTGGAAGAAAGTAAGGAAAGTGAAAGTATAATCACAGTGTATAACAATGTAGGAATGAGCAAATTAGAAACGGAGCTAAGAAGGCAGATAGAAGAATGTGCAAACAGGGACGAAAGTGTGATGATCATTGGGGACTTTAATGCGAGAATCGGAGAAGAAAACGTAACAGGAGAGGACGAAGGCAGAGTGAAGAAAAAAAGAAAATCGAGAGACAAGACAGTAAACAGCGAAGGAAAAAAATTACTAAAGATGTGTGATGAGTTAGGACTTTGCGTATGGAATGGTAGAGCAAGAGGAGATGAAGGTGGGGAAATAACTTACGTCGGGGGAGACGAAGAGAGTTTAGGATCAGTAATTGACCTAATACTAACGCTGGACAGAGGCGATGAGCAAGAAATAGAGGTAAGAGTGGTGGAAAGAATAGAGTCAGATCATCTACCAGTGTTGGCGAGATATAAGGTAAAGAGAAATGAGGAAGAGAGTAAGGAAGGAAGCTGCATGTCAGAGGAGGAAGAGCAGGAAGAAATTGGAGCAAATAAGCTGATCTGGAAGAAAGAAAAAATACAGGAGTATGCAGAAGCAACGCAGGAAGGTCTGACAGAAGCAGTAGAGGAAAAAAACGAGCTTAAGTGGGAGGATATAAAGGAAATAGTAAGAAAAGGGGCTGAAAAAACGGGGATGGTGATGAAAGGAAAGAAGGACAAAGATACGAAGGAGAAAAAAAAGTGGTACAATATCGAGGGTAAAAAAAAAGAAAAGAAGTATGGAAGAAGCTCAAAGAATTCATCAAGGATAATAACAAAGAAAAAAAAAGAAATCTGAAGGAAAGCAGAAAGAAATATAGGGAAACAATCAAAGAGAGCAAGGAAAGGTGGATGATGGAAAGGTGTGAGGAGATAAATAACGCCAAAGACATGACAAAATGGTGGGAAGCCATAAATAGGTTCAGAGGAAGAAAGAAAAGAGCTGCAAGCAACAGCATAAAAGCAAAACAATGGGAAAAGCACTTTAGTGATCTGCTGAATGGGGAAGGCAATGAAGAATCGGAAGAAGAAGAAAATGAGCCGTGGAAAGGAGAAGGTAGTAATGAAGGATCAGAGGAGCCGAAGCTCGATAAAAACTTCAGCAGGAGAGAAGTGAAAGCCGCAATAAGAAAGCTCGGGAATCACAAAGCTCCAGGGGAAGACGGGATGGCAGCAGAATTTATAAAGAACAGTGCACCAGATGTCATTGAATGGATAGGCGAAATTATAAATAGAATATGGGACGAAGGAAGTATGCCAGAATGATGGGACACAGCAGTGATAATTCCGATTTACAAAGCAGGAGACGGAGAAAGAACAGAAAATTACAAGGGAATTTCGCTTCTAAATACAGGGTACAAGTTATTGACAACTATGATGACGGAGAGGCTAAATAACTGGATAGATAAAGAAAAAATTTTAAGGGAAAGTCAGGTGGGGTTCAGGAAAAAAAGAGGGACAAGGGACCACATATTTGTATTGAATAGTCTAATAAACAACAAAATGAAGAGGAAGAGAGGAAAATTATGCATCGGGTTCATAGACTTTAGAGCGGCGTTCGACACAGTCAGGAGACCAAAAATGAAGAGAAAGGTATGGAGGAAGGGGGCCAGAGGGAGAATGCACAGAATAATAAGAGAAATATATAAAAGAACATATTGTAAGGTGAAAGTAGGAAAAAGAAGACAGACAAAAGAATTTATAACAAGAAAAGGGGTAAGACAAGGGTGTGCGATAAGCGGAGCGTTATATGGCATAGATATCGACGACCTAGAAAAGACGATGGAAGAGAAGAAGAGAGGAGGGACAATGATTGGGAACCAACGAATACATGTCATGATCTACAAAGATGCGGGAGTAGAGGAAATAGAGGAAAAGCTGAATGAGGGCATTAAGAAAATGAGAGAGAACGTAAAAGGAGGCTGAAGACGCAATAAACAAATCAACGTATAATACATTGAAAAAAAAAATTAGAGAAAGAAGAAGATAACTACTGGAAAAAAGATAATGTAAGAGGGGAGGACAAGGAGATGTGGGCGAGGATAAGGTGTGGAAATTTGGGAAGACCGGGCAAAAAAGGGTACAGGGACTGGAGCTGTAGAGGGTGTGGGAAAGAGGAGGAAACGTTGATACACCTACTGAAATGTGAAGGAATATATGAAGGGGTGGAGAAGGAAAAAGAGCTGCTAGAAGAGTGGAGAGGGTTAGAGGACAAAAAAGTAGAAGAAAAAATGATAGCGAAATTAAAAGGAGAGGTTGATATAAAACTATGTACGGTCTTCAAGAGAATTGAAGAAATTTTGAGAGTCAACTCAGGGTTACGGAGCGTGGTGCAAGCGGGATACCAAGACTGTGACCTGCAAAAAATATAAGAAGCCAAAAACAAATAAATTATAGAAGTTAAAAAGTAAGAAAGAAATTATATATATAACGAAGTGAATATTTTACCAAATGAAAATATGATTTATGTAAAAATTTGTATAAGACCTATAAGTTGTGCAAATAAAACTATTTTATATATAGTTGGCCCTGAAATAAAAATATTTAAATAAGTTTTTATCGTGACGATTATACATTTCAAGTAAATTTTATAACAAATAATATTTGATATACAATTTAGCTGAAAGAATTGAAAAATAAATAAAGAAAATTTATATTAGTTAGCCTTGAAATAAAAATTTACTTATCGTAGTCGATGAACAAAACAAGCTAAAAGAATTAACGAAAAAAAAAGTTTACATTAGTAAGAACCAAAAAAAGTTATTAGGTTGATCAGAAGTTATCACTATTTTTTTTCTTTAAAAATCATAAATTTTTCATCAACCATAAAAGATACATGATAAAATTTTTATGGCATAAAAACTCATTTCGCAAGAGTTCGGTAAACGAACTAATATTTTTAGTTTATAAAAAATTTGTCGCAGTATTGAAAGCGAATTCGCAATGTGTAACTTATAAGTATTGACGATAAAAAGATTTGGTGATGGGGGAGAAATGGCGAAACTTCAAAGCCATTTGGAATTTGGGAAGATTTGGATCAGTAAAAATAAGTAGTATTTTCTATACAAAAGCGCAATATCCTTATAAGTTTTTGTTTAAATAAATTTTTGTAATATGTTTGATAGTTTGGTTTGAATTTCAATTAAAAATTCACAGTAATAAAGAGTAGAAAAAAAATTATGTCCCAGAAATGGTGACTCATCAAAACCATTCCCTTGACTATAATATAAAATTTGAAAGATTAAAAATCAAAGAATTTTTTATACAGAAACAAATTTGAAGAAGCGAATGATGAATCTTCAAAATGATGCTTTAATTACAAATATTCAATTTATGAGCAACAAGATATAGATTTTTTTTAAAACTATAAGACATAAAAAAAATAATTACCAAGTTTATGATATTTACCAACCAAAATTTATAAACATTCCATTAAAAAAATCATATATTTCTTGTCATTAAAATTTTTATTAAACAATTATTTTTTTTGCAATACATCAGTCACATTAAATTTATTTCATTTGCCTTTATTTATTTCTTATAACTTTTTTAATGCAACCTAAATAATAAAATATCAAAGCCCCTGGAAAAATATTAACATTCAAAATTTAAAGTTGGAATAAATATGTATTCGCTTAAGCGTAAGTAATTACTCACTTGAGATTTTTCTGGCTTAAGTGTCACAAGTTATCCTCAATTTTACTACCAGTTCCGAATAATTATCCAGTTGAAATTTATTTTCTCTTATAGTTTAAATTACAATTAAGCTTTAATTCGAATTCATAAGTTTCCTACTGTTAATTCAAAAGCTTGACGGAAAAATAAATAAATTATTTCAGTAGATTAATTTCGAATGAGATAAAAACATAGAGACTCTTTACTTGAAGTCATACTGATTATTATGTAAAATAAATTTTATTGCAATAAAAAATATTTGTAGTTTGAAAACCTGGTACGCGCCGTATAAGAATTCGCCCTATATCGAACCACGGATTGAGTAAAATGAACCAAAGATGGACACAGAGAAAAAAATTTATTAATTAGTAGCTTTCAGATGAAATAAAATAATAACCGAATTTTGGTAGATTTTTCAGAGGGACCATGTTGCCCCATATGAAAATTTTTTTTGTTGGAGCATATTAATGACGAACACATGGAACAAAACTAGCAGAAATAAAAGGGGTAAAAAGAGCAAATATCAAATCTTTTTTTCACGACGCATTTCGCTTCAAATTTAAAGATTTTTAATTTTCGATAAATGTGGTATATTGAGACAAAAAGTAAGTATCCCCCTCCCTTCTTCCCCTATTCGAGCCCCCAAAAACTCAGTCTTTCCTTAAGTACTCCCTTTTGCCCCTCTCTTCCTGAATTATGACCACAGATATTTAAGAGTGGGGGAGAAAAGTAATTATCTGGGGAGATTTTGTTAAGGTCGAAGGTACCATAGACAACATCATTCAAAACCGTTTTCGATCTTGAGACGATCAGTCGTACAGTCAATCTTGTCCCAAAACTACAAACATAAAATCAGTGATCGTTAATAATTTAACTTGAAGTTATTACTAAGTGAACAGTTACTCTCACAGTAAAGTGTCAGAGTTAATCAAATTAAAAGTTCATTATTTAAAAGTCGACAATTATTAATTGCATCACTCATTACGATGGAATCAATCCGTTCAATATTCAATTGCGAATACGTTGACAACTTAATCAAACAAGTAAATGTCGAAAATATCAATACAGTGGTTCCAGTCATGGGTGGTTTTACGCTGCTTCATATAGCAGCTTCCAATAATGATAAAAGATTGGTGAACTATCTGCTCCGCAAGAAAGCTGATGTGAATTCAAGAAGTAAATACTGGGGTACAGCTCTTCACATTGCTGTTATAATGGAGAACTTGGGTATAATTGAAAGCCTCATCAATTACAGAGCAGACGTTAATACTCTGCTAATTCAGGACTCTGATTTGATCCATTACCTGTATAGAGCTGAGCCAAATCTTGAAGAAAATCCTGAGTTTTTATTACAAAACCATGCCATTGAGACTGCGATGTTGGAAACCTATGATTTTTGTTTTGGCAAATCACCGTTACAAATTGCTGTTGATCGAGGTAATGAAAAAATTGTAGAACTACTTTTAAAAAATAATGCTGATCCGAACCTTGATACTCATTATTTTGAAACACCACTAATATGTGCTATTACTAAAGAAAACTTACCAATTATGGAGCTTCTTCTAACATACGGTGCAAATGTTAATAGTGTAAGTGAAAGTGGTTTTTCAAAAGAAAGTCCTCTACATATTGCTGTCCAATCCCGAAGTTCGGAAGCAGTAGAATTAATCTTGAACCATAGTATGGTTGATATAAATATAGTGACAGCGTATAAATATTCAGCGCTTCATTACGCATTTTTCGCAACCGACGATAATATCATAAGACAACTGCTTAATGCTGGTGTTGATATTAATTTAAAAAACACTAATGGTGAAACATTATTTGCTTCACGGCAGAATTATTCACAAAAAGTTAAAGACACAATTACTGAATATATTGCCAAACTCAGTGCGACGAATTGTTACATTGATAAAGAAAATTTAGCAGTCGTAGATAGTGGAAAATTTGGTGAATTGCGCGGTCAGTGCATAAGCGAAATTGAAAAACTGAAGATAACATATATTGGTACGAGTAATGTTACACTTTATAATGTTCTATGTAATAAATGTGAACACAAATTAGCTTTAAGTTTAAAGTATGTTAGTGATAGTACTATTTTAAATTTGAACATTGAATCTTTTTTTCCACTATACGGTGGAATGATTGCTTATCGTTTAAGAAAAGCATTAGGACGGAAAAAATTGCTATCCAATGCTATTAGTTTAATTGATGATATTTTCAATAACATTCAACTTCCAAGTACTTTTACGAGGAGTATTTTAAAATTACTGACTAATGAAGATTTGGAAAAATTACAATGATATATTTATAGGAATATTTTTAATTAATATTATTAAGTCTGTAATATTTTGAAACATTTTCATGGGTGTAGGGTTAATAAGTATATAAATTCGTGGTCTTTATTATTAACAATGTCAAATAATTACTTATTTAATTTATTTATTTTCAATACGTATATAACATTAAATGTTTCACTTATAAGTGCACACATTTGTAATTGAATAGATTAAGTTGTGTTTTTATTATTTATATTTTTTTTTTTAATTCTTTGATCTAAAAGAAATATAGTCATTTCGAAAATTAAATTTTAATACAGAAGTTATTTTCAATAAACTCGTAGTCCATAAGTCGTAATTTAAAATTGTAATTATTAATTTAATTAATTTATTTTTATTACATGTATGAATATTGTATATATGAAAAATAAATCACTATGTTTTTTTAATTTTGTGTAATTCTCACAATTTATTTTAATATTTAATTATTTATAATTTTAATTACTATTATTTATTTATTTTTTTAATACGAATTTCTGCAATTGTTTTAAATTTGATTTTTATTTTCATTGTTCTCTAAGTATTTCAAAATAAAATAAGTAAAGTAAAAATAGAATAAATGAACAATTACATTATCATTTCAAACATCACTTTTAAATAAATATTCAAAACTTTAATTTGCAAAATTTAAAGCAGAAATTGGCATAGTTGTAGTATTAGTTAATAAATAATAATAAGCGATAGGAAGTACAATCATAAGTTTTAAATTTCATTAATAATAATTAATTACAAATCAAAGTCTCTATTGACCATTGATTTTTTTTTAATAATAAGAATAAGAATTAAGAACAAGCTTGCTGATTACACTCCAGATTTAGAAAATAAGATTCTAAAACAGGTAAGTGTGAAGTCATGTTAACAATCCAGCATTCAGCTACATCCCCTTTCTTTACCTGCATTGGAACTTGAAATTTTAGTGTCAGCAGCCAGTCAGAAAAAAGTAAATTTAAGATCAATGGTGTGATCAACTTTTAGCGTAAGCGTTAATTGTCATTTGCAATTTATAATTAAACAGAAACTATAAATACTACTTATTATTCTAACTTCTTTCGACTGACTGTAGAGACATTGAAACTCTGAGTTTCGATGCTGTTATCACGAACAGTATTTCAAATAATTTAATTTTGATAAAATTCAAAACAAAATATCAAGTACGAAATAGAAGTATATCCATAAAGTTTAATTATTTATTAGTCTCATGATGTAGCTGCAATTAAAATAGAAAAATTTTTATCTGAAATTTTTTCTGCCACAATATAAATCATTAGAATCCATGAAACATATCCAAAATCGGTAATAAAAATTAGATATCAAATAACTTATACATGAGAGTTAAAAAAACGAATGATAAAATTCCTGTCTGAAAGAATAAAGTTATAACTAAGTAAAATTGAAATGGTTAAAAATTAAATAATCAAATTATTTCATCAAATTTTTTTTTTTATTATAAAAATTACATTTCAACTGCGTAACTATACAATGAAATCGAAAGTTTAAAAAAAAGCTTAATTTTAAAAGACGTCTCTATTAACACGCAAAACTGACTCTAGCGTGACTCTAGCGTGAATATAAATTTTTATGGAAAATGAGCTTACTCGTGAGCTTTAGCGTGAACTTAAAGAATGACGTGAATATAATTCATATGTAGTAATGAATTACTTTAAATTAAATTCAATCGCGAACAAATTCATCATTGAAAATTAAATACTGAATAGATTATATAAATTATTTTAAGTCATAAAAAAAATTATATTTTAAATCAGATCTCAAATTTTATTTTATAACTGTAGATTATAGAACTTATGATATGTTCAGCCAAAGTTAAATATTACAATATGAATAATATCAGGAAAAACATTTGGAATTAAAAATTGTGACAAAGTGAAGGTTATACCACAACGAAAATAAACATGAAAAGAAGGAATCGTTTTGGTTTCATGAGTAGTATCCCCATCGTGAACGTTCGGAAAACGAGTATAATCGGAAGAAGTCGACAATACACGAACATAGCAACGTTAAATTTGAATTGTTTTTGGCGCGAAAAAGTAATGACACATGATTGGAATATTAATATATATCGATTAAAACAAGGAATTATAATGAAATGAAAATTTACAATAATCCCCAATTAATTACAGACACATATAATTAATTATTGTTTATAACTATCAGAAACTGAATGCTTGTAATGATACGAATCATTTAACATACTTGATAGTCTTAAAATGAAAAAAAAAAAAAAAACTTTGAATGTAGTGAATAAATACATTAAACGATTCTTAGTGTATCGATATTTGTAAATTCGAATAAAAGCGGTGTAACTATATTTATGCCAATGACAATTAGCAAAGTACATGCATGATACTTATATCTAGAAGGCACGAATTCTGAATACGAGTACAGGTGCCCTGACTTTCTTGATAATATTAGTAATGTGTAGATTCTATCTGGGATTAATTTGAAAATGCTGCGTGAAGATACAGACATTGTAGCTCCAGAACAAGTCTCAGTTCCAGCAACTTGCATCAGTTATGCTTATGATTTTTAAAGTAATAGTGATGCATAGTTGTCCACGACGTGAATTCACTGAGCTTACATTTGCGCCACTTGAATTAATTTGCGCGGGAAGCATTGTAAGTTCGGTGCTTTACTGAATATTTTGTAACAAATTTTCATAGCTAGTTAACGAGAATCGTGAGAAATTAAGTAATTAAACTTTATTAATTATAGTTATAACATTAGTTTTTACATCCTCGGCAATACCATTCTTCATCAACGTCTTCATTTGTTTTAACCTTATATTTTGCACATTTAATTTCCTATTATTTTAAATTGTAAATTATTATTTGAAATAATTTACAACAACTCTCCACATCGTTAAATCATGCTGCCTTTAAGTATAATTTTCAAATAAATCATTCTTAACTATATAAAATCGTGAAAGAGAAGTTTTTAATTTAAGGATTTATGTAATTAATTTGAAATGATTCGAAAGTTTGAATCATTTTAAATAATTTCAAATCAGAAAATAAAATTTCATTATCTTGTAATTCAATATGATTTATATTGATTTATTTCAAAATTTATACTCAAATTTGACTTTATTTATACTTTAATAATTTAGACAACTTGGAATGATTTAAAATAATTAAGAGTTACGTAATCTCAAATCATTCCAAATGAGACTTTTTAATCAAGGTAATTACTGTTCACTTACCACGCCATCAACGATCACTTCGTTACGCTCAGTAATGATGTGTTCACCAACATTTTCTACTTGCAAGTTATCAGCAACATTACCGACCACTTCTTTTCCACCCACGCTAGTACCGGCTATTTTATCTTGAGCGTTGTCTTTATTTTTTTTATCAAGTACTACTTGTTCATCGATTTCATTTTTACTTGCGTCGCTCTTTTCATTCGATTTTTTGTTTCTTTTATCTGGAAACTAAATGAGAGATAAATTTATTAATGCAAATACATATGTGTATATAGAAATATATATATATATATATATATATATATATATATAGATATATATGTTTTTTTTTTTTGAGTTAGAATTTGTTATTAACCTCGTAATCATTAGATTGATCGCCATCTTGGCGCGCGAGTCCACGTTTCTTCTGTAAATACGAAAGAGATATTTAAGTTTTGAAATATTTCGATAAAAAATTTTTCTTTTTTTTTACCTTCTCCGTAACAGGGTGGTTATGCACATCCTCAAACTCTATAACTTGCAAACTTTGCCCGTCGTCTGATGCTTTCAAGAAGGGCTTGACTGGACAATCGGTTTTTTCGCTTCTGAAAATATAAAAATTTTATAATTACAATTATCTACATGTAGATCATACTTGTTGTGTTTTTTAAAACGAATTATATAGTAATTTATTTACTTACTTTCGTTGTCTTGCATTTTTCTTAGCTTTAGATTGAAATGTTCCCGCTCGGGGACATACAAAATATTTTTTATAAAATTTTAACTCTGGTAAAATATTTTTTTTTAAATTAGCACTGTCCACTTTTTTTGAGTCTTTTACACTAAAGTTATGTCCAGAACTTTCACAAAAAGCATCAAACTTTAGTGTAAATTCTTCATAGGTCGAAAAAGTTTCCCCCACGCGAAATGTTCGATCCATATTATATTATATTATAATTTTTATTAATTTACTAATTAAATTTAATGGTTTTATTTTTTTTTTTTATTTTTTATTAATAAAGTTGATTAGCAGTTTTATTTAAACCAAATTTGGTATTTTTTTTTTTTTATAAAAAACGCAAATAAATAATTAATGACGAGAGTAGCTTTCGGAACTTGTTCGTACTTGCTCGATCACGGTTATATGAAGAATTCTTTTGTTCGTTAAGACATGGATACATTCGATGCGTCGATGTTTTTTAATTCTGTCGTCATGAGGGCGGGAAAAGTAGTAATGAATTCTACCAACTTGTAGAATAATTTTGAGTTAAGAAATTCCTTTATTATAGCAAAAACTAATCAAATACAGTTTGTTTTATGGCATAAAACAAGGGAATATGTGTTCAGTTCCATCTGGTGAACTTTCATATAACTCTTTGGGTGTTTTGAAAAATTATCACAGCTCAGTTTTCGATCTATTATGTTTACTGATAGGAGTAACGACTGGATGGATTATCCCAATGCTTTATTGAAGATTTAACTAACTAACGTTTACTAATCATAAGTTTGGATATTTACTGCGTTGTTTTTTGATCAATTGTATATAAAAAGTCATCCACTAAACTTTTCAGAATGGATTTTAATTTAGATAACAGGGTATTTGACAGTTATAATGACTTAAAATCTGTTATAGAGCAATATGAACGTCATATGAAACATTGTTTTTTAATTGCTCGAAGTAAGCTATTAAAAACTTATGAACAAAGTCGACAAACGGTGCTAGCATAAAAAAAAAAAGTGGCTCCAAACAACCAATGCAAGTAATAAATGACAATGATATGGAAAGACTTGTATATTACAATCTAACATATGTATTTAAAATGAGCAGTGAATGCAAAACTACATCTACTGGACAAAGAAGTTCTAGGTATTGTTAAAGTATTTGCTTGATTAATTACACTCTTATAATTTTGTAAGATAATAGCTTTGATAATCTATATATGTATATTAGGGTGCGTCATCTCGAAGCAACATTTTTTTTTTAAGTGCATGTGGAAAAAATCATAGTTCAACACAAAAAAAAAAATTTCGCGCAAGAAAAAAAATTCTATGTCGATTACAGAAGTAGCTCATTGAAAAATTCGATTTTCCCATTTAAATAACACGGGAAAAAATTTTTTTTAAGCTTGAAGTATCTTTAAATCTTTAACAAATCAATGGATCGAATAGACTAATGCATGATTTTGTAGGAAATTGATCGTTCTACAAATAAGGTTTCGTATCATATTTTGATAAATCGATGTGTTCAAAAGTTATTAGAGCTCGACTTTACTGATACTAATTTGTAGAGAATAAAATTGTCAACAAAAAAGATCTTATAACATTTTGTGATGTTGGATAGTTTCACCGGAAAAGTAAAAAAATCTCTAATTTTACTTCGAGCTCTAATAACTATTGAACAGATGGATTTATCAAAAAATGATGAGACCTTTTTTGTAGAGCGTTCAAATTCCTCCAGAATCATGTATTAGTCTATTCAATTCATTGATTTGTTAAGGATTTAAAAGTATTTAAAGCTAAAAAAAAATTTTTCCCGTGTTGTTTAAATGGGAAAATCGAATTTTTCAATGAGCTACGTCTGTAATCGACTTAGAATTTTTTTATTGCGCGAAATTTTTTTTTTATTTAACTATGATTTTTTTCACATGAACTTAAAAAACAAAATGTTGCTCCGAAATGATATGACACGCCCTAATGTATATATATAAATTCAGATTTTCATGAAATTAAAAAAATTTTACAAGTTAAAAACTTTCTACAAAAATTTCAGATATTTTTATTTGCGATACATTAGAATTTTATAAGAAGCTTGAATTTAATTTGTATACTTATTTATTATTATAGCACTCATAAGAAAAATTGTCCTGCTTTTATTCGGATCACCGTCACAAAAGACAGAAAAAAGTTAGCCGTCAAAGAATTCAACGAGAATCACAATCATGAAGGGACACAGGTTTGTAATCCGTACCATTCTACTGAAATATATTAATGAAGAAACGTTAAGTATCATTTTTATATTGTTTGAACTGGTACTCGAAAATACAGGTACGATAAAAAAAACTCTGGATGTAAATATTACCTTAATATTACTACAATATAATTTCGATTTTTGTTGTATTTGCGTGAAAAATATACTCATCTACTATTTGCTTAGCAATTGTTCAAATTTAAATTTTTATTTTTGTTTTTTTATATTTGTTACATTTTAATTATACTGTTAGCATCCAAATTTTTATTTGTTAAATAGCTTTTGCATATTTCGAACAACTATTTGTGTGTATTTCAACTTTGAATAGGCATTCTTTGAAACATCACAAAAGTCATAATTACGATTGAACTGACAAACAGCTATTTGACTAACAAAAATTTCACGTCAAGATCATACTTATTATACTGTATAAATAATTAAAAAAATAAAAGCATTCATTTAATAGTGATAGATATTCTTTACTAACTAAATTACTCTACTTTTGAGGAATATTTCGAGTATTATCCCAAAATTAGAAATTTAAATCCTGAGGAAAAAATAATTGTTGAGGATTTCATAAAAATGAAATGTCCCAAATCTCTGATTCAAAAGAAGATCGAAGTGGAATTTCAAAAAAAAATACCGCGAAAGGATCTCCACAATATCGCCCAAGCCTCAACAACCCGACTAGAAATTTCAGTTCGGGAGTGATTAGGCCCGAACTTGGCATGCCGAATTTCAAACTTGCCCCAAATGAGGCAGCCAAATTAGGCCGGAACTCCGAACGTAACGCAGGTGCGAGACTTGGCCTAATTTGGCTTCCTAATTAGGCAGATGTTTGGAAGCCTCATTTGCTGGTAATAACCAAAAGCTGGTATGATCCAAACTCGATTTCCTTCTTAGGCTGCAGTTCGGAAGCCTTATTTGGTGGTAACAACCTAAACCTAATATTATCCAAACTTGGTTTCCTCCTTAGGCTGCAGTTTGGAAGCCTCATTTGTTTGTAACAGCCTAAACCTAGTGTGGTTCAAACTCGGTTTCCTCCTTAGGCTGCAATTCGGAAGCCTTATCTGTTGGTAATAGCCTAAATAAAGCTAATATGGCCCGAATTCGACTTCCTGCTTCCGTACCAATTTGGAAGCTGCATTAGCTGGTCATTGCCTAAATCTAGTAAGGCTCGAATTTAACTTCGTGCTCAGACAGCGACTTGAATTCTCGTTTTACAATGAAGAACGTATGCATTTTTAGACATCTAAGCATCAAGGGCAATGCGAAAGCAAAAGAACTACCTTCAAAAACAAACGACAAAGCCGTTTAACACAATCTGCAGAAAATTAAATTAAATCAATGAAAATTACCATACTTGAGAGGTGGAGCGATAACTGGTTCAAGCAGAAAAACTTATAACTGCAAAAAAAAGACTTAATAGTCAAATTTTTTAATTTTTATAATTCTAGAAAAAAACAGGTTTATAAAAATAATTAAATTGTTTAATAATTATTATGTAATTTTTTTCCAAACCAAACATAATACATAATTTTGAAATATAATCTAATATAATCAGTATTAAGCAAAGAAACTTGAGTTAGTCAGTTTTCCTCTCCTTTGTCCTTATTGTTATTCTCTTCGTTCGTTTCTCCTCCTTCTAGAATTCTTTGTGGTGCATTTCGTTTATCTTGTGCAGCTTTTTTCCTTACTGTCCGTCCACCTTCCCAGTCACCGCAATGATTTAAAACCGATGCGATACTCTCGTTCACAACGGAATCGGATAACAGTTCATTTTCGGATTTTGAAAATTTGTTAACAATGACAACTGTAAATAATAATCAGTATTAAGTTTAATTTTTGACAATTTAAATTATCGATTTTTTTTCATACTTATGTTTATTGTAGAAATACCTTTTAAAACTTTATAAAATTCAGTATTAATAAAAATTTTTGGTCTTTTATCATTAGCTTTTTTTAAGTTAAATTTTAAAGCTAATTCTCGTGCCATTCCAAATCTTATCATGGGTGTCACATTTTTGACGATAGATTGTTTAATATTAATCAATGGTATCAGCCTTCGGATCTGTAACAACAATATAGTTATAAACTAAAATTGCAAAAAAATATAAAAATTATCAGAAAGAAAATATATCAGATTTTTACAATATTTTGTCGGTAATTTTGATCATCTTTTAATTTATCATTAAATTGATCAAAATCGGTCACTTCGGTGCATGGTAATTTTATTGCATCGTCGTCACCTGCTTCTACTATTACTGCTGAACCAGTCGCAATATTTAAAGTATACGCTCTTTGCATTTCGATGGCGATCCCTTTTAAGTCATTCACCATCTTAGTTATTGACTGGAGTTGAGAGCTTAAACGTTTTTGTTCGTCAATTACGGGAATCAATTGTTTTTTTACAACTCGAGACAGCAAATCTGAAATTAAATTTCAATATTATGACTTTTCTATGGATTAATATTATGAGTTTTTTAATATAATAAATTGTTATATTAATAAGAATAAGCTATTTATAGTTATGAATACTGCAACAATTTTACACTGATAAAAAATATTATAATCTTTTTATTATATGAATTGATCTCAACGATTTTTAGATTTAATAATAATTAGAACTTTTATTTAATCATTAAAAAATGGAAGTGAATTTTATAATTCATTTCGAAATATTTAATTTTTTTTATGGTTAAATAGGAGTTCTAATTACTTTTAAATCTAAGAAACGTTAAAACCAATTTATATAATACTAAAAAGATTACGATATTTTCTATCAAAGTAAAATTGTTGTAGTTGTTATTTTAAAAAATTGTTCAGAAATAAGCGAAACTTAATTAATTAAAATCATAAATTTAAAAACAATATTCTAAAATCAATAATAGAAATTATTTTATTAAATTTATGTTTAACAACTTTATTATTATTATGATTATGATTATTATTATCATTGATATACCTTCGTCCATAAAAAACTTTGTTGGTACCGACTTTTTTGACAAGCTTTTTATTTGAACAGAAAGTCCAGTTCCGTCATTATTAGGTGTATTTTCTTTATTTTTAGTAAAATGTAAACCGCTGGTCTTTTTTTCATCCTTGTTTGTTGGTGATTTTTCCGTTTCATTACTATCATCATTGCTGATACTAGAATTATTTGCAGAGCTATTATTTCCTTTTCCTGTTTCTAAACTTTTTTTGTTTTTGGCCTCATAATTTCTTCGCATTCCTATTAATTTAATTGAAAAAAAAAAAAAAAACATTTTGTCAAAGTCATTGTACTTTACAGATAATTTTTGAAGTATTATTTGGTCCTAACAATGAATCGTTAAAAATTACGGTAGCAAAATTTATCAGCTTTTGAAAAAATTGTTTTTTTTTATCGAAGCTCGAATTTAAATGATTGAATAAAAAATTTTAATAGTAAAAACGAAACTTTGTAAGCAAGCAAAACTTGATTAAAAAAATTGTAAATTAAAAAAGAAGTACCTAAGAATTAATATTAATCACCATACCGAACACACTTAAAATTAATTGAATGAAATTATTTCCTTTTATTAAAATACCTTTGTTAGGAGAAAATTTTTTTGTGACCATCTTTATTGGTAATTTGTGTTTGCCAAACGATTTGTCAGTGACAAAGTCATCATTGCGTGAATCGTCTTCGTCGTTACTGGAAAAAGAATTGCCGGGTTTCTTGCTTCCTTCTCGAGTTAATTTTCGAAACTTCAATGATGATACTATATCATTGTCACTGGTTGAACTTTCTGAGCAGCTTTCATTTCTTTTTGATTTTTTTTTGCGCTTAGTCGAAGAAGTAGTCTTGATTTCTAGTGTAATTAAATAAAAAAAAATTTATCATTTCATTACTTCATTAGAGTGCTTTACAAAATAATTTAGTAAATATAATTTGTGTATAAAAATATATTTATAAGTTATTCAATATTAAAAAAATATGACGCTTCTCATATTGTTTTTTTTTTTAATATCAATCGTAATTTAAACATTAAATTTTTGAACGAAAAAAATATTATAATGAAAAAATTCAAGCAACGACAACGTGATTAATAGAAATTGCAAATTAAAAAAAAAAAATTTTCAAAATAATACTATATAATATTTTATTATTTTAACATTAATATTGTTAGTTTTAATTAATTAAAAAAATTTATTGAAAATATTACTCACTAGTATAGTTTCCTTCCTTTTTAGATTGTTTTTGGGATTTGCCACTTTTCTTGCGAGATATTTCAGACTCCTCATTGTTCTCAGAACTTAGATTGCCATCTCCTTGACAAAAATATACAAAGATTAATGTAATTCGATTTAGAAATCATATAGTGAATATGAAAGGTACCAAAATAAAAATTTACCAGAAAATGAATGAATATCATTATCGAATTTTATAAACGCGCTTGCAAATAATTCTTCCGCGGTTGTTTCCTTTGCTTTTTCTTTGTAATAGCTTTCGTCTTCCTTCGCTTTACATTTAGCTGAAGCTTCATTATCTGTTGAGTATGCATAGGGTTCATATTGTAATTTTTTAATTAATGTCTCAGCTTCTTTATATGAACCTGCAAGACAATCGGATAATTATTAATATCAAGATCTTATTATTAAAACTGAATTCAACAGACATACATTTTGTTTTAATTTTATTAAAAACATGACTAGTACTAAAAAAATATTTTTCAAAAGTTGCAAGTGGACATTTATTTTAAGTTGTTATATAATAATTGATTAAAAAGTTAAAAAGCTATTTAAATTTAAAAATTCTCAGAAGTTAAAAAATTTTTAAAAGTTGAAAATAAAAAAATGTAGTTTTAGATAATTCAACAATTCTTATGAGCATTTTTTTGAATTATAAGTTTTCAATTATTATTGAATACTTATTCATTTTTAATTAAAAATTTTTCTATGTGTTTTATATTATGACTGAGAACCTAGCAGACATACATTAATTTTTTAGAATGCAAAATAATGAATAAGTAATTAAAAATGATTAATGTAAAAAAAAAATGCGAATATGAAAAATTTAAAAATCTATGTGGGCATTTTTTTTTAATTAATAACTTCTAATTACTTATTCATTATTATCAATTCTAAAAAATTAATTTATCTCTGCTCGGTTCAGAGTCATTCTATATTCACCATCATTAATTTGTCTAGAAAAAAATAAAAAACCGAAACAGCGTCCATGTAAACAATGTCATAAAAAATATTTTTTGTCTACTAATTTTAGTATTTTTTGAATAATTACTTACGTGCTCGTCCCCGAATCTCAATGGGATAACATGGCCAATCGTGACAAGGTTCAGTACCACGTTTTACCATATCATTTAGCACTTATAAATTTTTTTCATCGTACATAGTTTCTGGCATAAATTTGCACTTTAATATTTTTGATTTATTGTCATAATAAATCCAAGCACTGGGGACAATGTCAATTACTTCTTGTTTTTTTTTGCTACCGACAAACACTACTAATCGATATCTCAAATCATTAGTATCAGATGACGACATCGCGATTGTCTTGAAATTTCTAATATTTCAATTGTTTTTTACATTAACTACACTCAATGATAGAAAAACCGCTAATAACTGATCTCGACGTAGTTCACTCACTATACTGAACACAATAATAAACTCGAGCTCACATATCCAATATAAAATAATAACCGAAGATTTGTTCCAAGTAACTTCACAAGCACGTGTTTGTCTCTCAAGTTACGACGTGTTTTAGCTTGAAAATGTTTACATACACTGCACACTAGCACGTTTGTATACATATATGTATTGTCGTACAAATATCTATAAGGACGCCGCTACATTACTCGGTAGTTCTTTGAGAAACTGTAAACTATTGGGTGCCGAAGGTGGCAACGTATTTACGCACATATATGTATATGTCTACTTATATGTGTATGTATGTACACTTTCATGCGAGACATCGGCTTCCTTTGTTATTGTTTGGCTTTTTAAAATTAGAAGAATTTATTTTAGTATTTTAATTTTAGACAAATAATTTATAATAAAAAAAATTTATGACTAAATTTAACAAATATTCATTTATTACTAGCATTAAAGAAATAAAAAAATAACATATTAGTAAGTTGAAAGTAAAAAAAAACATTTAAATAATTAAAAAATATGTATGTACTTTTTTTCTAATTATTTGAATAACAAAAAAAATACTGAAATAACTTTTAATAACTGTTTACTTAAATATCATTAATATCAAATGATTTCTACATTCAAAATAATTACTGGTCTTTCATTTGTCTCTTTCAAAGTTTAAAAAAAATTGACTTACGTCAATCACATAACTCCAAGCACTATTTACATGTGTAATAACGGTATTACACAAAGTTTTTCTTTAGTGTCACTACTTAGATCAATGCACACCATTTTTTTCGAAATTTCATAAATTTTATATGTCGCCATTGGTTCATGTTTTACACTAACATCCCACATTTCTAAATTTTCTGAATTACATGGATATGTAAAAAGTGCTTTTTTTTTTTTCAATATTTTTCCGTGAATCCTGACTGAATGAATATTGTCTGTTGAAAGTCGAAAAATTTTGTGGATTTGCAAAATTTCATTATTTTTCAATAATACAGTATTATCCGGAGATTTTGTAGTCAATAAAGTGTTTTTAAATTTGATTCGTTTGATAATTACTTCATCAAGGTCATCATCATTCTTATACTCTTTTAATATTTCAATTATTGTCTCTGTTGAGTTAGGTTTTGGCCACATACTTGATCCTATCTCATTAAATCGACAGCATAATTGAGAAAGTGGTTCATTTCCACATCTTAAAAGTTTCTTAATTTTGCCCAACAAATTTTCAAATGCATAACTTGACATTGCTAATAAACAACACTGCATAAATGCTACATCGTCAGCAAGATGGTAAAGACTGTGGACATTCCCAACAAGAAATTGCAGTGTGTATATAAAAGGCACAATACGTACAAATGTTGTTAAATAAAGTTTTGCGTATTGTACTTTTTTTAAGGCAATTTCATGAGAACATAATATTCTACACCCAACATGCAAAAGTAGAAAGTGATTGTAAATAGTTTCGGGCAGAATTTTTTTTAACACAACAGGCCCTGCATATAATAATAAAAATTGTAACTCTGTTGATTTAAATTTATGAAAATCAACCAATGAACGCGTGCTTCTTTGAAACTCTGCTGGCACTTTAATCTTCAATAATAGACTAGATAGCCGAGTTTTATCATTATTACTTATTTTTAATTTTTTATTAACGGTACCATCTATCCAACACTCTAATAATTTCTTCATAATTCCCAAGAAAAGCAAGTGCATAGAATCTAATACGAATTGATTTACTAAATCTATTTTAGGCTCAATGAGAAGCAAAGGTGACTTTCCAAGATGATGTTGAGAATTAGATTGTTTTCTAAAAGATTCATCGGTTCTCAGTTGAAAATTACCTGTTAGAGGATAAACAGTTCGTTTTTTATATCGTTTACCTGCTATTGTACATCGCTCACAAGCATAGTATCCTCCGTGATTTTTCATACTTTTCAATAGAGATCGTGCAGGTCTATCACATACAAATGCTTTAATGGAGATGTTGAAGAAACAATTATTTATTATAATTCCAGTAGCTTGTAAGTCATTAATTTCCTGAATAAATTTTGTAAAATAAAGATCCATATTGCTAGGTTTATTATTACCACAATATATAGCCACGGGAAATGGTTTATAATAATTATAATGGCTAAAAACTTGACAAAGTATAGGCCATAGTTGTTTTCTGCTAGATTTAAATAAAGGTACGCCATCTACATTAAATAGTAATTCTATATCTGCAGTCTCATGCAACTTAATATTAATGCATTTTTCTAAATTTCCTTGAATTCCAAAATAAACAAACTCCTCACCGTTGCCAAAATTTTCAATTTTGTAGTCAGTAGCATTTGTGCCTAAAAAAGTTTTTGCACTTTTCGGCAAGTCTGGATACTGGTCTTGTAAAATGTCCATTAATCGTTCTAGCCGAGTATGAGGAATAGGAGGACTCATTAAAGCCCATTGTTTAATTTTTTCAATAATATTACATTTTTCCACTGCATTATTTATTTCACTTTCACTACCAGAACTAAAACTTATTGTTAGGTTTCTTAATTGCTCATCGATACTAGATTCAAAGCTATTGTCGGTATCTTGTACCGAATTTTCTGATGTGAGAACATCAGTCAGTGATTCATCACCAATCACTTCTTCACTCACTTGTTCATAAACAAGATCGGAACCCGTAGGATAATCACTAATATTTAATGATGATGAATTACAAGAATGTGTCTCAATACCTTCGTTTTTGTTATCATTAAGTGAATCCAATTGTTCGATGGAAGATAATTCGCGTCGCGCTTGGCGAAATTTTTGAGCTCTTAAACGACCGAGTTCGCGTTTCCGGAAAGATTTATCATGTATGGTGAACATTTTGCTTGATATAAATTTTAAATTATTATAAAATACAAATAGTTGATTATACTATTTTATATAAATTTGTATAACGAATGAAGCTGACAAATGCTCTAGTGACTAACAAAACATGACTGAAGTGTTTCAACAGAAAAAAAGAAACTCGGATATACAGTACTGGAATGTGTGGTATATATATGATAAACAACATTGAGAAGAGGGCGCGCTCAGTCATGCTTCATTGATGTGTAAACAAATAACTCCTTCAAATGATTCTTAGGCAGAAATGCCAATATTTTCTTCTATTGAACCTATACAGAGAGTTGCCAGAGTTCAAAATGCTTCATCGACTGTACAACACAAAATTTTGACAAGCTTTTAGGGAATATTATTACGTATTAGTCAAAGTTCCCATTTAATCTCTAAGTAAGGCCTTGCCACACACATTCTGAGCTAAGTTCGAGTTTGGCATACCAAACTTCGACAAATCTTCGGCTTTCATTGCTAGGTGAAAGTTTGAAATTTCAAAGCATAGCCTAAGTAAGGCCTTGTCACACACTTTCCTAAGTAAATTCGAGTTCGGCTTACCAATCTTCGGCAAACTTGAGTTTCTGATGCTAGGTGCGAGTTAAGAATTCCAAGGTTATGCCTGAATAAGGCCTTGCCACACACTTTCCTAACTTAATCCGAATTTGGCATGCTAAACTTCGGCAAACCTCCGGTTTTTGTTGCAAGGTGGGAGTTAGGAATTTCGATGTAATGCCTAAGTAAGGCCTTGCCACATACTTGCCTAACTAAATCTGAGTTTGGAATACCGAACTTCGACAAAAATTCGGTTTCTGTTGCTAGTTGCGAGTTAGGAATTCCAAGGTTATGCCTGAGTAAGGCCTTGCTACACACTTTCCTAACTTAATCCGAGTTTGGCATGCTAAACTTCGGCAAACCTCCGGTTTTTGTTGCAAGGTGGGAGTTAGGAATTTCGATGTAATGCCTAAGTAAGGCCTTGCCACATACTTGCCTAACTAAATCTGAGTTTGGAATACCGAACTTCGACAAAACTTCGGTTTTTTTTGCTTGGTGCGAGTTAGGATTTCTGAAATTTGCCAGACTTCGGCAATTCCGAGAAGTTTCATGATCATAACCAAGTTTGAAATTTCTTCGGCATGCCAATCTTTGTTTTGCCTACTGTGAACCTAATAAGGTGCAAATAGGGCTTGCCTAACTTAGGCAAGCCAAACTTGCCCCTCACTGACTCTTCGGCATTCCGCACGAGAATTTCTAGTCGGGAACGGCTGATGATGATTCTTTACCAGCGGCAGAATCATTATTACGGGAAAAATACGGTAACATTAAATCTACATACAAAGCAAAATAAATTATTTAGATTCTATATTATTCATGATCATATTTACTATTGAGTAATTAAAAAAAGATAAAAAAACGCATTAAAAACAATTTTTATTGCGCCTTGTAGCATACACTGATAAAAAAGTCGAGTTGATTCGAGAGAAAAAATCATGAACAAAGAATTTCATTTTGAAGAAAATGAATTTCTTGAGTCAAGAGAAAAAATTCTTGAGCCAAAAATTATTCTTGGGTCAAGTGAATTTCTCTTGGTTCAAGAATTTTTTCTCTTCACTCAAGAAAATCATTTTCTTCAAAATATAATTCTTGGTTCAAAATTTTCGCTCTTGAATCAAGTCAACTTTTTTATCAGTGTACATATACAATGTCATTGGTCGGATTCAAATATTCTTCACGTCAACGTTTCTGTACATTACAAGCTCAAAATTTTATCATTCAATGCTACTCTACTAGCTTGTTCAGTGTTTCGTTAAGTCTATTAATAGTACTTACCTCGATTGCTCGTATTATTAAAATAAAATAAACTGTACCCACCGAATAAAATACAAATCTTCGGATTTTATTTAAAATTTTTAAGTATAAAAACAATAAGAAAGATATAGATATATAATTTTTCTATATTAGCTTTATTCTAATCTTTTTTCATTTGTTTACATATATATTTTCAATGCCCTGCTTAAAAATCTGATAGATTCTTATAGCTGTATGTATAAGACTCTATACTTCATTATAACACTTCTCAAAAAACTCATTCATACTCATAAAATCCCTATAAGAATTTATGAAAATCTATTGGATTCTATAAGATTCTCTAAACAGAGTAGTCCTATTGGCTCTTTAGGTATGGAAAGATCTGTCAAAAAACCAATTTTCATTTTTGATTCCTAGTTTCTTCAATTTAATTCTTTAAAACTGATTCAGAAAATTAACTTCTCAATTTCAAGTAAACAAAATTTATGATTTTTGAAATTTTGTATTGTGATGATTTTTATTTTTAAATTAAATCAATTGAAATTGATGAGTTGAATTAAAAAACAAAATAAATATAACGATACATCTAATTATATTAAATTGAAATGAATATATAATGTATGAGAAATCAAATCTATTTTAAAGTCAACAACTACTAAAAATTCTTCATTTTTTAAGGCCACATGAATGAACAAGTTGCATATTTTTTTTTTTTATTTAATCATTGAAATACTTGTTTTTGTTATATTATTAATGAATATTGAAATCATTTATGTAATCATTAAATTGAGAATAATTTATAAATATCAAATTGTTGAAAGAAAATTAAACAGCCAAAAAAAAATTCAGTTACTTGTGATTCTGTTGACTAAATTTTTATTTTTCCAGGAGCAGATGTAGAAATCTTACAAAATGATAAAAATGAGTTCGTTGGATTATTTTTCATCACTGAAAATATGAAAAATGCTATTAAATTGTATCCCGACATCGTTTTTATCGACGGAACGTACAAATTATTTAAAAGAAATTTTGCATTGCTACTGATTGTTGTGGAATATTGTAATGCATAAACTAATATTGCTTCTGTCGGAATATTAGCAAATGAACAACGAGACACAATGAAATGGTTCTTGACTTGTTCTAAAAACTATAACATCGAAGCATGTTCTAGAATAAAAAGTTTTATGACTGACAAAGACTTTGTAGAACGATATGTCCTCCATGAACTATTTCCGTTACTACCGACTTCTATATGTCTTTTTCATACATTAAGGACTTTCGAACGTGAAGTTTCAGTTTCGCATATGGGTATTAGCAAAGAAGAAAAAAACGTAGCTATTCAATTGTTGAACAAGCTTGCTAAAAGCAAAACAGCAGAAATATACAACCGAGTCTATCAAGAATTTTCCACAACAGTTCCAGCTTCAGTCTTAAAGAAGAATGGACAGTCCATAATATGGTTAACGGTACATTAGGAAACGATACAAATAATCGATTGGAGTCACTAAATGGAAAGATAAAAACTGCTATTCAACGTTACAACACTCTTGTTCAATTTATTGATGCTCTATTTGAATTTGAGCAATGCCGAGCTTATGAAGCACTGCATAAAAAAACCAAACGATTTTGAGACAAAAAGTAACCGACTCCAATTTAACTTCAGATGAAAAACTGTACAAAATGTACCTCATTGAACCAGCCTTTAACCATGTTATGAAACAAATTACATTAAGTAAGCGAATTCAATACAAAATTGAAGATGCGCAGGAAATTAAAATTTCTATTGAATTTTATGATGAAAGAATTTATACAACGCCAAATCAATGCAGCTGTAAAATTAATAAATCGTGGCTTCTTCCATGTGTCCACATTTTTGCAGCGCGTACATGTTTCAATCTATCATTATTTGAAAAAGAATTATGTCCTGATCGATGGAAACAAAATGATGATATCTTAAAACCGACGGATCAAGAGACTAATTCCACTCCAAAAATGAGGCGTGTGAAGATTAGCGAGATCGCGAGTCCAAAAAAATTGTCAGAAAGTCAGAAAAAAAATATACTTTCTCACGTCTGTAAAGATATAATTTTTACTGGCTCTAAATCATCCCAAAAAATTTTTGAGACGACGATAAAAAAACTAAAAAAAATTCAAAGCGATTTATATAATGGCGTCAGCGATCTTTCATTAGAAGAGAAGTCAACCAAAGAAATTAACAATAACAACAGCAATGAAATCGAGACGTTGTCACTAAATGATTTAACAATTGACAATGTTAAGTTACCAACACCGTTTCGTATGATCGGTCGGTCAAAAGCTGCGTTATCAATATCTCAAAATATTTTATGACTTAAATATTGAGTCTTCCAGAGTTAAAAGACGATTAAGAATATCTAGTAAAACTATTATCTGCAATAACTTACAATTAATTACATTTTTAGATTATTACATTTGATATTAATATAATTTTTAAATAATGATCATAGTATGGTAGTCCTACGCTAGTTTTTATAAATAAAAAAAAAGTTAACATAGGTAATCAATTATTAGTCATAACTGATTTCTTCATGTTGTTATATGAGTATGCCGCGTGGATATACGTTCAAGAAATTCACGCCGCGTGAATTTAAGATCTGCATTCCCGCAGCGGGAATGTAAGTTCTGTATATTCACGCGATGGGCGATTATATGTCAATATAAGTATATCTGATGCAAGTTGCTGGTACTGAGACTTGTTATGGAGGTACATTAATAGGTGTACCAGAAAAATCTCTACCTTACGACAACTGAACCATGACCAGGCCTACCACAAGTAACTGCGCCACACACGAACTAAACCAGTTTTGAACATTACCCGCAAAATCTCAACCAATCAACAATTCTACCACTGAAGAACTCTCTCACATTACAACTCTACCAGATTACAACCCTCCCAAAAACGAACACGACCATAACAATCTCTACCATAAGCATCTCTACCACAATACAGGTCACCCATAAAAATGCCTACCATTAGCATCTCTACCA